>NC_138867.1:101801017-102401017 GCF_965194805.1 Balaenoptera borealis | reverse complement strand
TGATTGCATTAAAGTGGTGGATTGTGGGAAAATACATTATATTTTCCTTCGGTTCATATTTTAATTCATGTGACTATGTTACTTTTATAACTAAAGTATGTAATAAAGATGTTCATGACTTTAAAAGCAAATTAATATACATTATGGGTGACAAAATAAGAGTTTGACTAACCATTATGATTCAAAGTTTGAAAGACACAATGCTAATAATGGAAACTAACGTTGACTGGATAAAAGTAGAGATTTTACTTAGTGTGACAAATTAAAAGGAAATAAATTACTAGTTTGATAACAACTTTTTCTTTGGCAGAGCTCTTTTTGCCCAATAGAATGAAGGCAGCTGCCTTGCTTACCAAGCAGGGAGGAAATGCAGAAGAAATGGAAAGGTAGAACAAGCAAATAGCTAAACAAGGGAGTGTTTCAGCGAGGAAATAATCATGTCAGGACTTGGCCCAAAAGTAAATGGACTTGCGAAGAGAAGTGTTCACAGCATCTATTAAATGCACACTCGATCCTCTCCATCACAAAACAAAACCCATCTGTTTAAAACTAACATTTGCAATAAACATTTTAAAGGAAGAAATGTAGAAGGCAAATATATATTGTAAAACAAAATCTACACTCTTGGGATAAGTAATATTTCCTTCAAAAGAATTGCAGTGCTCCAGAGCTTATTCTTTATACCAGAAGAAATAACAATTAGATGCACAGTGTTAACAGAGGCATATTTAGTTCTTTGAGAGGAAAGACTATTAAGCTGAGACTCAAGCACATGATTCCATTGTTTAGCATGCCAAACTTCCTTAGATGTAACTGACAAAAGAAAAAAATATGTAACTGGAGTGTATCCTAAAAATTAGAAACACAAATTGCACATCTTAAAACCATGACTTAGATATATTAAATTGTTTGGCTACCCTAAGAAGTTATTTGTCAGGAGCTTCAACACAGAATCATGATTTACTAATTTACATTTGGACACTAGCATTAAATGAATGTATAAGCATGTTTAAAAGGATGTATTTGAGAGAGCAAGGCTGGGGCAATAGAATACTAAAGGTTTAAATTGAGGGTTTTTCCCTTTTTCAGTATTTTTATGGCTAGGTTTCATGCACATGGACACAGACCATATTAGATACTTAGCAAGTGGAAAGAAAAAAAAAAACTCCTGTTTTTTATACTCCTGTTTTTTAACTGTTCCTGTTTTTAAATATCTGTGTTGAGAAACACACTTTAATAAGCCTGTCCAGTTCGGAAAGAGTGGCCTCTTGGTCAATGTTGGATGGTTGGGAGCTGTGGTATCCAATATAACAACCATTATAATCGCCACATGTAGCTATTGAATGTAAATGTAAATAAATTAAAATTAAATGTGACATTTAATTCATTTCTAGTGCTCAGTAGGCACATGTGGCTACCATGTTGTATAGAGCAGATTATCGAACATTTCCATCACCACAGTTGGAGAGTGCTGATCTAGGGAAAGCCTGAGAGAGGAACTACTCTATAGGAATCTTAGATTCGAGGGACCAGTAAAACTCTAAAGAAGTGGCAAGGAGATGTGAAGGGTGGGGATGAAAGCTGCAGTGTGGGAGAGGCAAGGTTCTTATTAGAAAAGGGGACCTGTTGGTTATAGAAATGTCTGGAGTATTTTTACAAACACAGGGCTTTCCTGGTGGCGCAGTGGTTGAGAATCTGCCTGCCAATGCAGGGGACGTGGGTTCGAACCCTGGTCTGGGAAGGTCCCACATGCCACGGAGCAACTGGGCCCGTGAGCCACAACTACTGAGCCTGTGCGTCTGGAGCCTGTGTTCCCCAACAAGAGAGGCTGCGATACTGAGAGGCCCGCGCACCGCGATGAAGAGTGGCCCCCGCTCGCGGCAACTAGAGAAAGCCCTCGCACAGAAACGAAGATCCAACACAACCAAAAATAAATAAATAAATAAATAAATTTATTTTAAAAAAAAACAAAAACAAACACAGCTAATACGCAGTGTGAAGTGTTCCACCTCATCCTATCCATACCCTTTGTTCCAAATCTTCAGGAAATTCTCCCACACACACAGCAGTATTATTTAGGGGAGTATGAGTCAGTGTCATAGACTGTAGGTGAAATGAAAAGTGGAGATTAGAAATTCAATAGAAACAGGAGCTTAAGATGAAAGATGAAAGCCAGGAAAAAATGAAGACATTCCCCCTCCTCCCCTTACTTCGACCACCCCCAAGTGAGAACCTTCAGAGAGGGGCTTACATCAAGTTTTATTTAAACTAATCAAAGGATAGGCAATCCCAACTGATCCTAGAATTACTTCAGCTTGCCAAATGACACAGGTTATTACACATGAGGGGAAAAAAATTATAAATTACGGTTCCTTTGTCTTTATTTCCTGAGAGACAATAAACATTTTCTTAGGCAATAAGAAGGATAAAATAAAGAACCCAAATGCACTTTTCTCCATTTATTCAGCTGAGAAAAGGCTTAAGTTAAAAAGATATAAAGATAATTCTTTTTTGAGGTGGGAATTCCTTGTTTGTTGGTGAGAGATCAATTTTGGAAACTTTCCTCTTAGCTTTATTTTATCTCTGTCTGCTCTTTGCTACCAGTTTCAGAAACGTTAAGAATAGAAAGGGCCTTCCTGCAGAGCCTACTTTTTGAGGTAGATGTTCCAACTCAGAAATAAAATAAGGTTTATGTCATGAGGTTTCTGGGTTATCAATACCAGAAAGTCCGCTAGCTTTTGGGGTTGGGTGCAAGCGTGACTGATTGTTTTTTTGTTTTTCAAAAACCAGTAACATCCACCATATTAAACAGGAATTTGATGTTTATTTGTGGCTTTTTTAAAAAGTCTTTTGGTCAGCCCTGCAAATAATGCAGACTTCCAAAATTAAAGGAATACCAAAATAACTGTGGCATTTCCTCAGTTGAGCAGAATGGTTTCTTCAGAACAGATTTGCTGCGTAAACACTGAACATTTTCTTTCCCTCCAGTAACATCTGTGAACAAGTTTACCACTTGGGAAAATGAAGGACTAATAACTACATCCAGACATGGGTGGGTACAGGTGCTTCAACACACAGTTCCACAAACACATCCCAGTTCTGACAAGTGGGCTATTTCCGACCGACCTCTTAAGACTTCAGTCACACTGTGCATTTGGCCTGGGAGAAGGGTGACCTGCTGGCATGGCTGTCAGCATCATCATCGAAAGGGACTGACTTTTTACTGGCAGAGTGCATTCCTGAACATATTGACTCTCTGAACAGAGAACATCAGCCCAACGATTTATTAAAAGCAATTGTGTGTTTCTTAGGTCTAGCCAAACATTTGGTGCATGTTATACAACCCTCCAAGACCAAACTTCAGTCGTACTTCTTTGAAGAAAATCTTCCCCAAGTAGCCCAGATTTTGATGAGCCTCTGATTTCCCATGGCAACCATTGTCTGGAAGGTTCATTGGACACTTAACCATGTACTGCCTTGTGAGAGGTACCGCTTCCACTTGTAATAAAAGTTATTTAAAAATTTTACTCTTTTTAATTTCTCTCATTTAAAACTTTCTTCTAGCTACCCTTCATACTCTTTAATGGCAAAGATAGCTTTTTATATTTATTTGTTTGCTAAATAATTCTTAGTATGATAGGTTGTACCTAATAGGCCTTAATACATTTTTGTTGATTTTTTAAATCATAATGGTGTATCAAACATATATATACACATGAAAATCAATACCATAATCAAAATAGTGAACATGTTATCACTTCTAAAAGTTTCCTTGTCCCCTTTGTATCCCTCCTTCCTGCCCCCCATTCAACCTGAATCTACCATCCCCAGACAACCAGTGCTAACCTTCTGACACTATAGATTAGTCTTCATTTTCTGGAATTTTATATAAATGGAATCATATAGAACATATGTTCTTGCATTTAGCCTCTTTCACTCAACATAATGATTTTGAGATTCACCCATGTTGTGTGTTCATAAATAGCTCAGTTCTTTTTATTGCTGAGTAGTATTCCATTGTATGGATACACCAAATTTTGTTAATCTATTCACATTTCATAGATATTTGGGTCGTTTCCAGTTTTCTACTATCACAAATAAAGCTGCTATGAATGTTTGTCTATAAGTCTTTGTATGGACATACACTTTCATTTCTCTTGAGTAAATGCCTAGAAGTATAAAGGCTGGATCATGATAGGTGTATATTTAACTTCTTAAGAGACTGCCAACTTGCTTTCTAAAGCAGTTGTATCATTTTATATTGCCAACAGCAATATATGAGTGTTAAAGATCCTCCACATCCTTGCCAACACATGATATGATTAGTCCTTTAATTCCAGCCACTCTAATAGGTGTATAGTTGTATCCCATATTTGTGGTGTAGCTTCCATTTCCTAATGACTAAGGATTTTTGACATCTGTTCAGATGCTCATTTGCTATTCATAGGTCTTTTTAGTGAAGAGTCTGTTAAGATATTTTTCCCAGTTAAAATTTTTGATTGTTTACCCATTTTTGAATTTTAAGAGTTCGTTACATAATTTGCATAGAAGCCCTTTATCAGATATATGATTTACAAATAGTTTTCCCCATCTCTGACTTGTCTTAATTCTCAGAAGTTTTAATTTTGATGGAGTCCAATTTATCATTTTTTTGTGTGTGTGGGGGGGGGTCCTGCTTTTGGTGTTGTATTTATGATCTCTGCCTAAACCAAGATAAAAAAAATTTTCTCCTGTGTTTTCTTCTGGAAATTTTATAGTTTTAGAATCTACATTTGAGTTCATTTTTGTATGTGATGTGAGATGTGGGTTGAAATTTATTTGTTTGCATATGAATAGCTATTTGTTCCAGCACCTTCTGTGGAAAAAACATCCTATCTTCACTCAATTACCTTTGCATATTATTGAAAATCAATTGACCATATACTTGTGGGTCTGCTTCTGGACTCTGTACTCTGTTACATTGATAAATTTGTCTACCTTAAAAGCAATACCACATTGCCTTGCTTTCTGTAGCTTTATAAATCTTCAAATCAGGTTGTGTTTGGTCTCCTGACTTGTTCTATTTTTTCAAAATTGTTGTGGCTATATTAAGTCTTTTTTTATTTCCATATGAATTTTAGAATCAGATTGCCAATTTCTACAAAACAGCCTTCTGGGATTTTTTTTTTTTTTTTCAGATTGAGCTGAACACATAGATCAATTGGGGAGAATTAACATCTTAACAATATCTTAACATCTTCTGACCAATGAACAAGCAATGTCTGTCCATTACTTTAGGTCTTCTTTAATTTCACTCAATACTCTTGTATAGTTTCCAGTGAATGGGAGGGACTTGTATATATGTTGTCAGATTTATCTCTAAGTATCTCATATCATCTAAGGATATTGGAAACGATATTGTTTTTTTACTTTCAGTTGCTGATTGATTGTTGCTAGCATAAAAATACAGTTGATTTTTGTATATTGATTCAGTATCCTACAGCCTTGTTAAACTCACTTATTAGCTCTATGAACTTTTTTGTGCATTCCAATAGATTTTCGACAAAGACAATCATGTTGTCTGTGAATACAGTTTTTTTTATTTCTTTCCAAACTGGATGCCATTGTTTTTCTTGCTTTATTGAACTGGCTAGATCCTCTAGTATAATGGTAAATAGACATGGTGAGAGCAGACATCCTTTTCTTGTTGCTGATCTTTAAGAAAACATTCAGGGCTTCCCTGGTGGTGCAGTGGTTGAGAATCTGCCTGCCAATGCAGGGGACACGGGTTCGAGCCCTGGTCTGGGAAGATCCCACATGTCGCGGAGCAACTAGGCCTGTGAGCCACAGTTGCTGAGCCTGCGCGTCTGGAGCCTGTGCTCCGCAACAAGAGAGGCCGCGACAGTGAGAGGCCTGCACACTGCGATGAAGAGTGGCCCCCGCTTGCCGCAACTAGAGAAAGCCCTCGCACAGAAACGAAGACCCAACACAGCCATAAATAAATAAATTAATTAAAAAAAAGAAAACATTCAGAATTTCACCATTAGGATATTAGCTGTAGTTTTTGTTTTTGTTTTTGTTTTTAATAGATTTCCTTTCTCAGGTTGAATAAGTTTCCTTCTATACCTGGTCTGCTAAAGTTTTGGGGGCTTTTTTGTTTGTTTTTAATTAGGAATGGATGTTGAATCTTGCAAACAATTTTTCTGTCTATTGAGTTGATCATATGTTGTTTGTTTGCTTTATAGTCATATATTTTTTATTGTTTTAATATTTCTCTGCCTTCTTTAGAATTAAATATTTTTATGCTTCCAACTTAATCTTCTTTTTTTGCTTATTACATATAACTTTTGTTTTGCTATTTTAGTGGTTTCAGGTTTATGTATAAAACTTATCAGTCTACTCTCAAGTGACATTACACCACTTTGTGTATAATTTAATAAACTTAAGATAATATACTTCATTTTTCCACTAGGGTCTTTATACTATTGTTTTCATACATTTTTCTTACATAAATATTACTTTTAAAGTAATTATCATTATCTTGTAAAGAAATTCAAATAATAAGAAAAAATCTTGTATATTTGTCCATACATATTTGCATTTTTCTGGTGCTCTTCTTTTGTGTATTCCATATTTCCACTGCTGTTATTTTCTTTCTGAGAGGCTTCCTTTAAAATTTTATGTGATGTAGGCCTGTTTGTGATGAAGTCTTTCAGGTTTTGTACATTTTAGAAAGTCTTTATTTTGCCTTCATTTTTTAAAAACTATTTTTACTGGGTATAGAATTCTAAATTGACCAATTTTTCTTTCTTTCAGTACTTGAAAGACATTCCACTGTCTTCTCATTTGTATTGCTTCATTAAGAAATCTGATGTAATTCTTATCTTTATCCCTTGGTAGGAAAGTTTTCTTTTTTTCTTCTGGCTCTTAAAAAAAAATTTTTTTTTAATAATAGGTTTGGTACAATTAGGTTCTGATTATGATTATGTGGTTTTCATCATTTTTTTTGTGGTTTGGTTTGAAATCCTTGGACCTGTGAATTTATAATTCTCACCAAATTTGAAATTTTTCTGGTATTATCTCTTCCAAAAAATTTTTTTTTTGGTCTTCCCTCCTTTAGAGACTCCAATTATGTTGTATATTAGGCTGCTTGAAGATTGCTCATGGCTCCTTTATGCTCACTTTATATATTTTTAAAGTTTTTTTTCCTCTGTGTGTTTTATTTTGGATTGTTTCTAATGCTATGTCTTGAAGTCGTTAATCTTCTCTTCTGCAATATCTAATCTGCACTCCCTCCAGCTCCATCTTACAGAAGCTGTGACAGGCATTTTTAGGCATCCTAAGAGGGGATATCATGTTTCCTAATCCTCAGAGTAGAGCATCCATAAGATGAAGAAACCTTTTTCTTGCTGGTGTTGACCACCTTTTAGAGCATAATTTCTGTGTTATTATTAGGATAACCATATGTTCTAGTTTGACTGGGACATTCCTTGTTAATGCCCATTGTTTTGAGCTAATTATTAGTATACTCCCTTTCACTATTAAAAATCTCCCAGTTTGAAAATAAAGCATATAGTCACCAAAGCCAATGTTCTAAGAAAACACAATTTCCTTTACTTTCTTTTATTAGCCATCCTCTCAATGTTAAGCAGTATAACTAGAAGTTCCTATCATCTTGTTGGCTTCATGGTGTCTGTGTAGTTGAGAGAATACTGGCTCACTAGTGCTTCTATCAGTTTCTCTTTGGAAAAGCCTCAATGAAGTGGCTGTCTTATTTTATGAGGAAACACCTGTCTGTGGCACTATTTTCTTTATATCTGTGCTTTAATGGGTAAGGGAGACCAAGGAGAGATTATTAAAGCTACTTTGTGCTTGACACTTGAAAGAGATGCATGGGGTTAGTGTGGCAGTGGGTGGGGGGCAAGCTGAGAATCAAAGGGAAACATGTTACCCTGTTTTCCCAGTCTTAGAACCAGAGGGCTTATGTGAGTCATATCTCTCTCAGAATCAATGGGCTGTATCAGATATTGGATATATCCTACTTTTTGGTGTTTTTATTACTCAATTTTTCCATCTCCCTTTAGTTCACTGGAACCCAGCTTCCCAGAGATCTTTGATTGCTATTCCTTGGATAAGAACAAGGAATGGCTTTGGGAAGGTGTGCACCCAGATAGAAACAATAGGGCTTATAGAAGGCAGGAGGTAATATTTTACCTGGGAAGAATAGGAATTTTTAAAATACTACTTAATGTATTTTTTTCTCACAGTAGTCCAGTTTTCCACCTTCCACTATCGTCCTTTAGCAATTAAGGCTAGACCCAAAGTTTTATTGCCCCATGGAAGGAGGAATAGACAGATATTCCTTAGATCAAAAATGTCATTGCTCAGATTTGAGTATAAAAACAGACTCTTCTGACTCCTTTGTGAAGTAATAGCATTGAAATCCAGGCCTCATTGAAACAAAGTTTTAAAAAAATTTCTAAACTTCCCTTTATATATCAAGAACAAAACAGGAGGGTCTGAGAATATTTAGTGTAAACCACAGTAAAGAGAAGAATGAAGATAGTTGTAAAGGAAGATTCCATCCAACAGAAATAAGGAAAGATTCTTCTAATTTTTGTGGAGCAGAGACAAGAAGGATTAGAGTTGGGCAAGTGGTCGTATGCAAGTATTCTAGCTCCTCTCTCACGTTCAATGTCCCTGGAGTAAGAAGAGGGCAGATATCAAACAGGTTGAGGGATACTTCAAAAGCATAGGAGCTAGTGGTCTATGTTCATAAAACCAAACAGGGAAACTATATTCCTTAACAAAGCCCCATATCCAGTTTGGTGTTGAAGCAACAGGGCTCATATGAGCAGAATAGCAATGGCTGAGTGAGGGGTCTTGAGCTTTCTCACAGAATCCTGTATCCTTCAGCGAGGTGTGGAGAAAGCAGGCAAAGGTTCTGGAGCTTCCCAGTGGAGCACTCATGTACAGGACCAGTAGACCAAGGAGGCCTGTGGTACAGGGTCACTGTACGTAAAGGCAATGGCTAAACCTATGATCATTGACCTGTGAATGCCTGCACAACACTATGTCACCAGTCCAGATAAGACCAGCCACAAATGAGCAGACACCAGTGCACAGCCTCCCAGGAACAAGGCAAAATGAGAGCATCTCATCAAAGGCTAGTGAGAAACAGACTGCCCTCCTCCAAAGCTCTAAGGCTGCCTCAGCTTCCCCTTATACCCAGATGCCAGTCTGAGCAGAAAGAAAGGGAGTAAAAATCTTGAAAGTAAGAATTAACCTTCATAATAAATTTGAATTTTAAGAGAATAATTTGCCTTTAATTGACAAGTGCAATTATTTTTCTGCCATCAGCAGGAAAAGGATTTCCAAGGCAGGATGAGATCAATTTTAGAAAATAAAGAAACCACATTTTGTTGCAGACTTGAATCTTGGTGTATGTTTTTCAACCTCTCCCCTCACTGCACTACACATTCCTAAGTGTTAGCAGTCACCTTTAAGGCAGAATTCTGCAGGGAGAGAGCCTCATGGTGATGCAGATGCCTCCAGTTTCCCAGGGTCAGAGCCTGGAGCACCAGGGTTACTCCCCTCTCTGAGCAACTGATGATGCTGCCTTGTACACAACAAGAATCTACTGGAACTATTAAACACAGATAGTGATGCTTTGTTGAATCAGTTCACCCTTTTCTCAAACTTTTTCTCACATAGGGGAAAGGCAAGAGAATTAGATCCTTGTTCTGACTCTTCTTCAAACATGAAAAGTATACATGAAAGAGAGACCCTAAGAAAGTTTATACAAAACTTTTATACCACTGTTAGTCCTATAAATAATTCTATGTAGAATATTTATTGAAATAACAGAATTTGTACTTAATTTTAAACTTTTAATTGGTTCTAATAGTCACATACAGTAGAAATCCTGTTGCAATCTGGGTCAATAGTTGGTCATTAATCAAAACATCCATTAAAATGCTTACTCATAAAAAATTATACATACCTTTAACTTTTTATTTCAACCTAAAAATATACATTTATTCACCATTGTGCAAAAGAATGCACATTTAGTCACACTCTTTTTATGTACAGCCAATAGGTCAAATGATTAAATACATGCTGTTTTTCAAAGAAATAAACCACTTCATCATGCATTATCTCTAATTTCTAATTTTTATTTCCTTAAGGTAGATTGAGATTTTGAAGATACTTGTAAAGCAATCTGAGCATAAAATCCTTCTAGAGTAAAATGAATCTCCCCTCTCCCTGTTTTTTACACTAATTATCCACATGTAATTCAACAGCAATTTTTTGTGACTCATCTCTCAAATCTTTTAAAAGCTTCAACTTAATTTTCATAGAAACAAGTACATTCCCCCCTTTCACTCATATTTTATTAATTTATGTAATAATATGTCCATTCAAAGTTATAAGTACAACTGACATAAACATATTTAGGAACAAACACAACTGACTATTATTTGTGTGTGTGTGTGTGTGTGTGTGTGTGTGTGTGTGTGTGATTTATTTATTTATTTATTTATTTATTTAACATCTTTATTGGAGTATAATTCCTTTACAATTGTGTGTTGCTTTCTGCTTTATAATAAAGTGAATCAACTATACGTATACATATATCCCCACATCTACTCCGTCTTGTGTCTCCCTCCCACCGTCCTTATCCCACACCTCTAGGTGGTCACAAAGCACCGAGCTGATCTCCCTGTGCTATGCAGCTGCTTCCCACTAGCTATCTATTTTACATTTGGTAGTGTATATATGTCCATGCCACTCTCTCACTTCATCCCAGCTTACCCTTCCCCTTCCCCATGTCCTCAAGTCCATTCTCTACGTCTGCGTCTTTATACCTGTCTTGCCCCTAGGTTCTTCAGAACCATTTTCTTTTTTTATTTTTAGATTCCATATATATGTGTTAGCATACGGTATTTGTTTTTCTCTTTCTGACTTACTTCACTCTGTATGACAGTCTCTAGGTCCATCCACCTCACTACAAAAAACTCAACTTCATTTCTTTTATGGCTGAGTAATATTCCATTATGTATATGTGCCACATCTTCTTTATCCATTCATCTGCTGATGGACAGTTAGGTTGCTTCCATGTCCTGGCTATTGTAAATAGGGCTGCAATGAACATTGTGGTACATGACTCTTTTTGAATTATGGTATTCTCAGGGTATATGCACAGTAGTGGGATTGCTGGGTCGCATGGTAGTTCTTGTTTTAGTTTTTTAAGGAACCTCCATACTGTTCTCCATAGTGGTTGTATCAATTTACATTCCCACCAACAGTGCAAGAGGGTTCCCTTTTCTCCACACCCTCTCCAGCATTTATTGTTTCTAGATTTTTGATGATGGCCATTCTGACTGGTGTGAGGTAATACCTCATTGTAGTTTTGATTTGCATTTCTCTAATCATTAGTGATGTTGAGCATCCTTTCATGTGTTTTATGGCAATCTGTATATCTTCTTTGGAGAAATGTCTATTTAGTTCTTCTGCCCATTTGTGGATTGGGTTGTTTGTTTTTTTGATATTGAGCTGCATGAGCTGCTTGTAAATTTTGGAGATTAATCCTTTGTCAGTTGCTTCACTTGCAAATATTTTCTCCCATTCTGAGGGTTGTCTTTTCGTCTTGTTTATGGTTTCCTTTGCTGTGCAAATGCTTTTAAGTTTCATTAGGTCTCATTTGTTTATTTTCTGTTTTTATTTCCATTTCTTTGGGGGTGGGTCAAAAAGGATCTTGCTGTGATTTATGTCATAGAGTGTTCTGCCTATGTTTTCCTCTAAGAGTTTTATAGTGTCTGGCCTTACATTTAGGTCTTTAATCCATTTTGAGTTTATTTTTCTGTATGGTGTTAGGGAGTGTTCTAATTTCATTCTTTTACATGTAGCTGTCCAGTTTTCTCAGCACCACTTACTGAAGAGGCTGTCTTTTCTCCATTGTATATTTTTGCCTCCCTTATCAAAAATAAGGTGACCAAATGTGCATGGGTTTATCTCTGGGCTTTCTATCCTGTTCCATTGATCTATATTTCTGTTTTTGTGTCAGTATCATACTGTCATGATTACTGTAGCTTTGTAATATAGTATAGGGATCAGTAGTGGGATTGATTCCTTCAGTTCCGTTTTTCTTTCTCACTATTGCTTTGGCTATTCAGGGTCTTTTGTGTTTCCATACAAATTGTGAGATTTTTTTGTTCTAGTTCTGTAAAAAATGCCATTGGTAGTTTGATAGGGATTGCACTGAATCTGTAGATTGCTTTGGGTAGTAGAGTCATTTTCACAATGTTGATTATTCCAATCCAAGAACATGGTATATCTCTCCATCTGTTTGTATCATCTTTAATTTCTTTCATCAGTGTCTTATAGTTTTCTGCATACAGATCTTTTGTCTCCTTAGGTAGGTTTATTCCTAGATATTTTATTCTTTTTGCTGCAATGGTAAATGAGAGTGATTCCTTAATTTCTCTTTCAGATTTTTCATCTTTAGTGTATAGGAATGCAAGAGATTTCTGGGCATTAATTTTGTATCTTGCTACTTTACCAAATTCATTGATTAGCTCTAGTAGTTTTCTGGTAGCATCTTTAGGATTCTCTATGTATAGTATCATGTCATCTGCAAACAATGACAGCTTTACTTCTTCTTTTCTGATTTGGATTCCTTTTATTTCTTTTTCTTCTCTGATTGCTGTGGCTAAAACTTCCAAAACTATGTTGAATACTACTGGTGAGAGTGGACAACCTTGTCTTGTTTGTGATCTTAGAGGAAATGGCTTCAGTTTTTCACCATTGAGAACGTTGTTGGCTGTGGGTTTGTCATATATGGCCTTTATTATGTTGAGGTAAGTTCCCTCTATGCTTGTTTTCTGGAGGGTTTTTATCATAAATGGGTGTTGAATTTTGTCAAAAGCTTTTTCTGCATATATTGAGATGATCATATGGTTTTTCCCCTTCAATTTGTTAATATGGGGTATCACATTAATTGATTTGCGTATATTGAAGAATCTTTGCATTCCTGGGATAAACCCCACTTGATCATGGTGTATGATCCTTTTAATGTGCTGTTAGATTCTGTTTGCTAGTATTTTGTTGAGGATTTTTGCATCTATGTTCATCCGTGATATTGGCCTGTAGTTTTCTTTCTTTGTGACATCTTTGTCTGGTTTTGGTATCAGGGTGATGGTGGCCTCGTAGAATGAGTTTGGGAGTGTTCCTCCCTCTGCTATGTTTTGGAAGAGTTTGAGGTGTTAGCTCTTCTCTGAATGTTTGATAGAATTCGCCTGTGAAGCCATCTGGTCCTGGGCTTTTGTCTTTTGGAAGATTTTTAATCACAGTCTCAATTTCAGTACTTGTGATTGGTCTGTTTATATTTTCTCCTTCTTCCTGGTTCAGTCTCAGAAAGTTGTGCTTTCCTAAGAATTTGTCCATTTCTTCCAGGTTGTCCATTTTATTGGCATAGAGTTGCTTGTAGTAATCTCTCATGAACCTTTGTATTTCTGCACTGTCAGCAACTGACTCTTATATGGGTAAACATACCTCAACTGGTAGGAGCTCGCCCGACTGGAGAAAAGCCTGATGATTGTCCACCTTTGGCTAACTGTGGGCACCAATCTGTGCTTTATGGAGAGGAGTGGAAAAGATTGGCTAGTATGGCAAGTTTGATCAAATAGTCATAAGTTAATAGAGCTTCTTACAAAATCATTCACAGCAAATTCATTGTATCATAGGAGCATTTTTTTTTTTACGGTGCCCACCAGCAGCATCCTTTATCAACAAAGTCAACTCTGTTTTCATTTACTTGCTTTGTAGTGTTCAGTTCAGGCACAGTATATACAATCCTATTGTGATTTTTTATTGCTGTCTTTATTTTTTATTTAGCCTTACTCTAGCTTTGAAATACTAAGTTCTGTTCCTTTTATGTACATAGGGAACTTTTAGCCAAGTTTTTTAGTTATCTCCAGCTTGTTTTTCTGGGACTATTCCTTATTTTCCTGTCACTGTTTATCCCACCTTTCATCTACTCCCTGGATCAGTACTATACCATCTTCTAAACTTGATCAGTTTTTCAAAATGTTTAACAATCAGTAAGGCAGGGGCACCTATCTATCAGATTGAGGGCTGCTTATTGCTAGGACAGGGTCATCCAGGTTCTCGGCTGGGCTAAATTTTAACCTTTTAGATGCTGGATCATGGGGAGATCCAGGTGGCCTATTCAGCAGAAACACAGTCAGGAGGTTTAGAACAGCAGCTATTTACCTAGAAGTATTGTTATTTTATTATTTTAGCAAGTACAGCTAAACCTGTGTGTGTTTACTGTATATAAGCCAACAAACTACAGAATTTTCTCACAACTCTAAGGCATTTTCACTGTGTGTTTATGCAAACACAAAAATATTGATACATAGGCACACTAATATAACTCTCAAAAAATGTTTCTACTGCCAACTGGACAGCTTCATGTAAAAGAATGAAATTAGAACACTCCCTAACACCATACACACAAATAAACTCAAAATGGATTAAAGACCTAAATGTAAGGCCAGACACTATAAACTCTTAGAGGAAAACATAGGCAGAACACTCTATGACATAAATCACAGCAAGATCCTTTTTGACCCACCCCCAAAGAAATGGAAATAAAAACAGAAAATAAACAAATGAGACCTAATGAAACTTAAAAGCATTTGCACAGCAAAGGAAACCATAAACAAGACGAAAAGACAACCCTCAGAATGGGAGAAAATATTTGCAAATGAAGCAACTGACAAAGGATTAATCTCCAAAATTTACAAGCAGCTCATGCAGCTCAATATCAAAAAAACAAACAACCCAATCCACAAATGGGCAGAAGAACTAAATAGACATTTCTCCAAAGAAGATATACAGATTGCCAAAAAACACATGAAAGGATGCTCAACATCACTAATGATTAGAGAAATGCAAATCAAAACTACAATGAGGTATTACCTCACACCAGTCAGAATGGCCATCATCAAAAATCTAGAAACAATAAATGCTGGAGAGGGTGTGGAGAAAAGGGAACCCTCTTGCACTGTTGGTGGGAATGCAAATTGATACAGCCACTATGGAGAACAGTATGGAGGTTCCTTAAAACACTAAAAATAGAACTACCATACGACCTAGCAATCCCACTACTGTGCATATACCCTGAGAAAACCATAATTCAAAAAGAGTCATGTACCACAATGTTCATTGCAGCTCTATTACAATAGCCAGGACATGGAAGCAACCTAAGCGTCCATTGACAGATGTATCAATAAAGAAGATGTGGCACATATATACAATGGGATATTAGTCAGCCATAAAAAGAAACGAAATTGAGTTTTTTGTAGTGAGGTGGATGGACCTAGAGACTGTCATACAGAGTGAAGTAAGTCAGAAAGAGAAAAACAAATACAGTATGCTAACACATATATATGGAATCTAAAGAAAAAAAAATAATGGTTCTGAAGAACCTAGGGGCAGGACAGGAATAAAGATGCAGATGTAGAGAATGGACTTGAGGACATGGGGAGGGGGAAGGGTAAGTTGGGATGAAGTGAGAGAGTGGCATAGACATATATACAATACTAAATGTAAAATAGACAGCTAGCAGGAAGCAGCCACATAGCACAGGGAGATCAGCTTGGTGCTTTGTGACCACCTAGAGGGGTGGGATAGGGAGGGTAGGAGGGAGACGCAAGAGGGAGGAGATATGGGGATATATGTATACATATAGCTGATTCACTTTGTTATACAGCAGCAACTAACACATTGTAAAGCAATTACACTCCAATAAAGATGTTTTTAAAAATGTTTCTATTGCCAAATTATAATATGAGGAGTTTTGATAAAAATCAATATGGCCATTTTAATAGAGAAAAGTAATTATTTTTCGACCTCCTATCATAGAAGTCAAGTATTAACAATTCTACCCTGAAAATGGTGGTAACTGGAAAATATTCTTTTTTCTGATGGAAAACTTTATTTAGGATTGAAATGGTTTTATTTTGTTTCCATTAATATTGATCTAGTTAAATCAATACATTCTAAATTCAGTGATAATAATTAGGGAATTCCCTGGTTGTCCCGTAGTTGGGACTCAGGCACTTTCACTGCCAGGGTCTGGGTTCAATCCCTGGTTGGGGAACTAAGATCTCTCAAGCCATGCGGTGTGGCCAAAAAAAAAAAACAAAAAAAAAAACAAGGAGAGCTTTAATATATCTCTCTGCTTGAGCAGATATTAGAGCTGACCATACCAAAGAAATAAAAGTACTAAAAAGTACTAAAAAGTGTGAAACACCACTTCTGGTCATGTTTCACTTGACTAGAAATATTAAGTTCATGACAGTCTTCTCTCATTTCTGGAAATTTTTATTCTTTTCACTTAAAAATGTGTTTGTTTTCAAGCATTTATAGATAAACTCTCATGCTCTTATGATTTGTTTCAAAAGAATTCAGTGGAGGAGTGGAGGAATAGGGGTTATAGATGAAATGAGATTGACCATGTTTGATAATTGTTGAAACTGGTTGGTGGGTACCTGGAGGCTCATTATACTATTCTCTCTACTTTTATATATGTTTGAAATTTTCCATAATAGAAAGCTTTTTTCTCTTCCATTTTCTGTTTATTACTTTAGGCATTATTATACTTATGTTTCTAATTCACTTTTTAAAATGGAAAAGAAAGATCATTGGAAGAGTATGTATCCAATTAATATAAAATCAATCTTAAAGGAATGAGTCCTTTACCATAACCATTCCAGCCATCGTTTGTAACTTACTCATGATGGTCATTTTTATGGTAATTAGAGACATTATCTTGGGCTCATCATTACAGAGTTAACAAAATTTAGAGTATTGCTATTTATTCATTTAAAAATGTTAATTGAACACCTTCTATGTACCAGGAACAGTGTGGTAGGCTCTAGGGTTATCTGTGGTGACTGAATGTGTGTATTCCCTCTTTAAAATTTTGGTGAGGGAAACAGAGAATTATCAAATCTGTGCTGGATTTTAGCTATTTTCCTGTTTAGGGGAGCCAGGTGTACAGTATGTCTCATTAAAATTTTGCTAAAGTTTTGCTTTCTAAGAAGAAATATACTATTTATAAGAGTAACATATTTTTACATTCTGATTATTTTAATTTTATTTATTTTATCTTTCATATTGAAGTATAGTTGATTTACAATATTATATTAGTTTCAAGTATACAACATAGTGATACAGTATATTTATAGATTATACTCTATTTAAAATTATTACAAAATAATGGCTATATTTCCCTGTGCTGTACAATACATCCTTGTTGCTTATTTATTTTATACATAGTAGTTTGTATCTCTTAATTCCCTACCCCTATTTTGCCCCTTTACCCTCTCCTCTCCCCACTGGTACCCACTAGTTTGTTTGTTTTGTAAACATTGTTAACAAAACAATGTTTCTGTTTTGTTATATTAATTTTTTTCAGATTCCACATATAAGTGATAACATACAGTATTTGTCTTTCTTTGTCTGACTTATTTCATTGAGTATAACACTCTTTAGGTCCATCTATGTTGTTGCAAATGGCAGAATTTCATTCTTTTTATGGCTGAGTAATACTCCATTGTGTATGTATATGTGTGTGTGTGTATATATATATATATATATATATATATATATATCTCACCTCTTTATCCATTCATCTGTTGATATATAATTAGGTTGCTTCCATATCTTGGCAATTGTAAATAAGGCTGCTATGAACATTGGGGTACATGTATCTTTTTGAATTAGTGTTTTCACTTTCTTTGGATATATACCAAGAAATGAATTACCGAATCATATGGTAGTTCTATTTTTAGTTTCTTGAGGAACCTCTATATTGTTGTCCATAGTGGCTGCACCAAGGGTTCCCTTTCCTCCACATCCTTGCCAACACTTAAGTCATTTGTAGCCTTTTTGATGATGACCATTCTTACAGGTGTGAGGTGATATCTCACTGTGGTTTTGATCTGCATTTCTCTGATGATTACTGATGTTGAGCATCTTTTCATGTGCCTGTTAGCCATCTTATATTTTCTTTGGAAAAATGTCTATCCAGGTTTTCTGCCCATTTTTAATCGAGTTATTCATTTTTTGATATCGAGTTGTATAAATTGTTTATATATTTTGGATATTAACCTGTTATCAGTCATATCATTGGCAAATATTTTCTCCCATTCAGTAGGTTGTCTGTTTATTTTATCAATGATTTCCTTTGCTGTGGGAAAGATTTTAAGTTTAATTAGGTCCCATTTATTTATTTTTGCTTTTGTTTCTTTTTCCTTAGGAGACCGATTCAAAAAAATATTGCTATGATTTATGTCGAAGAGTGTTCTGCCTATTTTCTCTTCTAGGAGTTTTATGGTTTCTGGTCTTACATTTATATCTTTAATCCATTTTGAATTTATTTCCGTATATGGTGTGAGAAAATGTTCTAATTTCATTCTTTTACATGTAGCTGTCCAGTTTTCCCAGCAGCACGTATTGAAAAGACTGTCTTTTCGCCATTGTATATTCTTACCTCCTTTGTTGTAGATAAATTCATCTTAAGTTTGTAGGTTTATTTCTGGGCTCTCTGTTCTGTTCCATTGATTTATGTGTCTGCTTTTCTGCCAATAACATATTCTGAGTGTTTTAAAATTTGATTTCTATAAATAGTTTATTATCACAGTGGGATAGATGAATAAGATAAATGAATTAGCTTTTGGAACTGCTCTCATTTCTAACATATAAAGAAGGTAAGAATATTAATTATAGAATGCTACAGCGAAAAAATATTTTCAGCTGGGTGGGAGGCTACTGTCAGGTCTGGGATTTGATTTTGCTCTACTTACAGAGTAAGATGTTAGCCTGTTACTGTTTCATGGGTGCTGGCTGAAGACACCAGACTTTGATTAGGAACACAGAACTCCATTACTCATGGCACAGCAAAGAGTATGAGTATCTGCATATTTACACGGGTTCTCCTGCCCCCAAGTCCCATCAACATGAACCAATATGCTCAGGTCGATTTGGATTTGATGCACACAGTGGGTTTGCATCACAGCTAAAGTACACTGACCTTGAGGAATCTACTGCTTTTTTAACAAACAGTGAGCAAGCCTATTCTTTGTCTGGGGAAATACACTTACCTCAGATCGAAAGTCTAATTATATCTTAGACTAGAACCTAGGTTAGGTGACATATGCAGTCACTCCCAACTCTGATATGCTAATCTCTCTGATCAAAAATTGTGTTTTTCTGTTGAAGTCATTAGGCAGAAGAGTCCCTCGTTCCATCACAATTTTTAAACGGTATAGAAGATAAAATTTTTCAGTAATAAATTTCACATAATTTCTCATTCTGCAACCACCCCCCATTCTGCCTGATGCCAAAAACTTAAAGTAAAATTCAGTGATTTCACAGATATTTAGGTTTAACACTCAGTCACATTGGGCTGCTCCCTTTCCCTGAGTTCTGTTGCTCCTAGGGCTTACACAAATGCTGCTGTTGTATGAGTGAGCATGGGAGAAGGGGAGGATGTTCATTTCCTCACCTGCTCAAGTTCTAGGCTGCCTTCCTGTTCCACACATCACTCTTGTCATGTACAAACAGGTCATATGCAGAATTCCCTTGGATTGATGGTGAAGTCATGAGAAAAAGAGAAGAGCACACTAGGTAACAAACAAAAGTATTACCCTCCCATACAAGGCTAATTAAATATCGCTTGATGGTCAAAGGTACTAGGGTGAGGGAGGGAAATAAGACGCTAACTTTTGTAAGGTTGAGAGTCACTTTTCTCCAGATTTCTTTCCTCATATAAGAAGCCCAGCATGGAGTACATGTATAGTTGTGCATACCATGTTTCATAGCAAAGCAGATCTAGAAAAAGAATAAGCTCCTGCACGTTACTCACAGTGACCAGGAGAGGGCACTTAGCACAAATGAATGAAATAATTCTGCCAACACCTGGTTCTAAAGCTTCCTCTTTGGCTCTACCATTTGTACAAATCAATTTATTTTATGTGTCCATTGCAAACTCCTTTGGAGCTAAGGATAATTGCAATTACACATTCTTCTTGATGACTGTCCTCAACTATATAATATCCCAGGTGGCTGAGATACTCATTTTTCCATAGAGAGCACAGGAACAAGTCCATATGAATATGAAAAAATTTCAGAGGGAAGAATTTATTTTGGTAGACAATTTCTCAAAATGAGCACTTTAGAGGAATTAAAATGTGTTTGAGCAATCTTTCAGAAGAGGGAAAACACACTTACTGAAACCTTCCTGTAAGGAAAGACTTCTGATATGCTCTCTTTCCTCCATTTCTTATATATATATACGTGGTTTGGTTCAGATTGTGAGCTCAAAGAATTCACCTTTGAACACACTAAAACAAGGGAAAGAATACTATTCTAGCATAAAACAAAATGAGACACTGCATTTCCTAGGGAAAAAAAAAACCCTTGAATTCTATGTATTTCCTTTTAGGCCTACCATAGACAAACAACAATAAATTGGCCAACCATGTTCTTCAGGCATATAATTTTCTTTCTTCCCAAAGTGAACACTCCCTGGGAAAATACAGATAACTTCTAATTTCAAAGTCCTTAAACACAAGAAGAAAGTAGGCCACCTTGACCAGAGCACAAAATAATTTTTTCCAAGAGGACTTGAATGAGTACCTCAGTATCCAAGGAAAAAATACATACCAAGATTTTTTACTACTTTGTTTTGATTCATTTTCAAATACTTTTTATAGCAATGGGAAAAAAAATATCGATGAATCGGTTTTTCCAAAACAAAGCCATTTTGTCTTTTAATTTTAACCTGAAAGTGGCTCCTCATCGTAAGTATTTTAGAAATAATAACACTGTGGCAGAGAGTAGCTGAGAGACTTGCTTGTGGACACCTAATGTTTCCAAATTTGGGAGTAATATTTCCACCTGCGAAGCATTGATTTTTTGCTATGAAGTCACCTACAAATTCCAAACTGTTTCTGTCCTATTAGATATAAAGAAATGTCAATAATCCAAAGAGATTATGGTTTAATTTACATTTAGTTACTATAACCAGCTTTAGTTTGGGAACCTAATTCTTTCTGATTCAAAGGAAGTACATTTTGCTCTTGGTTGACAATTCACTTTCCATGTCACTAATAATAATTAACAATAACATTACTGAGCGACTGTTTTGTGCCATCATCCTCTCAACTATCTTCTAAGATAGTTTTTATTATCCCCATTTACAAAAGAAAAAACTAAGGGAGCTCAGAGATGTTAAGTAACTGTCCCTGAATACAGAGCCATTAGTGGCAGAGGCAGAATTGGTACCAGCTGTATCTGACTCCTAACCCGTGCTGTCTCCACCATGCCTCACTTCTTCTTAATTGCATAAATTATTTTACCAAATTGAAACACAAATGTCACTTTCTGTTAATAGCAACAGTAACTACTTTCTTGACTTTCTATTTTTCAATTTTGGGCAGAAAGGCATTACAAAGTGAATTAATTTTTTATTGCATCTGGTAAGAATCCAGAAAGTACTATGAATTCTTACTATAAAAAGTATACCTATATGACTAGGCCGAGTACACAGTACTACATACATTTTCTAAGAGATCTTGTTTTCAATCAATATTAAGGCACTTTGTCTACTTATTTATTTCATTTTAAACCAAGGTAAAAATCTTGCTGTTGGATACAATACTTAATAATCTAATAGTCAAGTTCTTGAAACAACAATATACAGTTATCTGAAAAAATACGGATTTCAGAAGGTTTAAGTAGATTCCCTCAGAAATCTATTCATGTGCTTACTCCCAGAGGCCCACACAATTTTTTTAAATCTGTTTCACACACTTTACCAAGTTCAAGCTAGGTGATATAACAGGCTTTAGAAAATCTAGGGCTTATTTTTAAAAGGTCAGGCACATAAAATCTCAGAGGTGTGTACAATCCTTTTGAATAGCTGCCATCTTCCTGAGAACCATCAGTATGAAAACAACAGGCAAGGTTTTCCACGTGGTCCCTGGTTGCCTGAGCCATTCCTTGGCAGGTGTGCTCAAGACCAGCTGAGCCTTTGGGAAAATACCCAGAAGATAGATTTCTGGGAGCTCCAAGCCATCTCAGACTAACCCCTGCCTCTGGTTCTGTCCCTCTCCCGTGGGTTGTAGCCAAAGACCCCAGCCTGATGCATGTGTTGAAGACTGTGTATGGGGCTGCTGTGCGGTCAGAGCGCTAGTCTGTTGAGCAGAGGCAAGGGCCAGCCTTCCCTAAACGTCTCCCTCCCTCCTTGTGGACCTGGATCAAGTCCTGGTCTTTCAGCGGGGAGCTGGCCCAGGGGCTGCCTAGCTGGGGGGCATGGCGGGAACTTGCATTCCCTCTGACCAGTCAGCCCACTTGTTCTCTTCAGATGACTACCCCAGTGCCTTAAGGGAAGGAATCCACCACACTTTGTCTGCTGGACCCACCCCAGCTCTGTCCTCTATACGGGGGTTGCCCAGGGGGTGGCTGTGGGGAGCTGTGCCCTCCGAGGACCCAGCCCAGGCTCCCAGGCACCTGAGCGGCAGCGCTCCCTCTGTCCTCACTTGCTCCTTCCAGCCCCGCCTGCTCACCTCTGAGGCCTGTGATTTCGGCAGCTCCAACCACTACCTCCAGTCTTCACCCTTTCTGTAGTCAGCACGGTAGAGCTGATCCAACCCCAGCTTCTGTACTTACTGCCTGTGTGACATTGGAAATGACTTCGCCTCTTGGCTGAGCTTCACACTTTCTGCAGGATACAAATGACACGTGACATTGTGGAAGTTTAACTTATACAACATATCAAATCAACATTTATGTCTCAATAGAAATAATAAATTAATAATAAAAGAAAATAAAGCTCAACTCTGAGGAAGCAGCTTGAAAGGCACTGATAAATTACTGGACCGCGAGGGACACAAGGCAGACAGAACTGTTAAGTTGTTATCGTCTCAAGAAAGCAACATTGCATAAGTTGCAGAAATGGGAAGGTTTTTTTATCTAGAAAGGAAAGGAAAATGGGATCCCAATCTCACTCTTTACACCAAAAAGACTACCATATTTTAAAATACAGCAATAGAAACCATAAGTGAAGTGAAAATAAGATTCTACCTAGAATAACAGTACTGTGAACAAATGAGGGTAATATTGGTAACAGAGCAAAATAAAGTTTATTTCATTAATCTACAGTTAACTATCATAAATCAAAGTGAAAGGACTAACAACCCAGGAGATAAAGGATATGAACGCTTAACATGACTGGAAATACAAATTACTTTTAGACTTAAGAAAAGATGTTCAAAATCACCCATAGTAAAAGAAAAGCAAATTAAACCTATAAGAAAAATAACCATTACCCTTTATCAGATTGATAAAGATCAAAATGTTTGATAGTACCCTGAGTTGAGCAGGATAGTACAAGAAAATAGGTGCTTTCAAATACTGCTGATGGGAGTAAAAACTGAAATCATCCTTTTGGAAGGCAATTTGGCAGTGACTAACAAATTAAAAACACACATACCCTTTTATTCAAAAAGTCTCTTTTTAGGACTATATCCTGCAAATATATTTAAATATGAGAAAAAAGCTATCTGTACAAAGATATTCATTGCAGCATTTTTTAATAATAGCAAAAGCTTGGAAAGAACTTAAAGATGTATAAGTAAGGCTAGTTACACAAATAAAGCTCTATATAGACAATAAACACTGTGTAGATATTAGCAAAATCAACAAGGCCATACTGCTTTACTAATATGTAGTTGTCACCAAGACAGTCAGATGGATATATTTTTTAAAAAGCATAAAATAATCTTATGGTGCTATCTTTTTGTGTTTTTAGGATAAATATTTGTGTATGCTTGTATATGTATGTACATATACATAGGGGATTAAATAAGAAATTGGTGACAGACACTCCAGGTAAACTGGTATCTGAGGGGCAGGGGTGAAGGGGCAATTTATTTTTTACTATATATTCCTTAACTGCACTTTTTAAATTTTATAGCATATGTGTGATTTGCTTACTTTGTTTTCTTTAAGAGTAGGGGCTTTGTGGTCAAACAGCTTTGTATGAAGTCCCATTTCTACCACTCTAGGCAGATTACTTAATCTCTCATCTTTACAATGAGGATAATCCACTAAGTAGAAAGTGTTTGCCGGTTTTTTTTTTTTTTTTTTTGTCTTTTTCTAAAATTAATTAATTAATTATTTTGGCTGTGTTCGGTCTTCGCCGCTGCGTGCGGGCTTTCTCTAGCTGCGGCGAGCAGGGGCTACTTTTCGTTGCGCTGCACGGGCTTCTCATCGCAGTGGCTTCTCTTGTTGTGGAGCTCGGGCTCTAGGCACACGGGCTTCAGTAGTTGTGGCACGCAGGCTCAGTAGTTGTGGCTCGTGGGCTCTAGAGCGCAGGCTCAGTAGTTGTGGCATGCGGGCTTAGTTGCTCCGCAGCATGTGGGATCTTCCCGGACCAGGGACCGAACCCGTGTCCCCTGCATTGGCAGGCAGATTCTTAACCACTGTGCCACCAGGGAAGTCCCTGCCATTTTTAAAAGGGAAAATTTTAAACAACAGTAATTATTTGCTTGTAGTAGATTTTCAGTCATTATGATGGTATAAGGGATACATGGGGCAATGGCTACCTAGGTGGCATGACAGTTGTTTTGCTACCCAGAATTCCCTTCCCTTCTTCTGGCAATCATATTATTCGTTTGGAGAACTACCATCTGCCCACTTCTCAAACCATTTGTTTTGAGTGGACCCGATGCTTGATACTGAGGGTTGACATGGAACTTAGACCTGGCCAATGAGAGCTTTGCATTCCTAGTCATAGTAAGGTAGAAGCAACAATTTGGGAAGACTGTCATCAGCATACCGTGAACAGTGATATTCCCAATTGCACCTCTTTCTTCCCAGACCCATATATACATTGGTCACTGGTTGAGACAAGATTTCATGTTCTCTGTGGACCCCAATTCACAAGGACCCGACTTCTACCTACCATCGTAATTGTTGTCTTCAATAAGCCATTTCATTCTTGTATGAGGCCGGCTGCTTCTGTGCAATGAGCTACACAGTAAGATCTATAAATCTTGTGAGAATCAGCACATTTCTTTACTTCTTTTGGCAAAATTTTGCAGTGTTTTGAAGTGCAACGTATTTTCCTTTCATGTGTGGCTTTGAAATTGGGTCCCTGTGGGATCAGATTCTACTTATAGGTCCAGAAGGACTGCTTTAAGTAGAATGGAACATGAGGCAAATTAGTATCCCCTGGTTAGGTGACAACTTCAACAAAAGTCACCACAGCTTTTTAAAGCAAGGAAAGACTAGAACGCAGGATAGAAGGGGCTACATTTGCTGTCATTGGAAGGTCAATGGGTTTAGTTTTGGGGTAAACAGAATTTTCCAAATTCTTCCAAGGATCACCTCTCCAAATTCCAGAATCTTACTTTTTCCCAAGATATGCATTTTCACATACGAAACCTGGCAAGTCTTTGAATTCAAGCCATGTTGTAATTTAACAAGCCGTAGGGTCAGACTCTGGTTTCCGGCAACCAGCAGCCACAAGAAAGAAGATTTTTTTAAAGCTAAAAATTTCCTAGTTCTCTAACCACATTGAGTGGATAATTTAAAGCCCTGAGTTTTTCATTTCTCTTTTTAATCTCTCTAACGCAGTATGCAGCAGCCAGTTTACCCCTACCCATCATGTCTTCATACTGTGCCACCTTATCACTCAGTTATCAAAGTCATGTTTCCTCTAGACACCTCAAGCCAGGTGAATACAGGTGATAATTTACCTATTTCACCACTAGCTTCCACAGATTATTATTGTTCCATTGTTTAATGGTAGGTCAATCCTCACTTCCTTCAAACCCAAGTAGGTTAGATACCTAACCTACTACCTCAAACACTATTATCAATCAGAATTCAGTCACAGATAACAGAAAACACTCTATTTCAAGCCGGAAGTAATTTAAATCAGGGAATTAGATACTTATAAAATCATTTACAGAGGCGGAGAATTGGACTCTAGAAATAGTTTCAGAATGATTCTGGCCCACTAAGGCAGCTGCTACCTTGACCACATTTAGGGAAGCTGGAAATCTGGAAGCTGTCCCTGGAACTTTTCCTCTGGGAACACTTACCTTAACTGTGCAATCCAGGGATCTGGAAGGTGTAGCTGTTAGCTCTAGAACCATTCTGCACCTCCTAGGCTCTGTACTATAACCTGGCCCTGCAAAGCTACTGAATAGACCTGGGGCCTTCATCTGAAGCAGGGAATCCTAATTCCTGCGCAATCATGCTTACCAGCAAAATCAGCAGAAACTGAAGAAGGGAAACTTATGCCTTAAGTAAGTTTCAAATTTTGGGCATCCCATCTGACTGCAGAAACTTATCCTTCAGCCCTAGCTTCAGCAGACTCTGAGAGGTGTAGATTTTAGCTTTCTCACTCCTGCAGTTCAGGAAGTCACACAAGAGGGGCCACATCCCCCATAAAGTCCCAAAGCAAAATTCTAACAAGCTTGAAACAGATGACCTCACTTATTCTTGGATTTGTAATAAATGTGGTTCTTGGAAGTGTCATATTTACAAAATGTTAATGAGCTACATTCTGAGTCTAAAATCAGCTTAAGCACAATGTTTTTCTCCGCTGACTTCCAGTGAGTTGGGACTGTACTACTTCTCGAACTTCCTTCTCTATGTGGTCAAGGGCTGAATTCTAAGCAAAGCAAATTAACTTCTAGGGATTTGTGAACTGAAAGGTTCTATAAACATCCCTTTAAACAATGTTTAAATTTATTTAAAGAAGTTCTGGGGTAAAGTTTCATATGTCTCAGTGCAAGGGGTAGGGAAACATTTCCTGTTATATAGGTATAACAGAGGAATATTATCTCCTTGAGTAGCTTTTTTTATCTGTTTCTTAGAAAATACAATGATCTTTTTATTTACATTAATTGACAAGAAAGGCAAATTATATGCTGATTAGGTACAGTAATTTCCTAAAATAATGAATATTAAAGTGACATGTGCAAGGGAAAAACAATGGATGAGAGCCCTGAGGCACATCGACATCCCTATACAGCAGCAGACCCATTGCAAATGGAGCCACATATTTGCAAATTCTCAGATGAGATCTGTACAACCACATCTCATGGTTTAGTGTTTTTAACATATGGACAAATCAAAGAGGAGAACAACTTTATACTATTTAATTGTTTATGTTAATGGCTGGAAGTTTAAAAGCAAAAATGAATTGTGTACAGATATGTTCAACAAACTGAAATAGAAAGGGGGAGGAAACTAAAGGCAGTGTAATCACTTTCAGGACCTAATAAATGTGCAGCGATGAAAAAAACCATTCAAAATTCAAAACTGTTCCTTAATTGTTCTCTGCACTGGGCACATCCTAACTAATACTTTGCAGATAAACCAGCCCATTCACAGATGAATGTTTTTGAATTAACTGTTGCACTTAGGGTGTACCATTTGCAATTTATTTGCTTACATTTATATCCTAAGTTTCTATAAATTTGCTCCACACATTGCCAACTTGGATAGAACGACAAGGAAATTCAGTTTCAACTCAAATTCAGTGAAAGAAGGATGTCAAAATCCAGATCTGGACATCGTGGCTGGGAACGGAGCGTTCTGTGTTGCTTGGCTGAGAAGTGGTATAGTTGTCCTCTGGTTCCTATTTTGCCCTAGTTCCTCATACCTTGTGGTTATTTCCAGTCAATGTGTGCTCTTAAATAATTGAACCCACCCTTCTTAACATGACCTAACTGTGGCCTTTGTACTTATATATCCAAAAAAGAGTATCATTTAATAAATGGATTATTAGTATGGTATAAAAAACACAAAAGGCAAGAAGAGTAGGAAAAAAAGAAACAAACAATCTGTTAAGAGAAAAGGGGAACCAACAGCATAGGTTAATGAAATTCAGTGTTTGATTTGAAGAAAACATAGACCATGTATTTCTTGGATTTCCTGCGTGAATCCATCGATAAATCTCTTCTTCCAGCATATGTGCTTGAACTAACCCACCAACATTCCAACAGACTAATGTCTCCACCCAGCTACTCATTCCAGAGTTATAGTTATTGAGTCAAATGCCTTGGCCATTCTAAGAAAATTCCACAAGTAACAATTACTGTACTTGGCAGGAAGCCTGGTAATACCCAGCTAGAACTTTTTTGTTGTTGTTGATTTAAAAAATATTTTTCAGATTTATTGCTACTTAAGAAAGTGTATCATCAAAATATAAAGTGAAGAAAGAGCTAAAAGAAGTAACTTAGGCTAATAAATATATAATAATATTCCAAGTCAATATACTTTTTAATGTAACCTAAATATAATTGAATCCCTGTCCCCAAATGGCCTATTCTCAAATAGTAAATAAAAGCAATTGGAATCTTTGCGAAGTCTCTTGGTGGGGGAAAAATGCCTGAAAACGGATGGCGTGTTTTTAATACAAGCCACATGACTTAACTTTTTTATTTTTTTGGATAGTTTTCTTGTTCCTCATCACTTTTCAATATTCAACTCAGTCACTTAACATGGTTCTCCCACTGCCACCCTTTCTCTCTCATTTTCCTCCTTCCAGAGGAGGGACCCTCCTTTCAGTCCCTTACCAATAGCTCTAGCTGCCCACAGAGACTTTCCCTGCTGCATGCAGCCCTCTGTCAAACTTATTCTCACCCTGTGCTTTGATTGCTTTTCTCATAAGAATTATCCCATCACTAAAATTCTGCATAGAAAATGAGATCCAATCAGTAATACTTTTTTCTTCTTGGAAGAAAACAAAGTGGTGAGGGAGGCTATGGATACTTTCAAAGTAATTCTATTTCTCTGTTACCCTTTCTCCCATCAGATATTTATGCACCCACGATCAAGAGGAGAATGCCATATGTGTTTGTACAACTCACCACCACCACTCATCACACTCCAACATGCTTTTCTCCTTCTTCACTTGGGTCAGACAGGCTTCCCATCAGGCACTCTGGAAAGTGTACCATACCTGTGTCTGTCTAAGTTTCTCCTAGAAAATTGGAAAGGAAATGCATCAGCATTAGGATTTTAATGCCTACCCACCCTCCTGGGGTCCTTGTTTTCATAACATGAGGATGAAGGTAATTTCACAGAATTCTTTCTATTACACGGGCAATTGACTATTAGATGAACTGTAGCAACATAACTGAGGCAGTATGGGACCAAGCTGAATAATCAAAGTTTTGAGAAATCAGAAGTCGTCTAGAAAAAATTTCTTCCCATCCTGGATACTATAAAATGAAGGGAGTTAGATAGCTGAAAAATCATACTGGAGTTTAATAAGGAGGGACACTCCCCAAACTGGAACTCCTTTGGCAAGACAGGGGCTCCTCAGGGTCAGAAGTCTCACTGTAGAGCATCGCACTTCAAGAGGCTCAGTCAGTCTTGCCCTGTCCCTTCCTCTTCAAGTCTTCTGCACATCTGGGGTTTAGGTTCATTCATCTGTGATTCTCCTTCAGGGCAGCTGCATTCATCAATTGGTCTACCTCAGCACTGTTTAGCTTCACTAGCCACAAAAATTTGAGGGGATTCTGGGGCACTATAATAAAGGTAAAGCCTATTTAAGGTTTTCTCAAGTCTATGACTAATCGTTCTTCATGATCAATCATTCCCTCAGGAACTTGATCCAGAGAATTCTGAGCCTGTACCATGCTCTATTGCCCCCTAGAGGATGACTCATTTTAGTGGTTTTCTGTAGGAATGCAAAAGCAGAGTTTATACCCACTCATAGCTATGAACTTGACATACGAATTCCAAAAAACTCCATCCTGCCATACACTCATTCTAGAGCAGTGAGGAAGTCCACTACAGAAAGGAAAAAACTGTGTGGCTTTGAGTCCACTAGACCTATAGACAGTGTTTTTCTGTCTCCAGGGAAGTCTACTAAAGCAGTTTTAAGTCATTTGCTAGCCACACTTAAAATTCCATTTCTTGGGTTCCTGGTGAGACACCTCCCATGAATTTCTCAAATTCCTAGTAGCAAGTAGCCTGTATCAGTAAATCCAGAAACTGATTTCAAATCTCTCAGCGGAAGCCATGTTCTGAGGACATGAAGTATTTGGAAGAGGACTAGAGACATTATAAGCACATGTCTGCTATAATCTTTTTTTTTTTTTCCTTTCAGGAACTATTACCAAAAATTGAGAAAAATTCCAAGAAATTGAGAGTCTGTTGAGAAAAGATTATAAATCAAGCTCATAGATAACCCCCAATACAATGCTGCATAAATCTAGTCCTATTTTTCGAGCATCCAGTTCCCAAAATTGACATTTTGCTTCAGTACATCTCCACAGCATTTCATTGGCTTTCAGTATTATTCTAAAACCCATTGGCACTTGTTCTCAGACCATTTCCTCCTTTATATCTATTCTGTTAATAGTTTGGCAGACATAGGGTAAGTGTTTAGTTCTAGCAATTATTATGCACTAGGCTCAAAATCATGAAAAAATAGTCCCTAACTTGTAACTCAAATAGAACTTGGGCTCCATACCAGCCCAGCAGGATGTCAATTCAATAAACAATGGCCAGTCATCCTAACAGGTAATTAAGCAATTAGAAACTTTACTCAGTCTCCAAGGAAAATGCCAAAACAGAGAGCACATACTTACGACAGCCAGTTTTCTTTAAAAAAAATTTTCTTCAGACATCACATTTAGTCTCAATATCTAGTCAACATGAAATAAACATTGAATATTTAAGATATATCTCCATTCTCTTACAAAAGTGTTATGGCAGAGCTGCTCAGAAATTAAGTTGGAGTACCATCATGAAAGACGTATCTTTTTTTTTTTTTTTAATATTTATTTATTTATTTATTTTATTTATGGCTGTGTTGGGTCTTCGTTTCTGTGCAAGGGCTTTCTCTAGTTGTGGCAAGTGGGGACCACTCTTCATCGCGGTGCGTGGGCCTCTCACTGTCGCGGCCTCTCTTGTTGCGGAGCACAGGCTCCAGACACGCAGGCTCAGTAATTGTGGCTCACGGGCCTAGTTGCTCCGCGGCATGTGGGATCTTCCCAGACCAGGGCTCGAACCTGTGTCCCCTGCATTGGCAGGCAGATTCTCAACCACTGCGCCACCAGGGAAGCCCCGACATATCTTTTTGTGAAAGATGATTAAATATACTGTAGCAGATATAGCAGTAGTTTATTTAGTGGTCCCTTAGTATCACATACAAAAAATGTATTATTTACTTCCAGAAATAATCAACTTGATAATATCCATTTATTCATAAGGAAATGGGTAAACTGTGTCAAGTTTTCTTACAAATCACTTGTTTATATAGCTGATTATTAGTACAGAGTTATAGCACAGTAAAAATGTATTGATAAATAAAACACTAACTTCTGTTTCTTTATTCTTTGTTCCTATAGCTAGTTGTAAGGGATATTTTTCTTTTGTGAAAGCAAGCCTTTAATGGAGACACTTAGAGAAAAGCCTCTTTGATTGTGTACATAAGTGTCAACACAAGCAAAGTCTGCTGTAGTAATTTGTGAATTTCCTCTGTGGTTTGCTTGAAAGATCACGAAATGATCATTTAGCACTTCTCATATGAAAATATCACCATTTGGATTGCAGCTGGAGCTGCTCTTAGCTGGGGTCCTGTTACTTCCAAGAACAAGTCACGGCATTTTTAAGAGCCCCGTTTCAATGCTCATGCATGCTTTCTGCCTCATAAACCTTGCAATTTAGTGTTAGATCACCTTAAATTATTTCTTCTCCTCATCTCATTCACAATTCACCATGCAGTCATTGTTGAGATGCCCAAACACCATTCTCAACAAAGGGCAGCTCATAAAATAACCAGAGTCCTAAGAAAATGTGAATACTCAGTTAAATGAATTATTCAATTTACAAATGAAAATTTAAATGGGATAACTCTAAAACTATTTAGTCTACTATAAAACTGCATTGTTTACAATTAAGTTACCTTTATCCTTTTTAAATTAATAAACAAGTAGATTTTGGTACATGAAATGTGAGGGCCTGACTAAAGCCAGTTTGGTGTGGTCAAGTATTGGGCAAGATTCCCCATTCACCTCCACCAAAACCTTGTCATTTTGGTGAGATTAAGGTTCCAATTGCTTCAGCCCAAGACCTCTCTGGAGCAGACGCTCTGCTACTCTGGTTAAATTAAGCCCGTTTCTCTCCCAAGTGAGTAAATACTTAAGTTCCCATGCTGAGACAGCTGAAGTGACTTTTCACTTGGCACACTGATTCTGGGAGTGCAATACATATTTGTTGAATCCATGCTAAGTTTGGGCAAAGTATTTTTATTATTACTACTTATTAACATGTATTGAGAATAGATATTGTACTTGGTCCACATACAATGCATAAAGGAAGTCCTCATTCCTACAGATGGAAATAAACAACTTGGATGAATATATATGGATGAAATTTATATCCTTATGGAAACTGTAGTTCAATTGAGAAGACGGGCATTGAGCACATAATTACAGGTGAGGCTAGTTTTACAAACAAGTGCAGTACACTATGTATGTGCAAAAAAGAAGGAGTTGACCTTGTTTTGGGGTGAAAGGAAAGTCTCCAGAAAGAAATGACATTTGTGCTGAGACTTGAAGAATGCGATAAAGTTGGCTAGCTAAAGAGTAGAAGAAATAGTGATTCATGCAAAAAAGACTCTGATGGGAGAGCGTATGACAGTTTGGTCTGGAAACTGCAATGAACAGTAGCAGTGTAGAGGAGGTGGGGCTGTGGGGATGTGGGGGTGGTGGTGGCATTGAACCTACATAAATTGGCAAGAGCAGAGTCCATTAGGCCATAGGAGGAATTTTCTACTTCACTCTAAGGGAAGTGAGCTTCTCCTAAATTGTTTTGATGACAGGAATGACATCGTCATATGTGTGTTTGTAAAAATAATCACCCTAGCTACAGTATGGACTATGTGAGGGTGGGCATGGGTCAATGAATGTGGGGAAATTGGCTAGGAAGTTATTGACTAAGAGAGAGATAATTGGTGACTTTGTTAGGGGTGTTTGAAATGGAGATGGGGAAAAGCAGAAATGTTAAAAGAGGTCCAATGGACCATATTCTAAAATGGATTGGATGTTGGGGTAAAGGACAGGGTGACCTGAGGGATGACTCCCAGGTTTCTGGACTAGCCATCTGGGGTTATGGTTACTAAGATAGAGGAGAATAAAGAAAAAATTTGCTGCAGAAAAATAATCAGTTTGGGACATGTTATATTATATATTAAAAGTATTGGACTAGACATATATGTATATTAATGCATTATTAACATTAATTTAAAAATCATTTCCTTTCTATCCATGATTAAACAAACTTTCATATATACAAATACTACTCCTGATTCCTCTTATGCAACTCTTTTATTGATTCTGTGATGGGCTAAATTTATTTAATAAGTAAATAAAATACTTTATACTTTCTTTTTGATTTTTTATTATGATTTTTTATGAATCACCATAATTAGTTTAGAAGTATTAATATTTTATATTAATTAATAGGTGAATATTTTTGGTATCTTATTATTTCCAATATTGTGGGTATGTGAAATGAATTATTCATGTTCTTTTCAATAGATTTTTTATGGACAAAATTGTTTTCCCCAATAAATTGATTCATTCACAGATAGAATAAAGTATGTACCAGATATGTTTCTGAGACAAAGGTACAGTTGAATGTATCTGTATGAGTGAGTCCAGCTGAAAACAGAATAACCACTCAGCTGACCCAAAGGGTTGTGAAATAATACTATGTGTATTATTTTAAGGCACCAGGTTTTGAGATGATTTGTTACATAGCAATAGTTAGCAGATATGGTACTATGTTTTCATTACCTACCCTCTAAAATTGTTCATATACAATCATTCCTTGTGATCATATAGAATCATTCTTTGTTGTTCTCTTATTTACATCCATCAGGTTTCTTTCACAGTCTCTTATTATTCTCCTCCTTAAATCTTAACTAAAACAAAGTTTTAAAGAGGATATAAAGTCAATTTATAAAATCTACTGTGTTTCTATAAACTAGCAACAAACAATAAGAAAATTAAGTTTAAATATTTTCATTATAATAATCGCAAAACACATAAAATACTTATAAATTTAACAAAAGAGATGCAAAGTTTCTACACTGAAAATTACAAAACACTGCTGAAAGAAATTAAAGACCTGAATAAGTGGAGTGTATACCATGTTCATGGACTGGAAGACTCATATTGTTAAAGTATAAATTGTCCCCAAACTGATATATAGATTCAGTGAAGCTTCAATCAGAATTCCAGCAGTTTTTTGGGCAGAAATTGTCAGGCTGTTTCTAAAATGTATATGGAAATGCAAAGAACCAAAAACAGTCAAAATATTTTTGGAGGACTTTCACTATCTGATTGCAAGACTTAGTATAAAGCTATAATAATCATGACAATGTGGTAATGACATGAGAATAAACATGTTAGTAAAAAAGAATAGGAAGTCCAGAAATAGATCTGCACATAGAGGCAAACTGATTTTTGACAAAGGTGCAAAGGGGTGTCTTGGAGAAATAGTCTTTTCAACAAATTTTGCTGAATCAACTGGATATCCATATGAAGAAAACCTCAACGCCTGCCTCATACTATACTCAAAAGTATTTTAAAATGGATCATAGGCCTAAACATAAAGGTAAAATTATAAAACTTCTGGAAGAAAATCTTGTCAATTTGGGTTAGAAAAAGATTTCTTAGGATACAAAAGGAAAATAAATCGATCATCTGGATTTTATCAAAACTACAAACTCCTGTTCTTCAAAAGACATTAAGAAAATGAAAAGGTAAGCCCATGGATGGAGAAAATATTTGTAATACATATGTCTCACATAAGTTTTGTTTCCAGAATGTATAAAAAATTCTTACACCTTAATAAGAATATAAGAAAAAAATTGGGCAAAAAATTGAATATATATTTCACAGATGTATAGCACACAAAAAAGTATCACATGAAAGTAATGCTTAAAATCATAAATCATTAAGGAAATGCAAATTAAAATAACAATCAAATACCACATCACACCCAATGGCTAAAATGGAAAAAGACTGAAATATCAGGGGTTGGCAAGGATGTGGAACAACGGAATCTCTGTATGCGGTTGGTGTGAATGTAAAATAATACAACTACTTATAAAAAGATTTGATAGTTTCTTATAAAAGTAGACACATACCTAACTCTAAAGATGCAGCAATTCCACCCCTAAGTATTTACCAAAAATAAATAAATAATACATCCACTGAATAACTTGTAGATGAATACTCATAGCAGCTTTATTCATAATAGCTCCAGTCTGGAAAACAAACAAGCAAATAAACAAATTATGGTATGTTCATAGCATGAAACACTACTCTTATGAAAGATAAATGAACTGCAGATTGAGCGACAACATGGATGAATCTTAGACATACTGAGCAAAAGAACAGACACAAAAGGATATCTGCTCTATAATTCCTACTTACATGAAGTCCTAGAGCAGATAAAACTAATCTAGGTGAAAAAAAATCAGATCTGTGGTTTCCTGGGGCAGGGGTGGGGCGGGCTCATGGGGACTTCATGGAATGATGGAAATAGTCTATATCCTGATTGTGGTGCTGATTACAAAGACATATGCATTTGTTAAAACTCATCAAACTGTGTACTTGCAAGTTATACATCTTATTTTATGTAAATTATAGTTAAATAAAGCTGACTTATTTTTTAAAGAGTCTTCTTGCCTCAAAGTAACAAAACAGGCACTTTAAAAATTAAATAATGTCTCTTTTTCCATGTTTAGAGAAAACTTCTTTCTGCATAATTGTTTATATACAAATAGTCTTGCTGACTTTTAAATTGTAATGTCCAAGCACCAAGCATTAACAACAGTTATCACCTACTTACTGCCTAATGTAAGCTAGATTCTCTGCCATATACTTACAAATATTTCATCCTCACAACAATTCCTGCAAGATAAGTCTTATTATCTTTATTTTTGGTTGAGAAACCTGAGTCTCAGAATAGTTAATTCGTCCAAGAACTCCCTGTTAGTAAATAGTAGAGGTAATAGTTATCCAAGGACTGTCTGTCTCCATCAACCAGTTATCCCAAAGCCATTTACCCTTAGGCACTAGGTAAATAGTCATTGCTAGTCATTTAATTGACCTGACCACAATCTCCTTCAGTGAGTCACTAAGCCTAATTTTCCAATAATTAAAACAAAGAAAGAAAATGAAAGAGACTATTACTTACCTTTATTCTACTTCACTTGGCAAGAGTAATATAGTGTTTATAACAGGATAAAACCTGAGGTTCAAGATCTAGTTTTGTCCATTTTTAACTGAGCTTGTTGCTTAATCTATCTAAGCTTCTGTTTTCTATTCATAAAATGGAAGTATTAATAACCAGCTCACAGGGTTGTTGTGAGAATAAAATGAGGTAATACATTTAAGCACTTTACACTGTGCCAGAAGCATTGCAAATGACAAGAAATAGAAATGCTTATTGTTAATGAGAGGACCGGTAGTGTCCTTTAAAGAGAGTGATTAAGTTGCTTATTTTTATTACTATTCATTTCCTTATTATTTCCTTCTTCTACTGAGAATCCATTTAGCAAGTTTGAAAAGGCCCTGTGTATTCAACTCATTATTTGGTCATGAGAGATTCCTTCGTCACGGATCATTTTGAGGTTGTATACATTGATTTACAAGTTTCACTTAATATTCATTTAATATTTTCATTTAATCAATTAATTTAATGTTTTCAAATATGCCATTGTATCATAGGCTCTTGTATTAATTATTTGCAAAAACTTATATAGACTGTTGAGAATAAAGTATAAGAGATGTGTCACTGGCAGAAAAGCCTGTCTTGTTCCCATAAGTAGCCCAGAATAGTGGCCAAACTGTTCAGTGCCATTATGTGATCTATAGGAGACAGAGTTCCCACAGACTTTATGAGCTTCAATTTTTCTCTTTTTATCTGCCCCTTTCTGGAAGGGATGGCTGTGATCCATGAAATAGCTGAAAAGTAGGAAAAGAAAATACATAGAAGCCAAAGAAACCCATGTTTACAACAATGTACTAACTATATAACTAACTGGACCTGCTTTAAAAGACTCTCATAGCTTTAAGAGCCATGATATAAACGTCTTTGATTCTTTGCTTAAGGTGCTATATAATCAAGAAGAAGTGAGATGGTGAAATAAGCAATTTTCTAATAATAACAGAAAGAGAAAGAACAATGATTCTCAAAGCTCATCTCGAGCAACAATTAGTAAACAGGTTTTCACCTCTAGAGTCCCATCAAAATCCTTCTTCACTCCGCCTCTACTCCAAACATCCATAACACCCTCAAATGTTCTGAGAACTACTGTCTTACAGGAGAGAGAGAAAAAAATACAACTCCATATAATTTGCAATAGGTTGTTAGTAATCTGTGGTCTTAGTCCTCCTGGACACTAAATGAAGGCAGGGCACTTTGGGTTAAGTTAAAGCAGAGGGAAGACAATCTGATGGTGGACTGCAGTCATAGCATGTGACAAGTAGATGGGGACACCTTAGTTAAGCATAAATGTTCTCCTGACCTCTATCCCACCATCTCAGAGGATCATATCCAGGTTGTATTAAATAACTTTTAGGGTTCTGAGACAGTGAAGCTGAATCCAGGGAGAGCTGAGAAGCAGCAAATAAGGCAGGACATGAACCAAAGGACACACTTCATTATATCAATTAAAAACAAGAATGACCCTAGTACAACTCATGGCATGAAGAACAGTGGATTCTTTGTCATGGACAGTCCATCACGTCCAATCGAATCACTTGGACTTCATTTGTAGGCAGTTTTGCCAAAAATAAGGCTGATCCCATATTTTTGTGGTCATTGTAACAAAATTACTTTGAATTCTGATTAACTGAATTTCAAAGACTCATTCTCTTATCATAACTTCACCCCTTCTCATCTTCCCATTTTGTTATAGTGACTAACATTATTCACTTAATCACATATGAATATGCATTAAAGACACTAGAAAAAAATACTTTTCCATTCCCTAGGGTTAAGCTCCACTTTTCCATTCCCTAGGTGGCCCAAGGGGATAAGTAACCAAACAAGATATATTTAAAATTCATTATTTCTGGAATTCTTCTATCCGGTCTGTTTACAGTTTTTTTTTCATTTCAGCCTTGACACAGAGACAAGTGTGTACCAACAGTCCACTTTTTATATTTGAGTGAGTACCTGGAAGTGGTATGTGGCAGAAGATAAGAACCAGGTGAGGGCTTCCCTAGTGGTGCAGTGGTTGAGAATCTGCCTGCCAATGCAGGGGACATGGGTTCGAGCCCTGGTCTGGGAAGATCCCACATGCCGCGGAGCAACTGGGCCCGTGAGCCATAACTACTGAGCCTGCGCGTCTGGAGCCTGTGTTCTGCAACAAGAGAGGCTGCGATAGTGAGAGACCCACGCACTGCAATGAAGAGTGGACCTTGCTCGCTGCAACTAGAGAAAGCCCTCGCACAGAAACGAAGACCCAACACAGCTAAAAATAAATAAAAAATAAAAAAAAAAAAAAAGAACGAGGTGAAGGGAACACAAGCACATTGTTAACTTCAAAACTAACTTGCTCTTCTCCTCCATTTTACCCTAAGTAAGATGATTTCTGGTTCAAAGACTTCTGGTTCACGCTGTACTCCTTTCTAAATTACCTTCAAAAAAGTGCTTAGTGTCTTCATTCACCTCTCAATTCATCTCCCTTGTGTTGGATATCATGCCTACCTTTTTTCTCAATCATTTCTCACTTACACATCTCCAACTTCCCACTTTCTTTGTTGATTTTATTCTCTGTGATGTTTTCAAACTGCATGGCACCAAAGCACATATGAACATTAGTCTACCAATGAACGACATTTGTATGAGCTTCCTGAACCCCAAACTAAAGAATCTGTGCTCAACCCAGAGTCCTTCCACCAAGGCATTAGTGTTCTGGCTTTCTGTGTAACTCTACTTTCCACTTATATGAATTATCCCACATATATGAATACAGTTTACAAATATCAGAACAGTCTTATAGCAACTTTCACTTTTTAAAAAAATTTTTTAAAATATTTATTTATTTATTCTTGGCTGCGTTGGGTCTTCGTTGCTGTCCGCGGGCTTTCTCTAGTTGTGGCGAGCGGGGCTACTCTTCGTTGCGGTGCGTGGGCTTCTCATTGCGGTGACTTCTCTTGTTGCAAAGCACGGGCTCTAGGCACACGGGCTTCAGTAGTTGTGGCATGTGGGCTCAGTAGTTGTGGCTCGCGGGCTCTAGCGTGCAGGCTCAGCGGTGGCGCATGGGCTTAGTTGTTTCGTGGCATGTGGGATCTTCCTGGACCAGGGCTTGAACCCGTGTCCTCTGTGTTGGCAGGCGGATTCTTAAGCACTGCACCACCAGGGAAGTCCCAACAACTTTCACTTCTTAAGCAATGTGACAGACACTGCAGTTTAAATTCTTGATATCAATATTCTAGAACCTTGAAAAAAATAGCGTCATTCCATCTCTTTTCCTGTTATGCTATATACTGTAGAACTGTCAACAAAAGAAGATCTCAGAGTCAAAGTGGAATCAGCTATGGATCTTACTAAAGCTAAAAGCAAAGGTGTCTTGATGTAGCTGCAGTTATTCTTGTCATTATTCATGATTATTTCAGTGTTGAGTAGAAGGAACTGTAGTTTCTCCAGTTTTGTGAATAATAGCTTTGTCATTGAACAGAAGGCACAATGTGTGGCTAGACTGTCTCTTGTAGGGGTTGCAAACACTTTTATTTGTCCCCAATGTGCTAGCCACATGTTGTTTTCAGCTGGCTGAGTCGTAAGGCAGAGAGAGTTTAGAGAAAGGGCAAGAGAAAGAAAAGCAACTAAACATCTCATTAGGAAGTAAAACAAAGGGTAATGTGTTTTCCCCCCTAAAGTAGTGTTGTGTGTTTAAAAGAAAATATATAGTGCACACATTACTATTCTAGTTATTTTATTCTGACAAGAAATTTTTAAGTCTGTTGGAGCAAATTTGAAAAAAATGATGAACTTCATTCAGCCATAAATTTTGATAATGAGTTAATCAATTGACGTTCATTGAGTGCCCAGGTGTGCAAATCACCATTACGGTATACTACACTTCACAGTATAACTGTATTCAAGAAATATTTGTAAAACAAATGTACACTGAATTTCTGATGGGAAATATGTAAAAAGGGAAAATGGCAGTCTGCACACTCTCACACATAAAATACATCCAAAGCTTTAAAGTCCAGCTAAAGGAGTTATTCAATTAAACATTAATAATCATAATGAAACATTATAGTGAATGAATTGAAAGTAACTGGAGTTACTTGGCTATTCACAAAAATCAGTGATTTTAAAACAGGGAAAATACTTTAGAAAGGATTTGAGTTAATCCTTGAATCCTACATAAAACTAAGAGCCAGGGAAAGTAAGTCAGCTGTCCAAAGATACACAGCTTTTTTATGTAAACACCAGGATTGGAAGCAAGAGTATTTTATCCAAGATCCAGGAAAAATTTTCTACCCTCCCATTAAGGGACACTCTGGTCTGCCACTCTGACAGTCTGAACTCCATAACAGAGGTCTTCCCTCAGCAATGTGTGGTCAAGCCCTAGCAGTTGTGGGCTTCTCTTTCCTGGCGAATGAGCTCTTCATGGGTGAACACAGAACATTTTTCTGATGAGAGATAATTACACTCTCTCCCTTCCTGATTCTCCTATAATTTGGCCCATCCATCCAAATTATATACACCTGCTTCTTCTTTTTACTCCTTCTCTTAGTGCGTTTGGGGAATTGAGTAGTTTAAGTTCTGCCGCAAGTCTATAACATGATAGCTAGAGATGTCTCTGAACTTCATACAGAGGGATAGCACTGCTGACCTGCCATCATCCATGGGATTTGCACTTGAATTTTTATCTTCAACATTTAAGTAAGAGATCTGGCAATCCATAGGCAAGCTTCCACCTGACACCCGTTTGTGATCAAGGATGGTGTGTGGACATGGCAGATCAAATCTAACTTGACTCAGTAAAAGCAAAACGCATCACCTTGGGTTCAAAATCATGAGATCTGATTACCTGAGAGAACCAGCCAACCCTCACCTTAGTGTCAGTCAGGGTTCTTGAGTGGTAAACAACAGAAATTGATTCTGACCACATTAAGCCACAAAGGAATGCAGTGGGAAAATGGAAGGAAAAGCTGAAGAACCAAGGTACTGGCCTAAGACACCTTAAGGGGGATCTGTGTAGCAACAACTCACAGAAACTTTCTTTACTAGCGGGAAGAGCGGGCTCCCACATTTCTGACCTTTGTGTACTTCTGCTCAAGATTTGAATTCTAGGGAGATGGCTTGATTAGCCATGCTTGAGTCTAATGACCACCGCTTGAAGTGGGGGAAGTCTCATGAATGCTCAGTCAGTCCCACCATGCAACTGGGTAGGGGAAGTTTCCAAAAGGAAAATACAGTCGTTCTGACCAGAAAACAAGTGAAATGTGTGTTGGGCAGTCAAATCAGCAGAGGTCCACAACACAACCCAAATGTGGTGGTTAATCATCAAGAGACAGAGACCAACAGTGATAGGTGAATATTGAAGTGTATCTAGACAACGGCCCAATCAATGATGAGTCCAATTAAAAGGTTAATAAAACCTGGTTCCGACTGTAGTTTTAAATCAAGCCGTTAAATATTTTTCTTTGAAATGCTTCCAGCACTGCCCAAACCCTGAGTGGCATGTGAACAACTCGTCCATTAAGCATCCCTTTCCAGTCAGAATTACCTACCTCCTACCCACATCCTCCTACACATTCTCCTCTGGCCACTCCCATTCCCTTCTCTTTACCAAAATCTGAAACCCAAGGCTGTTTCTTTTTTTTTTTTTAACATCTTTATTGGAGTATAATTGCTTTACAATGGTGTGTTAGTTTCTGCTTTATAACAAAGTGAATCAGTTATACATATACATATGTTCCCATATCTCTTCCCTCTTGCATCTCCCTCCCTCCCACCCTCCCTATCCCATCCCTCTAGGTGGTCACAAAGCACAGAGCTGATCTCCCTGTGCTATGCGGTTTCTTCATCAACCTCTTTGTTTAGCTTGGAAGATCAATCAAACACCAAAGGATTCTTTACTGACTTTTCAACATTTAACAAATGGTTATTTTTTTTTTTTAATCCAAAGTCAAACCTCCTTATTAAACATATAAAGAGAAAAAAATCAGATGAAATGCATATTTGAAACTGCCTTCTGAGTGCTAAGGCAGACTTGCTCTAGCCCCCTTTACTGAAACTTCCTGAGAGACACTGTGGAAATGAAAGATGGTTCTTCACTTCCACTTAAAGCACAATTCAGGCCGGCATTTTGAAAGAGACAGGTTTATTCATCACTTCAGCGTTAGCTGGCTTTGTTCCCTGTAAAATTTTACTTTTGGTTATTAAAATATTCACTGGAGGAAATAAATTTGTAACCCATTTCTCATATTACCTACACACAGAAAAACAAAATTTGATATCTTGGGGTTTATTTGCTGAAGGCGCTTCCCATAAAAGCGACGCGTGTGCATTGGTAAATTTGTGTGGTTAACTCCTTATGGATAAGTTAGTCACAATCATTCCTCCGCCCACCCCTCCCCCCTTCCCCCATCCCCGACTCTCGCCCCCAGCACCCTCCCCACCTCCCGACTTCCCGCCTCTGCAGGGCTGGTGACCTAATAGCATTTTTCTTCGTGCATATTTTGGCGTCGCCCCATGGCCTGGCTGGCTTTGCCTGTCTGAGTCTTTTGAAATTCCTGCATGTTCGCCCCAGATTAAGCCGAGTGTGTCTCAGGATGTGTGTTCCGTTTTGTTCTTTCCCCTTAACGCTCCCTGTGCAACGTGTCTGGGGGGAGGAGGACAAGACGGGGAGGGGAGGGAGGGGCAGAGGCGAGGAGCTGTCCGCCTTGCACGTTTCCAATCACATTACGTGAACAAATAGCGGAGGGGCGGCCGGGCCAGAACGGCTTGTGTAACTTTGCAAATGTGCCAGAAAGTTTAAAATCTCTCCTCCTTCCTTCACTCCAGACACTGCCCGTTCGCCGGGGCCGCCACGCCGCTCCCCGTCGCCTTCCAGAAGGACTGAGAAAGAGGAGAGAGGCGAGTGCCACGTCCCAGCAGCCGCCTTTACTGGAGAGGGTCTGTAGCCCACCCTTGGCACTGCTTGGTGGGGACTGAGATACACGCGAGCCCAGTCCGCCTCCCTAGTTGAAGATTTCTCCCTCCCTCGCGTGATTTGAGCCCCGTCTTTTTTTTTTTTTTCTCCGAGCTACGTCCTCCCGGAGCGGGGACAATCCAGCAAAGGGAGCGATGCGCTACGCCTGGACCGCACTCCTGCTCGGGCCGCTGCAGCTCTGCGCACTCGTGCGCTGCGCCCCGCCGTCCGCCGGCCACCAGCAGCCCCCGCGCGAGCAGCCGCCGGCTCCGGGCGCCTGGCGCCAGAAGATCCAATGGGAGAACAACGGGCAGGTGTTCAGCTTGCTGAGCCTGGGCGCGCAGTACCAGCCACAGCGCCGACGGGACCCGGGCGCCACCGCCCCGGGCGCCGCCAACGCCACCGCCCCGCAGCTGCGCACGCCGATCTTGCTGCTCCGCAACAACCGCACCGTGGCGGCGCGGGCGCGGACGGCCGGCTCGTCCGGAGCCGCAGCTGGCCGCCCCAGGCCCGCCGCCCGCCACTGGTTCCAAGCTGGCTACTCGATGTCTGGGGCCCAGCGCACCGGTAACCAGACGGCGCCAGGAGAGCTCCCGGCGCTCAGTAACCTGCGGCCGCCCAACCGCGTGGACGTGGACGGCATGGTGGGCGACGACCCGTACAATCCCTACAAGTACACCGACGACAACCCCTATTACAACTACTACGACACGTACGAAAGGCCCAGGCCTGGGAGCAGGTACCGGCCCGGATATGGCACCGGCTACTTCCAGTATGGTAAGCACCCCCAAGTCGCCGGAAACACCCGCGCACCCTTTCCCCAACTCTGTGGCTCCCCGACGTGGCTGGCTGGGCGCGGCAGGCCTCAGTCCATGCAGATCCCATCCCTCCCCCTGCTCCTGCAGAGGCAGCCCTGGAATCTGGTGCAAACCGCGCGCCTGGCCCCTCCTGCTTTCTTTCCACATTGCTTTGCAGCCCTGGGCGTCCCCATTCTTCTGCTAGCCGCAGCCCTACAACCGCAGTCCGGCTGGGTGAAGGGTGAGGAGTAAGGGACCTGGAGGGACCCGGAGCCAGGGTGAGGGCCGCTGAGTTGTCTCACTGTTTTGCCTATCGCCTGGCTGACGTTTAGGTCTTCCGGACCTGGTGCCCGACCCCTACTACATCCAGGCGTCCACGTACGTGCAAAAGACGGCCATGTACAACCTGAGATGCGCTGCGGAGGAAAACTGCTTGGCCAGGTACCCGCTGTATCTCCTCTGCCCAGCTCCTCCGTCTTGGTTCGGGGGGTGCTGCTCAAGTGCCTGGCTCTGACCGCTCTTGTTCCGTGCAGACAAGAGCTGGGAAGTGGAATGTGTTCTCCTGGGCATGCTGACCTGGATGGAGAGTTAATTGTGAAGATTTCTGTGGGTTCTGACTTTCAAACTGTGGCACAAGTCAGGGAGATGAAACAAACCCTTATCCTGAAGAGAGAGTGTGTGTGTGTGTGTGTGTGTGTGTGTGTGTGTGTGTGTGTGTGTGTGTGTGTGTGTGTGTGTGTGGAGCGGGGGTGGTGTGGGGGGATGTCTCCTATTCTTTTTCCAAGATCCTTAAACTCTGGAGCCAACTGTTTCCAATAAGGTTTTATTAAACTACTATAACGTGGAAAAAATACTGTAATGGAAGAGCTTGTCAATACCCCTTTAAAAGATTGGGAGCCACTTTGCCAGTACGGCGCCCCTTATTGGGCGTCGTAGTTTTCTTCTTTTATTTGAAGCCACAATTAACTTAGTTATTTTGGTATTACTTCAGCCAGAATAAGAGCATGAGCAAGAGCTTTGTTTTTGCATTAGTCCTAAAATAAAATCTTAGCAATTTGGGGAATGGAATTCCCTGAGTTTGCTGCTGGGAAACCAGCAGAGGGAGCAAAAGATGATTTGATAAGACGCATAAAAATATTTTTTAATGTAAAATAAGGTCATCAATAGTATTTAAATATATATATTCACACAAAATAAATAAGAAAAAAATTATTTTGTAAATTTCTTCCACTTCCTTTATAACTGTCCAGCTAAAAGAAGAGAAGAAATCCAAGCTCATCATCTTCATTCTTGAGTCTTGCACCACACACCATTGCATTCCCTATGATATTACTACAGTAATGCTGTTGTTTCAAAGATAGTTACTAAATTATTTATCTAATCTGGGAATACTCTTTTATTAGAGTTACTTCCCCACTTTACATCTTATTTAACTGTTTAAGAAAAAAATGTATGCAAAATGCCCTGGTCTCTTGGAACTGATGGCCTAGTTGGGGGAAGGGGGTAGTGACCATTATAGAATGGAAAGGTTTTGCTTGTAATTTTGTCTTTAGTTAATATTCTGTGAAAATAATAATGTTTCTTTTTTCAAAATCACAGCTCAGCATACAGGGCAGATGTCAGAGATTATGATCACAGGGTGCTGCTAAGATTTCCCCAAAGAGTGAAAAACCAAGGGACATCAGATTTCTTACCAAGCCGACCGAGATATTCCTGGGAATGGCACAGTTGTCACCAGTAAGTGGATGGGCCTCTTGGGTACTTTTGAGTTGCTTTTTCATTTTACAGGTGATTCTTTTTTTTTTTTTTAAATAAGGGTGAATTCTAATTATATATTTAGTTGTTTAATTAATTGTCTCCCACTGGACTGTAACTCCACACGGGCGGGGTCCATATGGGTTTTTGTTTTTTTTTAAATTATTTATTTATTTATTTATTTTTGGCTGTGTTGGGTCTTCGTTTCTGTGCAAGGGCTTTCTCCAGTTGCGGAGAGCGGGGGCCACTCTTCATCGCGGTGCACAGGCCTCTCACTATCGCGGCCTCTCTTGTTGTGGAGCACAGGCTCCAGATGCGCAGGCTCAGTAGTTGTGGCTCACGGGCCTAGTTGCTCCGCGGCATGTGGGATCTTCCCAGACCAGGGCTCGAACCCGTGTCCCCTGCATTGGCAGGCAGATTCTCAACCACTGCGCCACCAGGGAAGCCCTACAGGTGATTCTTGATATGACAAATTCTTACACAAAGGGAGAAAATTGCTGTTATTTACATTTAGAATTTCTCTCTATGTAATTTGACATAATCAAGGAAATCTATCTTTAAGATAGTACATCAACTACTATATCCTGTTATCTTTTAAACTGGAAACTCTAAGCCCAGCTTATTAAAACTGTTGATAGGATGCAGCAATTAGCTTCACTAGAATTTTATCCCAATACACTACAGGTAAGAGTTCTAAAAAAGCCTATTACAGTCAAGATCATCTACAGTTAGGTAGCATTTCATAGCATTTAATAAAGATCACACATTATGAAAAGGATTCCGATACCGTTCTCAAAGAAAGATGGAGATGATTTACTCCATGAACTGAGAAGGGCCTGCCTCAATCTTTTAAAAGGCCTGTATCAACCCCAAGGTAGTTGCTTGTTTTATCCTAAATTTAAATATTTTCACATAAGGTAATTCTATAGTTTGACTTGGTAACTTGCCTAGGTGTTTATTGCCAGGAAATCCTGTTTTGTGCCCTTAAACTTTCTATAGTTCAAGCCATTTCTTCTTGTTCTTTCCTTATGTGAGAAGATGAACAGCTCTGCACCTTCACTTTAATGAAAGGAGGAGAATAGATATGAGCACCTAATTTGCTGATAAAATAGAATTATTTCTAAATAAAAGTTTATACTAGTTAAATAATAATGGTGGATAAAACATGCCTTTATTTCTCCTTTGCATTTTAGTAAGGATTTTAAACGTGTGAGAACACAGTTTTTTAAAATTTCACAGAAACCTCCCAAGAGACAAGTGCTCTTCTTTTTTGGAATGAAGCATCGGTAGTGGCAGCCAAAGGAGATATACTAGAGGACATATGGCAAGTTTCACTTAAACAAAGATAATTTACTATCTATCTCTATTTAATATTCAAAGATAAAACAGGGTGAAATAGAAAAGCAAAATACTAAAAGTAGATCTTTTTTTCCTAGTAGCAGAGTTAAAGCCTTACAATTTTGATAGACTTTTTGTCCTGGAAAAAAAATCTAGCATGAATCTACCTTTAAGAAGATCAACTTGATCTCAATTCTGATGTGAAAACAAGTGCGGGAAGCAGTGGGGATGTCATCTAGAATCCTCATTGCTTTCTCTGTATGTTACTGACCACTGTCTCTGTGTTGTGTGGGACATTAGACATTACCACAGCATGGATGAATTCAGCCACTATGACCTGCTTGATGCCAGCACCCAGAGGAGAGTGGCTGAAGGCCACAAAGCAAGTTTCTGTCTTGAGGACACGTCCTGTGACTACGGCTACCATAGGCGATTTGCATGTACTGCACACACACAGGTAGGATGGTAACCTGGAATCAAGAACCCACAGGCTTGAGAGAGAAAACAGTCTTCTATTTTCTTTCCTGCAGCCTGTCTTTGTAAAAAAACTATTTTATTTAGGGGGTCATCTAGTCCATATGGTAAATTATTGGGAAAAGGAAAGAGATGGCTTGATGATCCAAAATTACTTTTAAAGTATTTCATCATCACAGAAAGTCAGTGTGCCTACCTGTTATGTTCTACAGTGAAAAGCAGTAGTTTATTATCTGAAAAAATCCTAATGGTTTCCAGTTTCTGCACTCATTCTGTATTCTTTAACTTGATTGGTAAGCAATTGTAGAAAAGCTATCTCTGTTTTGTCACCTGCAAAACTATTCCTCCCTCTACCTATTAAACTAAAAATAGAATGGTGATTGGGATTAGCAAAAGGCCAGAAAATAAGTTTCTTAAAAAGTACTTCTAAAAATGTCTCTTTTAATCATCTGAAGAAGAGCAGAAGAACACAGTTTCTTTCTCCATGCATATATATTTAAACCTACAGTATAATTGATGTCAGATGTCCTTTGGATGGATTTTTAAAAAGAGTGCTGTCCTAAGCAGTTTGTATGTCTTATAATGGGAAAATGTGTGTCATTTAAAAGCTGTGCCAGTATTTCCATAAGAAACCCTAATTTGTAAAAGGACATTATAATTTTACTCCAGCGGAAATCTTGGCAGGGAGTAGTGAATGTACATAACTCAGGGCACAAAAGGATCAGCAGCTGGCATCTTGGGAAGCAAATTCCAGGGCTGTGGCAGGAAGCTTTCTGGTGACCTAAATGTTATCGTTGCTTCTTTGTCTCAGCTTAGAACATCATAGCAATTGGAGGGGTAAGGGTTCAATTCCTCCCGCCCTGGGGTAGCACTTAGTCTTTAAGCAAAAGAGATGTAACCTACCCACACATTACACATATGTGTATATAGAGGTCCCCTTTTCACTCAGTGATCTCCAAGTCCCCCAGCGCCCGGCCTGTGCAGCGGACCTGGAGTTTATTCTCTTCCTTTAGAAAAAGAGGCACTCTGGACAGCTCACTGCTGAAATATTTGAATCTAAGATTATAGGTGTTTATAGCATATGAGTCCCCCAGCTCCGTGGGGGGTGACCCTACTTCTTTTTATGTGGTAGCTTTCTTTTTTTTTTTAACATCTTTATTGGAGTATAATTGCTTTACAATGGTGTGTTAGTTTCTGTTTATAAGGAAGTGAATCAGCTAGGTAGCTTTCTTGTTAATTATCCTCCGTTTGTGTCCTATTTAACCATTATTCACTAGGTCTTACACTACAAATGACTAATGTATTTGTGTTTTCCACTAGACTGGTGTTTCTTGAACATGGGCTTCATTTAAAGGGAAAAAAAATTCTCACAAAGTCCCAGTACTGACTTAGATTAGTTGTATTATAAAGTTTTTAAATGTATCCAAAAGTAATACTAGATGTGACTTCTTTACATTTATACTTTCATATAAGTTATTAGATAACAAATTTACATATTAAATATATATGAAACTGGAAAGTTACATTAACCTCATTAATTTATGTAACAAACAGTTATGTTTTGCTAAAACCAAATAGTTAATCTCTACAGCCTTGGCTAAGGTTCTACATTTTTTTAAAAGTTTTAAAAGTTTGAATACAGGAAATGCCTGTTTGCTTACTGCCCTGAAAAACTCTTTTGTTTGCCAGTTCCAATAATCAAAGCTTATACTTAAATTCTGCCACTTGAGTAAGGTAAAGTGGCAATTTCAGCATTCTTTAAAGCTCTTTTGTTCACTTGAAGGTAAGATAAGCATTGTAGCATTATTTAAACGAGTCTTAAATGGGCATCTAATCCAGTGAATCCCTTACAGTGCCATGAAGGTGGTGGTGGTAGTAGTAGTAGTAGTAGTAGTAGCAACAATGATAGCTAACACTTACTGAATATATATTATGTGCCAGAATCAGAATTATGTGCTGGAAATCAGAAACGGAAAATTCTTCATAATATATTTACTACTCAACATAAGGTTAACGAATGATCACAAGTTGGTATGGACCAAAGTGGGAAAATGGTTCTCACTGCTGTGGCAAAGGTACTTTTTGAGTTTGGCCTATCTGTACTATTGTGTGCTGTATGAGAGCACAATTCTCCCCCATTCTTCCCAAATCAAACCACAGGCAAACCAGCACTGGTAGAACACGCTTTAGATGATTCTACCATCTCTCTGGTGACCAAGGTGATCTTAAGCACCAAACAATTTTGGGTGCTGAAATTAAATCGTGGTATTGAGTTTAAATGATTCTAGCCTATACTTTTTAATTCATTTTGACTACTATTAGGCTGCAAATACGACAGTTAAAACGTCTGATGAAGAACCAGTGGAATCAAGAATATACCTATGGACTCCAATTTGAGCAAATTTCACCAGGCTATAACTTTCTGGAGAGCAAGGACCATATCTTAGTGGTGTTTTTCTCTTCTCAGCCTGTAGAAGGCACTCATTTACTTATGGAAGTGAATATCTTTGCAAGTAGAGTTGATGTGGCAATCATCCCTTTAATACAACAAAATATTCAATGATGATGTGAAAAAGAACATAGTGTGGTGGTTACAATCAGGGACCCTGGACCCCAAATGCTTATACTCAAAACCAGCTCAGCCATTAACTAGCTGTATATTCTTGGGTGAGCTATTTGACCTTATAGTGCCTCAGTTCCTTTATTTGTAAAATGGGTTAATACTACCTCCTGCCTCGTGTAGTTGTGAGAATTAAATTTATATATTTAACATGTTTAATTGATCCTGGCATATAATACATACTTCATAAGTGTTAACTATTCAAAAATGCAATATAGACTCTGTCCTTGTGGAGCTTACAATCTCTAGTTAGATATATTCTTATATAGTATGATTTTAATATAGAGGAGAGAAGGATAAATACCATAAAATCTATACACAGAGTATCTTGGGTATTCAGAGTATAGGAAGGTAATTTCCAAGAAGAGAAATTGGAGAGAGTTCCACTGATAACAAGATATTTGAGTCAAGTTGATTATTACATGGCCTTTATTCCTAAACTGGTAATATTCAAGAATTTTGGTAGAGGCCTATTTTGTCACTAAGATTGTATTTATCACTAGTGATTTATGACAATTTTAAGAAGCGAGATGTACTACTACTTATATTAGTCCTGTATTTTTTTTAGCTGGAGGTGCTATAAGGCTGAGTAATATATACTTCTCAAAGGAGATGCAATATAAGTATAGTTTTATGTCAAACTCTTGTAAGTACTAACTTAAAATTTAATTTGCAAATAATAAGCATATTCTTTAGCACATTCTAGCCATATACCATCTTTTTAATTTTTGCATTTTATTTGTTTCAGGGGCTGAGTCCTGGCTGCTATGATACCTATAATGCAGACATAGACTGCCAGTGGATTGATATTACAGATGTAAAACCCGGAAACTATATTCTAAAGGTAGAGACCTTTGAATATGTACCCATAATTTATTTCAGTTGCAACTCACGGGCCTCTTCTCTGGATTCCAATGTTAAATAATCATGGTCCTTCAAGCAATTATACATCTTCCAGAAGTACTTCTAAACCAAGCTAGCTATATTTTAAAAATTCTTATTTGAAAGAACTTCAGGGAAAAATATACAGCCTCCTTCGATAACTTCTCCAGAGTTGAACCACGTGCCTAACTTAGACCCCCTCCCTGCTTGATTTAGTTGGAGCACATTGCCTCCGTTCTAGCCCTGTGAAAATAGGAAGAAATTAACCAGTAAACACTGTTGATCAAATCTGAAACACAGATGATGCTTGTGTTGCCTAGGTCAGTGTGAACCCCAGCTACCTGGTGCCTGAGTCAGACTATACCAACAATGTCGTCCGCTGTGAGATTCGCTACACAGGACATCATGCGTATGCCTCGGGCTGCACAATTTCACCGTGAGTCCTATTTGCCTAGCTAAGTAATTCTCCTGACAATGAGCTTTAGTTCATTGATAGGCATTATACACGTCTGTTTTCACTACTACTGCAGCTTCCTTGTAAAATAGACCAAAGGTAGAAAACGGTAGAGTCTGTACTATGACATAATTAGAGCTGATCTTTTTTTGATAATGCTAGAGAATGGAGGAGGGGATGTACTCAGGTTTTTATCACCCTGAAACTTAGCTTTTAAGACAAGACACAGAACACACTGTTTACCCTCAAAGCCTGTGGCAGCTGAGTCTGTAAAATATGCAATATGCAGGGTGGATAACCTTGTGGGAGCCCAGAGAGTTGGCTTTCCTGCCTCTTCCCCATAGTCCATGAAGGAGCCCTGAAGAAATTCCTAGAGTTCTTCAAAGTACACTTTGAAAGTGACTGTCTTAAAGTATGCAGCTGAAGAGGTCAGACCACCTGTTCTGTAGAAATCAAGATTTCACATATTTGAGTTCTACAAACACAAGTAATAGGGAAATACCCTGCAAAAGGTGGGTTGTATGGAAGTGCCTTCATAATTTTCCTAGTCCTGAAACCCTTCTTTGAATGAAATCTTAGAAGGAATCCCAGCACATAAATATTGCAGGTGTGGTGCTTTGATGAGAGGAATTAAAGGGTAGTTTTGCGTTCTTGTCTCTCTGTCCCACCCTGACCCCTTAAGCACTGCCTGCTCTAGTGATGCTGGGTTATAGATTCTAACTACATATGCCACCTGTGAGTGATACCTTCCCAACAGAAGAATATCATTAGAGTGATACTGAACACATGTCAGCTTTGCTGTGATGTGAGAGGCACCAGTCAGTGCCCATGGATCATGCAGAAAGGTGTCATAACAGAGCTACACTAGAAACTTAAAATTTATAGAAATTTCTCCCTGCTACACAAACCAGGACAGTGGTTGCTGCAGATGAACCTGTAGTTTGTGGGCTTTCCAAAGTACAGATAAACCTATCTGGTTGTGCATATTTTGCCCACTACTGGGGATCCTAGCCAGAAGGAAGGTGGAGCTTAAAGTGGATTGGGCTACATTCACCTTGGAGGGGAGCCTTTTCCTTATTTCCATAGAGGAGCAAAGCCTGTGCTTTTTAAGTGTCATCATAGCATTAGAGACAGATGTAGTCTATGACAGCAAAGGTGTAGCACTGAAAGAAGATTATCAAATATATTCTGAACATGCCTAAAATACAGAAAACCTGGCTGTTTGTGGCCCATATTGTGTGGAGCTGATCACTGTATAACTGAAAATCCCCAGAAGAGAAGTAACTTAAAGTAAAATAATTTAAAATAAGTGGATTAATTTCTCTTAATTTTTATAATTCCTTAATTTATTCACTCATTATGTATTCATTGGCACTTTCATTTTTGATACAATATGAAAATTCCATGGTGGGGGGTAAAATAAAATGCAGTCAAAACAGGATGACCTCTGCTACAATAAGCTAAGTGACTCTCAGGTACAACTGCTGCCCTCCCGTGAGGAAAAGGTCTGGTGAGGTGATTCTGTTGTTGTATAGAAGGTGTCTTGCTTGTCATCAGTAGAATCCATTGAATTGGATATTGCTAGATATTTAGAACAAATAAAAATTATTTTGTTCCAGCATAGTTTCTTTCTCTTTTTTTAGCCACTTGTCACTGACTATAAATTGCAAGAGTGGTTGATGTAAAATTTTAATGAGCAATATTGATCAGATGAAAATATGAAAAAATGAAAGGACCCATAGGTAGTGATTTATAATAAAATAACGAGCTCATACTTCTCTACGAGTGGAAAATCATGGGAGAAGTACAGAAACCTTGACTTGCAAAAGAAACCCTCACCTTTAGAATGATGCTCACCTCTTATATTTTGACTTTCACTTTCGCCTCCCTTGGTAGGGATCAGAGTTCAGAGGAAGGCGAAATTTTCTCTGGCTGAGATTCAGGAGTGGCTTTAGGACAGCATTTGAATTGGGCCTTGAGGGCTGAGGAGGACTGCACTGGAGAGAGTTAAGGAAGGAAGGGCATGCTGGGAGGAGTCAACATCACCTGCAACTCCATGGCAAGAAGAAATTGCAGGGCATGTTTGGAAAAGCAAGTCTTCTAGTCTGGCTAAGGCATAAGTTTCATGGGCAAAAAGAATGGAAAATTTGGGACCAGATCAAAGCGAGCACTGAAGAGCAAGCTAAAAAGTTTGAACTTCATCCTGGTGGCCACGGGGAGTCTTTGAAGTTTCTTGAGCAAGGTGTGTATCTTGCCTAAAGCCATGTGGTCAGTCCATGGCTCTGTAAGCAAGTGTGTGTGTGATTCCCTTGGTAACGTTATTGTAATTTTTTTTTAACTCTTAAAGACACATCATCTCTTAGTTCACTGATCGTTTTTCATGCTAATCAAATATTTGAGAGCATTCTATTGGTGTGTAAAAACCACCCAGTAAGAAAGTGTGTGCCTTTGATGTGTCCTATCTCCCTCATTTTCCTCACTGTAAACCCAACGTATGAACCAGGTGACTCTGTGGCCCAGTTCAATTCTAAGATACCATGATTAAGTTCTTTTTTCATAGAAATGACTATTTGGAAACTGATGGTTTATGATTTGGACTAAGTGATTCTTATTTCATTTACGTGGGGATCTATGATCACAACATAAATACAATATTAGATTTATTGGCTTTGACCCAGTCTTGGCCTGTTAATGTAACATTCTACATCCAGAACCATGCTGGGAAAGGACTAATGCAGGACAGTGCAGAGGTCATGAACCTGCTTCTTAGTGGACATGCCACACTTGCTGCATGGAGTGAACTCACCTAGCCAGGGCTGCTGTTCCTATAAATCCTGCTTTAGCCTTGATTGTTTCAGAGGATGTTTCTTTTAACTCTAAACATCAAGTTTGTAGGTATCAGGCATACAATTTCTGCTACTGACGTAGTCACTTTCTTCAAATCAGTATTAAAATAATGTATTAATGGATAATTTCAGAAGGTGACTATCACTTTGGTGGAGGGAAATTGCTATCTATCCATCTATCTGTATACATACACACACATATTTTAAAAAGGTGACTTTAAACTTCTCTACTATACTCATTCAGAGTATTATCAGGTTAATAACTTGTCTTATTTTGTTTTCTTAATCTAGGTATTAGAAAGCAAGCCAAAACTTCCAATGGATAAATCAGTACCTGGTGTTCTGAAGTGGGAAAAAATAGATTAACTTCAGTAGGATTCATGTATTTTGAAAGAGAGAACAGAAAACAACAAAGGAATTTTTGTTTGGACTGTTTTGTAACAAAGCACATAACTGGATTTTGAACATTTAAATCGGCATTATTTGGGAAATTTTTAATATTATCACTCACATTACTTTGTGAATTAATGCAGTGTTTCAAGTCTGTAATTGCACACTTGGCTCTTTCAAAGAAATCCAAATTTCTTATGCTCCTTCTGAATTTATAGTGCAAAAGGAAAAAAAATATTTCAATGAATGAGTCCAAATTATTTTAAACTGAGAATTTTCTAAAGTTCTGAAACTTTAGTGAACCATAATAATAACTGGCTTTATATATGTCGTAGCATAGATTACTTTAGAAATGAGGCTCCTACTGTTTAAATAGATATGGACACATTTGGTGCTGAGGAAGGAACAAACACGTTACCATTGGTGTCAAGAAATATTACTATATAGCAGAGAAATGGCAATATATGTATTCAGATAGTTACACCCTATATAAAATTTATGTTTACATTTTAAAATTAGTAGATAAACTCCTTTCTTTCTGTCAAGTGTAAAATTTCATTCTGACTTAAGTCAGCTTTTGTTTTGGAATGAATTAAGTAATTGAGCTGCCCAACTCCTGTCTGACCTTTGTTGATGCTCCCCTCTATGCTTTAGTTTTCCTACGGGCAGAGACCTTTTAATTGGCATTCTTAAAATTACTGTTCTGGGGACTGCTATACATAGGACAGCTATGTCAATGGGAAGTCATTCTGATGATAGATGTAATACATCCAGAGATAGTATGCATTTAAGTATATTAAACTATTAGCCAAAAAAGTGTCCTTGCTTACATGAAAATCATTCAAACAAGTCCCCCAAACCACAACTGTCTCTAAAATACTTAGAAATATTAATGAAAAACACCTTAGGATTTTCAACTTTTCTACATTTTTTAAATGATCAGCTTTAAAAAGGATAAGACTGAAAATTTTTAAATTATCCAGAATAAATGACAATGTATATGGATACAAGAACAGTATCCTAGGTCATCCAGGAATCAGTCATACATGTTTTTTTTGTGTGTGTCTGAAATATAATACAAATTAGTGAAGCGCATAGCATTATATACTTGAGATGTTGGTGAATAAGGAAAAAAAACACAACTTTCTGCAAAACCAAGGACTGTGTTGCATGAGACAGCTGTGATTTTATTTTAAACTGTGAAACCATGTGCCACAAAAGAATTTGGAGAATTTCTATTTTTCCGAGATTCAAAAGGTACAGAAAGAACTCAAATTACACTTTTAAGTTAGTGGTGCTTAAGCAGAAGTTTTCCTCCTTTAACCAGTATTAAAATCTCAAGCAAAGTATTTCCAGTGCCAGGACACATTAGGTAGAATTTAAAAGTGAGTTGGCATCCCTGTATTATATGTCATAGAGTTGTAATGTCAACACCAGCTACAAATAACCATTCTGCACTCAACGAGTGCCTAGCAAGGCAAGAGGGGCTAGAGATGGACAGTAATCAAGGGCAGATAGAGTGGGCCACATGATCCTCATCTGCCAGGGCACACACTTACCAAGAGACAATACAGACAGCTTGATAGAGACCCAGAACTTCCACTGAGCTAGTATCTGAGCTATGGAATAGCTTCTTTGATGTACCTCTTTGCCTTAAATTGCTTTTAGTTTTAAGATTGTAGAATGATCCTTTTAAATTGTAATCTTTTCTAACAGAGATATTTTAATATACTTGCTTTTTTAAAAACAAAAACTACTGTCAGTATTAATACTGAGCCAGACTGGCATCTACAGATTTAAGACCTATCATTTCATTAAGATTCTTACCCCTATACTAAAAACTAGCTAATATCATGGCCTTTGGATACATATGAGAAGATGTATTTACTATCATTCCATGGGCCTTCCATCTATCTGTACATCTATCATCATTTAAAGGCCTAATATACACTAGGCACTCACATGCTAGGCATTGGGATATGAAAATGATTGTCCCTAACCTCAATAAGTATTTGAAATGTCATTATTACCCGTGAGGTTCAGCTTATTTCATTTTTAACATCATAAGTACATGTCTAAAAAAATTTCTGTTTTAAGCACTATTGTTTTTCATGACCATATTTTATTTAAAAAAAGTTAAAAATGAATAGATATATGCATGTATGTGTTACTAATAGTTAAAACTATGTTTCCAATCCCTGAAGTGTCTGCCTTTTAAATATAACACGTACTATTTCATTGATTTTAGAAAAAAAAGTTTCAATTAAGAGGCTAAAGATTCTCGCTTATTCCTTATATAAATATTCCTCCCCACCCCTAAACACTCCCAAATAACTCACAAGTATTGATTTAACACTCAATATTTTTGAACCTCAAGGAATCTCTTCTCTGAATAACCACCAAGACCCACAGATAATGATTACCTGGTAAAATTTATCCATTAATAAAATAAAAAATATAATCCAGTCTTAACAAATTCTAAATAAAAAATCTTTTAAACAGGAAGTAGAAATGATACAAATAATGTTGAGTACTGAAAAGAGACTGGTTTTTAAACTAATAAGAACTGTGAAAAAGTCGGCTAAATGGGAAGATAACTTAGTGAGTCTTCCACATGCCATATTAGTGGCCTCATAATTACTCAGACCACAGTCTGTATTAAAGATGTCTTGACCTTTGAGGCTAGGATTCAGTCTCACAACAGTAACCATAACATACAAACACATAACTTGCCTATTTCCAGGAAATCTTTATATTTTTACATAATGACTTTATTCACAATTGCTATCATCTAATTATTCACTAGGCATTATTTTTAATAATGAACAATTTTTTTTTTTCTCCTTGACCTCATAGGAGATAATCACACTCATAAACGTTCCCAATACTTAGATTGTAGAGGAAATGCAGTTCACTAAAATTATCATGGTACTAAGAATTTATCTTTACCAAATTTGTTAAAATATTGAATTTCTGGTCAGAAGATATTTTGTTTTAAAAATAGCTTGTTTTGATAGTAACAGTATAACTGATAAGTAAAAATTACCCTTTTCTGTATTTTTTATGTTTAGAATTCATATTCGCAATCAATATGTTCAATCAATAGCCACATTTCATTCCCAGCTACCAAAAGTCCTGGGCCACTTTTGAACACTTAAAGCATTTCATTTATCCTTCTAGCCAAAATGGTGCTGAATTATTTCAACTTGAATGTAAAATGTGTTGTCTTAGCTCACAGGATATAAACATTTAATATATAACTGCTTGCTATGAACTGAGTAACATGTGATTTGGTATTGTAATGTTTTTAATGAAGTTTTAGTTTCTCCCAAATTTTTCAGGAATTCTAGTTGTAAAGCATTTTTAACTTTTTTGAAGAGCTCTTATTTTAAATGCCCAGACACTGGCTTTATATTCTTCTTTACACTCTCACATTCTTTTATTATATGCCTACACTATGATTGCAAGATTATGTAAAAATGCCTTGAATAAATGATTTCAAGTGTCTAGAGTGGTCATTTATTGTTACATATAAATAAATGATATGAATTTCACTTTAGATTAGGATCTTAAAGCCATGTGTATGGTTGGTGGTTTTGCTTAATTGCCTTTTGTATTAACAAATTGTTTAACGAGCTCACATGACTTGAAACTTGTCTGTGATGGATAAAAATCTAGCTGATGTTTTGAAAAGAAACTATCATACATGAACAGATTCTAACTTTTGTCATCATTACCAACCACTTCCAAGGATGCAGGGTAAGCATTGTAAGAATAACAGCTCTCTATTTTGATTAGCATTTCTTAGAAATATACAAGAGCATATATACACCCAGGGGACACATCCAGCTCTAGATACAAATTATTTATATGAAGAAAAACATTGCTATCATAGTAATCCTTATTTAAACGTGTACCAGATTAGCCTGGAAGCTGGTAACCTGAGAGGACGAACAGGCCTCAAACTGTGGGCAAGTGTTTTGGGAGGACAATTGGAAAAATTAACCCACGAACAATTCACCTTTAAGGAGCTCTTGCAGGTAAAGTAGACGTAGGCTTGTGTCTGGCAATTTTCAGATTTGACATTAGCAGGACATTAGTGACACTGGAAACCACCAATTTCCTGCTTTCCTCACCTGCTCAAGGCAAAATATGTTATTAGTGTAAAAGATGTTTACCTTTCATCAGTGTTGAGTTTCAGACACTGTTCATTGTTATTAGCTCATTAACCAAAGATAGGAGAAGGCAGGTTTTTCCTTCTGTCAGAAACTTTGACTGCCTTAAGTTACTCATTTATTAATATTTCTAATCCTTGCCACAGATATTAGTAGGGAATTAACACACAGGTTGAATAAATCACTTAAAGCATGTATTAAGGAATTCTAGTTTCACAAATACTCTACTCAAAAAGAACCCCACAGTAAAATAACTATGGGAAATGTTATCTTTATGGTGGCGATTCACAATACATATTACCATGTTAAAGATTCTGAGAAGTCCTGCAGGAAGGAAACCAGTTTGTTAGCCAGTGTTTCTCAAATTTATTTTGCCACAAAAGTCTTTTTTTTTTTTTAATTTTAAATAGCACTTGTTATCCTGTTAAGCTTTTTTTTCTTCTTGGAAAACTCTGGAATATGACATATTAAGTAATTATCAATTCATAAAAATAAGATCATTTACAAATTACTTAAAGTATGATAGTGGTAGCATTTGTGCTGCAGGACACAGGAATACCTGAAACCCACCAATTTACTGCCTGCCTTGCTTCCAAAAAACTGCATGGTTAAATAGGGTCCTTTCAAAGGAAACGATTATTTCAGCTTCTAAATCATGTTCTCTTTCAGAAGGAAACAGAGATCTTTCTTATTTGTTAAGTAACTTGAAAGCTTTATATACCCCTAATTAAAATCTCTCCTCTCCTACATATTAGTTGTTTATAACATTCAGGATGAACCAGTCATTTTCTTCATGGTTCATTCATTTTGTATAATTGAAATTATTATGTTATACATAATAGCATAGCTTAAGTAAATTTCAATTAAATCTTAGTACTCAACAGTGGGCAGGGAAAAACAAAACTGGTAATGAATGACTTGGAAGGATATATGCATGTATTTAGAATTTGCTCCCAATAATTTGCTGTTTAAACTGTTGATAAGAGGCACCAGCTTTGGAGAGAGAAAAAATAGCCACAAACCACAAGGTGAACCATCAATACAATGACCAAGAACATGTCTTTGCCAATGTTAGAAATACAATATTTCCAGTTCCTAATTCCTTTAAATACCAAGTCAAGCCAGAGTTCATGACACAACTGTATATAACAGGGACTAAGGACAAATGCAATGATAGAAACTATTAAGAGATAACTCCTCTTAAAAATGAATCAATAATGCTAGATGTTTATTCATGTATCTTTACTGAACTAATGCATACATTTGGAGCTTGAAAAATTTGGAGCCAATATTGCCAATCAGTCTTTTGCAAACTAGTGAATTATACCATTGTCATATAGCAAACCATTAGAATCAACCATTTTCAATTATTATGAGTTTTTCAGTGAGATGGTTTTAGGAAAAAAACTTTTATAACAATCTATAGTTGGGTTGATGCTGGGGCTAAGATTCATGGATATATAAACAATCTGATAGTTGTGATCACTTCACTTTTGTTTTAGGGCTCTTTGGTTTCTGGTAACAGGAATATATTTTAAACTTGATTACTCCAAAGAGGAATTTTTAGGCTTATGTAACCAAACAGAAGAGGGGCAAGTTAGGGTTTGCCTCAGGAGCAGAGATGGAACCAGGAAATCAAATACTATCAAGACCACATTATTGCTACCTTTTCTCTGTTTGTGTGTCAACTTCATTCTCTTAGTTTAGTTTCTCAATAAGGATGGAAACCTTATTGCCTGCAGATCTGGGTACACACCAACATAGCTTGTTGATCAGAAAGAAAATGGCATTAGCCTGTTACTCAAGTGTGAAAATTCTAAGGGAAGGCATTTCATAGGCTCAGTCCGGGTCATGTGCCAATGTCAGTTCCAGTCATTGTGGATACTATGACAGGTCCAATTGAGTCAAGTTCTTTACCCTATTAAGTCACCAAAGTCAAGGAGACAGAGTCAAGTAAGAGGATGGCTGCTCCCATCCAAAGCACGTGACTGCATTTTTGGCTTCATGTGTGGGTATAAGGGGAAGGTGGGGCATGGACAATGATAACTCCAGAGGAAGAGGGTGAGTTATGATGGGTATTGTCAATGAAAAGATTACTGGGAGCCAGCAAGTCACTCAATTTATGTCCAGCAAAAAGACTAATAAAATCAGTATCTATAAAATTCAACTCATAACGTTTCCTTCCAAAATACTCACCCACCTAATTTCTGTTAAGAGAACCCAATATTCTCTGTATCTAAGGGCTGACTATTCACCCAGAAAGAAGTAATGCCATCTTGCTCTCCCTTTCAAGATTATTCACCTCCCCTATTGGCAAGTCTGAAGAGCATGATCACTCTCACCCTGCCTTCCATTTCATGAAGTCTTTAGTAGGGCATTTCAGGAGGGAAGCTCATCTTTACAAGTGCGAGAAGATCCTAGTTCCTTTTTATTCAACCAGTCACCTTGAAGTTGCAAAAAAAAAAAAGAAAGAAAAAAAAAATCCATCCAAAGAGGAAAACAAATAAGAAAAAGAGCCATTGTTTTAAGATTTTGCTCCTCCAAATGCTACCCATTCTCACTGACCCGTCTACTATCCCTCTTCCCTGTTGTTTGTCTTTGACCATCAGTGAGAGACTCCATCTGGAAGGGATATCTTAGAGAGGGAACATTTCCTTCTTTATTTCTGTTAGTTGCATTATGCTTCTAACACATTTACAGTCCCTGTAGAGTAGGTATAATTCAATGGCAGGGAAAGTGGGGAATGAAAACCTCAGAGAAAAGCACAGCAAAATATTAGTGTTCTGGAAGAACTGCAGCTGTAATGAGAGGCTTGGGTGACAGTAATAAGTAGTCAGCTATACCCATCCCTCTCCCAATATTATCTTAGTGTTTTCACCGTTCTTTTTAATCCACAGTGTAGAAAAATTTACATGGGGTTGATGCTGGGGTGAGGCAGGAGTGGTGCACAGGTATGACAACTCATCCCAGATATTTCTGAACCTGAGTCCAAGAGCATCAGCAACTGGGTTAAATTTGCTTTGCAGATGAGGATGAGGTCAGAGGAATGGGATGGAAAACATACATGGTGCAACCTCTTCACTAATTTAGGCAACTAGCTCTCTGGAAAGTGACCTACAAAGTCAAGATATTCTCCAAGGCCTAGGCTGACCAGAGTTGCCTTTTCATCCGCAGGGAGTTATTCTGTTACTCTTTCAGAGTTTGAGAAGGTTTATCAGGAGCTAGGCACACATAACCTTATTTCCTGCCCCCTTCTCCCCAATTTTCTAAAAGGAATACTTTTGAGTATTAGAGATATGGAAAAAAATGACATTCTCCTCTTCTCTCTCATCATGTACAGGATTTCACAATTTAGCAACAGGGGGTCCTCTCTTAATGATCAACAAGAGGCCAATAACAGTGCTTTAACCTCAAACATTGGTCTCACTTGAATGTACTTAGAAAAAAATCTAAGAGTTAGACTTTGCCCTATCAGAGTATTTTAGATCTTCACTCAAAATCAATACTTCCATCCTGGTTCCACTGAAATCCTTTAAGTTAGTTGTCATCAATAAATAATTTTCATTTCCCTGCAGTAATTACTAAGGTAACAGTTCCTTAATATCATCAGATATCTAGTTAGCATTCAAATTTCACCATCTCATAATTTTTTTACTTTTCTTTTATTTGATTCAGGAGCAAACAAGAACCACACATTGGCTTGGTTATTACGTGTTTTAAGTCTCTTTAAAATATATATATTTCCCTTTTATCATTCTTTATCTTGCTCTTAATGTGTGTGAAAAAATAGGTATTTTTATAGAATACCTACTGTCTCATAGAATTTTCCACATTCTAGATTTTGCAGACTGTATCCTGGTGGTGTCACTTAATACATTCTTCTGTTCCTTGTATTTCCTATGAAAAGTCAAATCTAGAGGCTTGACCAGATGTAGGTTAGGTTTGAATTGGGGGAGCAAGAAGACATGATACATGGTGGTGTGTCCTTCATAACTGCATCATATGAGGAAGCCCAGGATGTCTCTACCATCTATCTTTTGGTGATGTTAAGAATGACTAGTGGGTTCAGTGTTGTCAGTCTGATCCATCCAATATAGAAGTTCCCATCAGATTTTCACCTACTCATTTTAGCAGCCATTATTGATCACTGCTAGATCCATTATCAAATTTTCAAAATAGGTGATTTTTAAATTTTTTTTAAACTTTTTTTTTTACTTATTCCTTCTTTTTAAAAAAATTTTATTGGAGTACAGTTGCTTTACAATATTGTGTTAGTTTATACTGTACAGCAAAGTGAATGAGCTATATATATATATATATGTATGTATATATATATATTATATATATATATAAAATATATATATATATATATATATATATATATATATATATATATATATATATATATATATATATACACACACACATATATCCCCTCTTTTTTGGATTTCCTTCTCATTTAGGTCAAAATAAGTGATTTTCTTAAAAAAAGAACAGTGAGTATTCCATAATGGTATATATGCTTTTTTTTTTTTTAATTAATTTATTTATTTATCCACGGCTGTGTTGGGTCTTCGCCCCTGTGCGAGGCCTCTCTCTAGCTGCGGCAAGTGGGGGCCACTCTTCATCGCGGTGCGCGGGCCTCTCATTATCGCGGCCTCTCTTGTTGCGGAGCACAGGCTCCAGACGCGCAGGCTCAGTAATTGTGGCTCACGGGCCCAGTCGCTCCACGGCATGCGGCATCTTCCCAGACCAGGGCTCGAACCCATGTACCCTGCATTGGCAGGCAGATTCTCAACCACTGCGCCACCAAGGAAGCCCTGCTTTTTCATTTGAATTGAACTGTTTGTTTCTTTCATTAATGCACTTTATTAAATAACATTTAACATGAAACTTGATAACTGATCTTTTTTTTCTTTTTCTTTTAGTAATTTGAGATAGTTTTGGAACCTTATAAAAGACATTCAAGGTGCTGTGCTCTTTCACAAGAAAGGCCAAAATGTTGTTTTTGGAGCTGTTTTTCTCATGTGCGTGTATATTTTTCTCCCCTTAATGTCAAAGGTAATTTTAACCTTACACAAGTGATCTGTTGACTTGAAATATCATGGGAAAACTTTGACTTAGAACATTTTCAAAGAGGATAGTTACTGGAAATACAGAAAAGCTAAGGACACTTGGCAAGGAGGTTATATTACTTGCTTCAAATCTCTACACAAGTACATAGCTTTCTCCTTCCTCAAATTTTTCAATTTTAAATTTGGTTTCTCAATTTCCTGTAAACTAAATTTCAAGAACTTTAAATGACATTCAAGGCCTACCTTTATCTCACCCTAATTCTCCACTTTATTGGTTTCATATCTACTACTTTTGTGCATTGTCTTCTCTGGCCAAACTAGACAATTGACTATTCTCCTTACCCCTCTTGTCTCTCCAGGAGTTAAGTACTTCCTGGGGTACACACAGGGACTTCACTTCTCTATTAAGGTGTTTGTTTTTTTTTATAGATTCACATATATTCTTGCTCTCTTACTAGACTTGTAGTGGACAGCTACTCTTTCTTGGCTAACACCATGTCTTCCTACTATTTAAAAGAAATTAGCACCCTGATTTCCTTTTGGGGGAATACTTCTCCCATACTGCATTGTTAATGACGGTATCCTACACCAAGCAGGACACAGCTCCAGGTCCCAAGCTCGATGAATTAAAGGAGACTTTCTCCCTAAAATTTTAATTATCAGCAAAGTGACTAAAAGACTGATAATGGTTATAAAGGATTAACTGGCAGCCAGATGAGTTTCTCAAGAACTAATAGCTATTATTTACTGAGTGCTTGCCAAAGAACCCTATATACTATGTATAGACTCCTATTTGCAAATATAGCAGGGCTAGGTCTTAGTGTTTATTTTGTTGTTTTCAGGGTATTTCTTACTCTCTTTTCTTTCTCACTTATCCTCAATTTGTCATTTCTCTACTCCCAGTTCATATTCACTCAGGAACAAAGATTCCAAAAAAACTTACCCCTGAAGTGCCAGATGAGTTCTTTTCTTTTCTTTCTTTTTTATTTTTTTTTAATGAATTACAGAGATTTATGTAAGAGTTCCTTCTCTTTCCCCCATAAAACACACACAAAACACTTCTGAAAATCAGCAAACAATCAGTCACTCAAAGGTTTTTCTTTTTCTGAATTTTATTTATTTTTTTATACAGCAGGTTCTGATTATCTATTTTATACATATTAGTGTATATATGTCAATCCCAATCTCCCAGTTCATCACACCACCCACCTCCCCCTGTTTTCCCCCCATGGTGCCTATACGTTTGTTCTCTACATCTGTGTCTCTATTTCTGCCTTGCAAACCAGTTCATCAGTACCATTTTTCTAGATTCCACATATATGCGCTAATATATGATATTTGTTTTTCTCTTTCTGACTTACTTCACTCTGCATGACAGTCTCTAGGTCCATCCATGTCTCTACAAATGACCCAATTTCGTTCATTTTAACGGCTGAGTAATATTCCATTGCATATATGTATCACTTCTTCTTTATCCATTCGTTTGTTGATGGGCATTTAGGCTGCTTCCATGACCTGGCTATTGTAAATAGTGCTGCAATGAACAGTGGGGTGCAAGTGTCTTTTTGAATTAAGGTTTTCTCTGGGTATATGCCCAGTAGTGGGATTGCTAGGTCATATGGTAATTCTATTTTTAGTTTTTTAAGGAACCTCCATACTGTTCTCCATAGTGGCTGTATCAATTTACATTCCCACCAACAGTGCAAGAGGGTTCCCTTTTCTACACACCCTCTCCAGCATTTGTTGTTTGTAGATTTTCTAATGATGCCCATTCTAACTGGTGTGAGGTGATACCTCATTGTAGTTTTGATTTGCATTTCTCTAATAATTAGCTGCTCATTGAGCAGCTCTTCATGTGCCTCTTGGCCATCTGTATGTCTTCCTTGGAGAAATGTCTATTTAGATATTCTGCCCATTTTTTGATTAGGTTGTTTGCTTTTTTAATATTGAGCTGCATGAGCTGTTTATATAATTTGGAGATTAATCCTTTGTCTGTTGATTCATTTGCAAATATTTTCTCCCATTCTGAGAGTTGTCTTTTCGTCTTTATAGTTTCCTTTGCTGTGCAAAAGCTTTTAAATTTCATTAGGTCCCATTTGTTTATTTTTGTTTTTATTTCTATTACTGTAGGAGATGGGTCAAAAAAGATCTTGCTGTGATTTACATCAAAGAGTGTTCTTCCTATGTTTCCCTCTAAGAGTTTAACAGCGTCTGGCCTTACATTTAGGTCTTTAATCCATTTTGAGTTTATTTTTGTGTATGGTGTTAGGGAGTGTTCTAATTTCATTCTTTTACATATAGCTGTCCAGTTTTCCCAGCATTGCTTATTGAAGAGACTGTCTTCTGGATTGTATATCCTTGTCTGCTTTGTCATAGATTAGTTGACCATAGGTGCATGAGTTTATCTCTGGGTTTTCTATCCTGTTCCATTGATCTATATTTCTGTTTCTGTGCCAGTACCATATTGTCTTGTTTACTGTAGCTTTGTAGTATAGTCTAAAGTCAGGGAGTCTGATTCTTCCAGCTCTATTTTTTTCCCTCAAGATTGCTTTGGCTATTTGGGGTCTTTTGTGTCTCCATACAAATTTTAAGATTTTTTGTTCTGGTTCTGTAAAAAATGCCATTGGTAATTTGAGAGGGATTGCATTGAATCTGTAGATTGCTTTGGGTAGTATAGTCATTTTCACAATATTGATTCTTCCAAGCCAAAAACATAGTATATCTCTCCATCTGTTTGTGTCATCTTTGATTTCTTTCATCAGTGTCTCATAGTTTTCTGAGTACAGGTACCTCCTTAGGTAGGTTTATTCCTAGGTATTTTATTCTTTTTGTTGCAGTGGTGAATGGGATTGTTTCCTTAATTTCTCTTTCTGATCTGTTGTTGTTAGTGTATAGGAATGCAAGAGATTTCTGTGCATTAATTTTGTATCCTGCAACTTTACCAAATTCATTGATTAGCTCTAGTAGTCTTCTGGTAGCATCTTTAGGATTCTCTACGTATAGTATCATATCATCTGCAAACAGTGACAGTTTTACTTCTTCTTTTCCAGTTTGTATTCCTTTTATTTCTTTTTCTTCTCTGATTGCCATGGCTAGGACTTCCAAAGCTATGTTGAATAATAGTGGTGAGATTGGGCAACCTTTTCTTGTTCCTGATCTTAGAGGAAATGGTTTCAGTTTTCCACCATTGAGAATTATGTTTGCTGTGGGTTTGCCATATATGGCCTTTATTATATTGAGGTAGATTCCCTCTATACCCACTTTCTGGAGAGTTTTTATCATAAATGGATGTTGAATTTTGTCAAAAGCTTTTTCTGCATCTATTGAGATGATCATATGGTTTTTATTCTTCAATTTGCTAATATGATGTACCACATTGATTGATTTACATATACTGAAGAATTCTTACATCACTGGGATAAATCCCACTTTATTATAGTGTATGATCCTTTTAATGTTTCGTTGGATTCTGTTTGCTAGTATTTTGTTGAGGATTTTTGCATCTATATTCATCAGTGATATTGGTCTGTAATTTTCTTTTTTAGTAGCATCTCTGTCTGGTTTTGGTATCAGGGTGATGGTGGCCTCATAGAACGAGTTTGGGAGTGTTCCTTCCTCTGCAATTTTTTGGAAGAGTTTGAGAAGGATAGGTGTTAGCTCTTCTCTAAATGTTTGATAGAATTCACCTGTGAAACCATCTGGTCCTGGACTTTTGTTTGTTGGAAGATTTTTAATCACAGTTTCAATTTCAGTGCCTGTGAGTGGTCTGTTCATATTTTCTATTTCTTCCTGGTTCAGTCTTGGAAGGTTATACCTGTCTAAGAATTTGTCCATTTCTTCCAGGTTGTCCATTTTATTGGCATAGAGTTGCTCGTAGTAGTCTCTTATGATGCTTTGTATTTCTGCAGTTGCCATTGTAACTTCTCCTTTTTCGTTTCTAATTTTATTGATTTGAGTCCTCTCCCTCTTTTTCTTGATGAATCTGGCTTAAGGTTTACCAATTTTGTTTACCTTCTTAAAGAGCCAGCTTTTAGTTTTATTGATCTTTACTATTATTTTCTTTGTTTGTATTTCATTTATTTCTGCTCTGATCTGTATGATTTCTTTCCTGCTACTAACTTTGGGTTTTCTTTGTTCTTCTTTCTCTAGTTCCTTTAGCTGTAAGGTTAGATTGTTTACTTGAGATTTTTCTTGTTTCTTGAGGTAGGACTGTACTGCTATAAACTTCCCTCTTAGAACTGCTTTTGCTACATCCCATAGGTTTTGGTTTGCTGTGTTTTCTTTGTTATTTGTCTCTATGTATTTTTTGATTTCCTCTTTGATTTCTTCAGTGATCTCTTGGTTATTTTGTAGCATATTGTTTAGCCTCCATGTGTTTGTGTTTTTTACTATTTTTTTTCCTGCAATTGATTTCTCATCTCACAGCGTTGTGGTCAGAAAAGATGCTTGATACAATTTCAATTTTCTTAAATTTACCGGGGCTTGATTTGTGACCCAAGATGTGATCTATCTTGCAGAATGTTCTGTGTGCACTTGAGAAGAAAGTGTAATCTGCTGTTTGCAGATGGAATGTCCCATAAATATCAATTAAATCTATCTGGTCTATTGTGTCATTTAAAGCTTGTGTTTCCTTATTAATTTTCTATCTGGATGATCTATCCATTGGTGTAAGTGAGGTGTTAAAGTCCCCCACTATTACTGTGGTACTGTTGATTTCCTCTTTTCTAGCTGTTAGCAGTTGCCTTATGTATTGAGGTGCTCCTATGTTGGGTGCATGTATGTTTATAATTGTTATATCTTCTTCTTGAATTGATCCCTTGATCATTATGTAGTGTCCTTCTTTGTCTCTTATAGCATTCTTTATTTTAAAGTCTATTTTATCTGATATGAGTATTGCTACTCCAGCTTTCTTTTGATTTCCATTTGCATGGAATATCTTTTTCCATCCCCTCATTTTCAGTCTGTATGTGTCCCTAGGTCTGAAGTGGTTCTCTTGTAGACAGCATATATGTGGATATTGTTTTTGTATCCATTCAGCAAGCCTGTGTCTTTTGGTTGGAGCATTTAATCCATTCACATTTAAGGTAATTATCAATATGTATGTTCGTATTACCATTTTCTTAATTGTTTTGGGTTTGTTTTTGTAGGTCCTTTTCTTCTCTTGTGTTTCCCACTTAGAGAAGTTCGTTTAGCATTTGTTGTGGAGCTGATTTGGTGGTGCTGAATTCTCTTAGCTTTTGCTTCTCTGTAAAGCTTTTGATTTCTCTGTCGAATCTGAATGAGATCCTTACTGGGTAGAGTAATCTTGGCTGTAGTTTCTTCCCTTTCATCACTTTAAATATATCGTGCCACTCCCTTCTGGCTTGCAGAGTTTCTGCTGAGAAATCAGCTGTTAACCTTATGGGAATTCCGTTGTATGTTATTTGTCATTTTTCCTTTGTTGCTTTTAATAATTTTTCTTTGTCTTTAATTTTTGTCAATTTGATTACTATGTGTCTTGGCATGTTTCTCCTTGGGTTTGTCCTGCCTGGGACTATCTGAACTTCCTGGACTTGGGTGGCTATTTCCTTTCCCATGTTAGGGAAGTTTTTGACTATAATCTCTTCAAATATTTTCTCACATCTTTTCTTTCTCTCTTCTCCTTCTGGGACCCCTATAATGCGAATGTTGGTGCGTTTAATGTTGTCTCAGAGATCTCTTAGGCTGTCTTCGTTTCTTTTTATTCTTTTTTCTTTATTCTGTTCCATGGCAGTGAATTCCACCATTCTGTCTTCCAGGTCACTTATCCATTCTTCTGCCTCATATATTCTGCTATTGATTCCTTCTAGTGTATTTTTCATTTCAGTTATTGTATTGCTCATCTCTGTTTGTTTGTTCTTTATTTCTAGGCGTTTGTTCTTTAATTCTTCTAGATCTTTGTTAAACATTTCTTGCATCATCTCGATCTTTGGCTCCATTCTTTTTCCGAGGTCCTGGATCATCTTCACTATTATTCTGAATTCTTTTTCTAGAGGTTGCCTATTTCCACTTCATTTAGTTGTTTTTCTGGGGTTTTATCTTGTTCCTTCATCTGGTACATAGTTCTCTGTCTTTTTATTTTGTCTATCTTTCTGTGAATGTGGTTTTTGTTCCATAGGCTGCAGGATTGTCATTCTTCTTTCTTCTGCTGTCTGCCCTCTGGTGGATGAGGCTATCTAAGAGGCTTGTGCGAGCTTCCTGATGGGAGGGACTGGTGGTAGGTAGAGCTGGGTGTTGCTCTGGTGGGCAGAGTTCAGTCAGACTTTAATCCACTTATCTGCTGATGGTTGGGGCTGAGTTCCCTCCTTGTTGGTTGTGTGGCCTGAGGCGACCCAGCAATGGAGACTACCCAGCTCTTTGGTGGGGCTAATGGTGGTCTTTGGGAGGGCTCACACCAAGGAGTACTTCCCAGAACTTCCGCTGCCAGTGTCTTTGTCCCCGCAGTGAGCCAAAGACACCCCCCGTCTCTGCAGGAGACCCTCCAACACTAGCAGGTAGGTCTGGTTCAGTCTCCTATGGGGTCACTGCTCCTTCCCCCTGGGTCCTGACGCGCACACTACTTTGTGTGTGCCCTCCAAGAGTGGAGTCTCTGTTTCCCCCAGTCCTGTCAAAGTCCTGCAGTCAATTCCCACTAGCCTTCAAAGTCTGATTCTCTGGGAATTCCTCCTCCTGTTGCTGGACTCCCAGGTTGGGAAGCCTGAGGTGGGGCTCAGAACCTTCACTCCAGTTGGTGGACTTCTGTGGTATAACTGTTCTCCTGTTTGTGAGTCACCCACCCAGCGATTATGGGATTTAATTTTATTGTGATTGCACCCCACCTACCAGCTCATCGTGGCTTTTCCTTTGTCTTTGGATGTGGGGTATCTTTTTTGGTGAGTTCCAGTGTCTTCCTGTCAATGATTGTTCAGCAGTTAGTTCTGATTCCAGTGTTCTCGCAAGAGGGAGTGAGCGCATGTCCTTCTACTCCATCTTGAACCAATCTCCAGATCGTTCTTATAGGCGTACTTGTAGGACTGTTTTCTCTGGCTTCAAAAGAACAAATAAAACTGGAACTGGAAAAAGAAAAAGAAAGGTAGAGTGGGAATTCAACCTGATGAGGAAGATGGTTAGAAAGAGGAAGGATTAGAACTTTCAGAGTTTCGGGGAGCAGAATGAAAGTTTCTCTGATTTTTTACCTACAGGTAACCTGTCATTCAACAGTCCTGAATACTTGTGGGTCCTCCTGGAGAAAGGGGTGAGGGACCTTGGATACCTTACATGAAGATGAGGAGAAAAAACAAACAAAAAACACCCTTACTGTAACCACAATAAAATTGGAATAAAATGAATGGGAAATTCCACTATAAATGAGGCAGAGGCAGAAACAATGTTAATTTTATTTCTTCCTTTCCTGTTAGCTATACCTATTGTATTTCTTTTATTTCTAACTACACTGGCTTCAACTTTCTAAAACAATGTGAAGTGAAAATGTAATAATAGTATTATGACAGCCATCCTTGTTACGTTTCTAACTTCCAATATTTCTCCATTAAATGTAATATTGGCTATTAGTCTAAGATACCCATTTTCACATTAAGAAATTAAACTTCTATTTCTAGATTTTTTAAGTGCTTTGTTTAGAAATGGACAGATTAATGAATCTCTTGGGGTTTTCATGGGATGAAAAAAGATTTTTTATTGGTCTTACTGGAATGATGCATTTAGTCAAATTCAGTTCCTATCATTTAATTAACCATGGTAATACTGAACAACACTAAAAAATATAGAGAAGTTGGTTTGTAGTATTATTTGACATTTTCCCATTCACATTTATAGATGATTCAGCTCCTCCCACTCCCCATAATATAATCTTTGTTAATTTTATTACCAAGATTATCCAATCTTCCAAAAAATATGGCAGCATGATGTAGTCGTTAACAACACAGGCTATTCAGTTCACATCTTAGCTTCACCACTTACTGGCTGTGTGACCTTCAACAAGTCAAGTAACCAACAAAGATTAGGGTGATAGAACAGAATGTAAATTCTATAAACCTTCATAAGGTAGAAATGGTATAAATAACAAACAGTGAGAAGGGAAGAAAAAGCAAAGAAAAATTTGCTAGTTTTTCATATTTTTATAGCTGGGTCAAAATATGTAATTGAAATCAGATAAATATATCCATCTGCCTATTCTTAGATTTATTAGTATAAAGATAAACCCTAAGAAAGATAATATCACTGACTAATAGTCAGTAATGGAGGAAAGAATGCTGAAAGGAAGAAGAACAATTTAATTTAATCATTATTCAGAATATACTGTCTAAAGCAAGTCAACAAATATGGACAATTGGCTAAATCAAATACACCACCTGTTTTTGTAGATACAGTTTAGTGAAATACAGCCACACCCACTTGTTCACATATTATCTATGGCTGCTTTTGTGCTACAACACCAGAGTCAAGTGGCCACCAGAGACTTTATGGGCTGCAAGGCCTAGAATATTTACTCTCTCACTTGTTACAGAAAGTGTTTAATGACCCATGTTCTAAAGCAATAGAGTATTAAGTATGTCTGTGTATATATACGATTACAATGATAAAGATAGCCTCTATTAAAAAAATTCAAATATTTCATATTATACAAGAATCATTGACACACACGAAAGTTGCCTAGAAAGAATGACAATGTAACTGACAGCTGACTTCTCAATAGAAACAAAGTCAGAAAACAATGAGATATTTTCATACTAATGAAGAAAATAATTATTAACCAAGATTAGTTACCCTGCTAGAATGTCAGTTGAGAATGAGACTGAAATAAAGACATTATTCTAATAGACAAAAACTAAGAGGGCTTACCACTAACCGATCTTCACTATACAATGTTGAAAAACGTGTACCTAGGAAAGCAGGAAAATGATACCAGAAAGAAGGTCAAAGACAAAAAAAAAAAAATTGGTCAACAAAGAAATTGGTAAACATGTGAGTAAATCTATATAAACATTAACTGTATAAAACAATAATGATAATATCTAATTTGGAGATAAAGTTAAAAGGCAGAACTGAAATTTTTGACACAAATGCATGCAAGATAAAAAAGTGATCGAAGAGTTAGGAAGCTTATGTATTGTTTAGTAGGCTGGTAGAGTTACTGAGGTTAATTTTAATTTTTAAAAATATTCACTTTAAATTTTAAAGGGTAATTACCAAAAGAAATTCCAAAATAGCAGAGAAGGAAAATAGGAAAAACATCTGAAATGCAATTGGAAAAAGGTAGGAAAAGAGAAAACAAGTAGCCTAGAAATCACAATGTATCAGAATCTTTGGTATACGGCTAAAAGACCACACAAAGAAAAAACTGAATACCTTACTTAGGTAAACCATTAACTAATCTAGAAAAAAGTATAAAACATAAATACACAAAATAAAAGACTGAACTCACCCAAATTTGTAGAGGTAATTTTAAAAATCAAGAGATTACATTGTTTAGCTCTGCAAATAAAATATATATCATGGATGAAATGGTTACTTTTTTTTTTTTGTGGGTGCCACACTGTGTGGCTTGCAGATCTTAGTTCCCCAGCCAGAGATGGAAGCCAGGGCCCTGCAGTGACAGCACTGAGTCCTAACCACTGGACCGCCAGGTAATTCCTGAAAAGGTTACTTTTTAAGAAAAATATAAAATTGAGTTCAGGTGAAAATCTAAATAGATAAATTAATATAGAAAAAATAGAGAAATACACCAGGCAGAAATGGTTTTTTTAGAATTATTCCACTAAATCTTTAAAGAACAAAAGAGAAAAATCACATAGTAACTTTCAAAAATGCTTAAAAGGCATGTGTTAAAACTCAACATCCATTCTTGATTTAAAAAAAAATATGTTTTAATAAGAGGAATAGATCATAACTTCATAAAACATATCTTTCTAAATCTAAAAGTCAACTTCATGCTTAAGTGAAAGCACTAAAAGCATTTCCATTAATGTCAGGAATAGACAAAGAGGTCCACTTTCAGTGTTATTATTTTATGTTGTATTGGAGGTACTAGCCATTCTACTTAGGTAAGAGAAATAGAGTTACAAAAATTAGGAGCAAGTAAAATGATCATTATCTGAAGAAGGTATAATTCTGAACCTGGGAAGATGGAGGAGAAACAGTGGAGTAACTATTAAAAAAACAGTGAGAGTTTTGTAAGGTAGCTGAGAAAGTTTTAGCCTTCATATATACCAACAATAACCAGTTAGGAGGTTAAAAATTAGATATCATTTATCACATGAACAAAATCAAATACCTTATTTGGAAAAAAAAATCAAAGTCAAAAGACAAATGACAAAATGGAAATTCTTTGCAAATCATGGTAGGCACAGGGCTTATTTCACTAACATACGAAGAACTCCTACAAACCAGTAGCAAAAAGACTAAGAACCCCAAATAAATATGGTCAAAAAATAGGTCATAGAAAATGAAAATACAAATGGCTGTGCTAATTGTTTTCATTTTAAATTAATTACAGTAAACTTCAAATGGGCTTCTAATGCTGCCTAGTAATCATACTGTTTCTTATTTCAATTATTTTCATACTTTTTCTCCAGCATTAATTCATACTTTCTCCTCTATAATCAAACATTACCTTCTCTCCCATTCTCATCTCCACTGCTACCATCCAAGCCCAAGCCATTCTATCTCTTACCTGGATTATTCTAATAGCCTCCTAACTAGCAGCTTCAGGTATTCAACTATATGAGTCATTGATATGCTGAAAAAACTTGTATATATCCATGATTAGTTATTCAATAATAATATTTATTCAAATATTTATAGAATATGTATTTTAAAAGCAAATATTTAACTGAGCACTACCATGCACTTCTATGAATGTCACAGAAGAAAAACCAAGCAAAGAGGAAGGAATAATCGTTGGTTTCTAAGGGAAATCAGAGAAGCTCTCCCTAATAAGCTGACATTTGAACAGAGACCTGCAAAACTGAGGGAGGGAGCCTTGCAGATATCAAAGCGGAGAATATAAATTCAAGCACTAAAGTAAGAAAATTCTAAGCATTAGTAATGTAATTATAGAACTCACTAAAGTAAAAAAATTCTAAGCATTGATAAGGCAATTATAGCATTACAGGCCTTAAAAATTTGATAGGGCTTGCAAACCTCTCCTTTATCACAGGTGGTACCTATGATTCAAAAAAAACCAAAAACAAAATCAGAACTAGTTCACACCTATTTTAGACCTAAGTTAAACTGGTTGTTGTTGGTATATGTGAAGACTACGAACTCCCGTCCATTACAGAGAGAGCTACGTTAAACACTGAATATTCATACCATGTTTAGTTTAAAAATAAACACAAATAATCCTCCGCCATTCATTGACTCTCTAAGTTTTGGCTGTCTTTACTGAAAAACATCCTTTCAATTATATCCTGAAGACAGCATGGAGAATGACTTTCTTTCAAAACAAGTTTTCCCTTGAGGAGAAACACATGTTCAAAGTACAAACAACATTCCAGTATTCAACTTAAGGCTACTTAATTTCTGCATGATGATGTCATACTTAGACTACTGAACTTGCTCCTGTTCATATCATTTCTTCTACAGTTCTATATTTTAGGCCCATCCATGGAAGCAGACCCATCATTTTATACAACTAGAGAACAACAATAAGAACATGTTTGAAACACAAATACCTCCCAGGTTACAAAAAAATTCTAAGAATAATCAGAATTAATATCCCAAGACAATTTTTTAAAATAAAACTTAGAAGCTGATTTTAAAATTTGTTTCTAAAGAAAAGACAAAAGACTTGCCAAGAAAATTCTGAGAAAAAAAATTATGCGTAAACAGGGCTACTGGGTATCTAAGGAAAATACAAAGCTATAATAATTTAAAATGTAATATCTGATCAGAGAAACAGATAAGCAGAAAAGAGAGAGAGCCTAGGAACAATGCTGTGCTTATATGGTGACATTTCAAATCAGTAGAGAAGGGATGACCCAACTACTCAAAAATAGCACTAAAACCATATTAATTTCAGAAAAACTAGAATAGTTAGATCCCAACAACATATCATATACTTATTAGCTGCAGTAACAGATAACACTCTAAATCTCAGTGACATAACCAAATACTTATTTCTTACTCATGTGAAGTTCAACAGGTGGCTGGGTAGGGTTGTGGGGATCTGTTCCATGCCACCATGCAGGAACCCTGGCTGATAGAAATTTCACCATCTTCAAAATCTATCTTGCAAGGTTGCCCAAGATGTCAACATCTAGCTGGGAAACAAAGAAAGAAACGTGGAGATTGCCTGGAAAGTTCTGTGGGGCATGTGAAAATCATGTAATCACTTTTAGCCATATTTGGTTACCTAAGTAAAAGAAGAAATAGATTAAGTGAACACCTTATAGCCAATTTCTAACATAGTATGTCCTTCTGGTTACCAGGTGCCCTACCACATAGAGCACATTCCCTCCTTCCCTAAGTGAGACAAGCCAAAATTCCATCCAGTTATTGCAACCAGCTCAATGCCCAGGATCTCTGAATAATGCATGGTTCTTTCCACCAGTTCCGGATATGGCCACTTGAGGTTCCAGTGACACTTGCACCAGCAACAGATGTTATAGAAATCTCTCTACTGCCAGCAGGCCCAATTTATCGTGGTGAAGCAAGGACAGGACAGTTGTAATAAAAACTGCCATCTGGTAAAGGGAACATGGGAGACACACAGAAGGCGATGGTCTATAGTAGTTATGACATCCTTCTGGCAGGTGTTTTGAGGTCCCTCTTATCTGGCAGTGGGACATTTTCCTGATTTCAGTTTTTCTATCTGGAAGAAACTACTTATTCAATGTTCTTCAAAGCTCTGGATCTACCTTTTTGGAGGTTTTTTGGTCCATTATTACATTTGATACAAATGATGGGGATCTTGCCCTCACTGGGGGCCTTTACAGTTTTTGCAACCCATTTCTTTCCTGAGCAAGTTTGGGAGCCCCAAAATACTAGTAATGATAGAACATTTGAAGGCTATTGAAATCCAGTCTTGCAATTTCTTTGGTATTACAAAAAAAGCAGATTACTGTTTTTGAGGGAAAGGTATCTATTCAGTCACATATGCTGATAGCACCCCCAAAGGTCTTTCCTAAATATAATTCTCAAGCCTGCCTTATTTTTTCCCTCATTTGCCAACATGGCTTAAAGTCATCATGTTTAGGAGGAAATGCCACACCCTTACTTAGAACTGTGTGGAGCCAGAAGTCTTAGTGGGCATTTGTCCATAATCTCTTATTATTTGGGGCTAGAAGCCATGGCTTTCTCATCCTTTTACTTTTTTTTCTTTTTTTCTGCTTTCAAACTAACAAGTTTTTGCTACATCCCACTTCTTGTTTTTTGTATCACTTTGATAAATGCAGGTAGTAACAATCAACATTCACTACCAACATTCCATTCTCCAGCCTCTCTCCGTACTATGATGTCAGTAAGCATGTGGTCCACCTTCCAAGTAATTGTAAATGACCATTTAAAATATTGTTTTGTTACTGCATGCAGAAATCTCCAGTTTTATAGCCCTGGATATTAGTTTCCATCTTGACTGTATGGTGGACCAATGCCAAGAATTTTGGATTTTTGTTACAGTAGCATCCTTCTTCTAGCAACAATTTCTGCATCAGAGTAATACCTTGTACTATCAAAAAACAAACAAACAAACAAAAAGCCCAAATTCTCAGTGGTTTTACACAATAGATGCTTGTTTGATGATAACTTAAGTCCAGTTGGCTTAAGTGGAGGAAAAGGTGGATAACTATGGTTTTCACAGTGATTGACGTTCCCACATTGATGGTTCTTTCTTCATCTTAAAAACGGGGTCCTCTACTGTCTCCCTGGGAACTGACACCCAGCTGAGGGACAAAAGAAGGGTGGAGGAGAGAAGAGGATTTCATGGGCCAGACCTGGAAGTGGTTTACATACTTTTCACCCATATTCCAATAAGTAATTCTTGTCACATGACACCAACCTAACTTCAGGAGAGGCTGAGAAATGCAGATTCATTGTAACTAATTGGTTTAAGCAGTTTGCCAATTGGGGTAAATTCCAGAAAGATTAAGGCCTAAAGGTAAACATAAACCTATACAAGTACTAGAGGAAAATATAGTAGAATTATTTAGGGCTGTCAAGTACTCAAAAGGGTATGGGAGTTCCATGGGCCTTCACTGGGCACTCAGGAGAAAGATGGGGGACAGAGCAAAGATAAGAGAAAACTTTCCTTGATGGTGCAGACCTGAAAGAGGAGAGGTTACTGTTACAGGAAGGACACAAATACCCACCAGGATCCTTCTTCCCTACTAAGAAAAAAGCCTTAAGCCACGGTAAGGTCATCAAACAATTAGCCAGGACACAGGTACAAAGACTCACTGTGGTTTGGAAGTGTACAAGGGAAAACAAAAAACAAAAACAACTCTGTATCCCTGGGAAAGGTCACGAAGCCATCCTTCATCCAGATCTCCTAACTTGGGAAGGAGCAAGAAACTCTTCCAAACAAGATTCACCACGGATGCAATGAAAGTGTAGCTGCCACAAGGAAGAGGGGCAGGATCTTTGTTCAGAAAGCCACAATACCAAGATCCAGTCATAATGTTTAATAATGAAAACCACAGAAAAATTTTTAAAGTATGAAAACTACAGAAAAAATATTTAAATATCAAGAGCTCAAATAATTCCTTCCATGAGTCCTTTTTTGAGGAATGTACTAGAAAATGAACTTCATCCAAACAAAACATAACTGGGAAAACTTCAGCAATTTAGCTTTAATATACTTAACTGCAAATCTAAGGCTAAAACTAAGGTGGGGATAAGGGCAGAATAATATGTTATATAATAATGTTCAATGTTATGTGTTGTATGTTCCAATGACATTATATTAATGCAATTAAAAATTGGAAGGGAATGCAGATGGAAGAAGGAAAGTAGAATAAACCCATTAGCTGTGATTTAGGCAACAAGTGATACTTAAGGGATGTCATTAAAAATGGACAATACAGATTGTCAATAAAAGAATAAGGGACTAAAGCCATTAAATAAAGGTATAAGCACAAAGATAACCACCAGAAATACTAACCTTCCTAAGTGCCAAATTTAGGAATTTCTTTTTTAAAAAGAGAACGCAGCAAACATTATGAAGAGGAACAAAATAAATATAATAATTACAGTATAAGATAATCTGACAGAATTGAAAGCAATCATAATCATCTTATCAACAAATGTGAAAAGGTTTATTATATGGAAAGATTTTCAACCTGGCTCATAAAGACCCAACAAAATGCTCTATTCAAGAGACACATCTGAAACAGAATGATTCAGAAAGACTAAAAATGAAAGGATAGTCAAAGGTATTCCGGACAAATGGAAACACAAAGAAAGCAGGGACAGCAATATTTGTATCCAAGTAGAAAACAAATAGTAGGGTAAGATTTTCTAACTATGATCCCAAATCTATATGCAAAAATGAAATAATAGGAAATAAAAAGAGAAACCAGTACATCTGATTACATATAAGTGGCAGACAAACAACATGATAGAAATGTAAATGACATAAATAAAATCAAAAGACAACTGACAATGGATGGACCTAGAGATTATCATACGAAGTGAAGTAAATCAGAGAGAAAAAGACAAATATCATATGATATCACTTATATGTGGAATCTAAAAAAATGATACAAATGAATTTATTTACAAAACAGAAACAAACTCACAGACTTTGGAAACAAACTTATGGCTACCAAAGGAGAAAAGGGGTGAGAGAGGGATAAATTAAAAGTTTGCAATTAGCAGATACAAACTTCTATATATAAAATAGATAACCAACAAGGACCTACTGTTTTAGCACAGGGAACTCTACTCAATATTCTGTAATAACCTAAATGGGAAAGGAATTTGAAAAAGAAGAGATATATGTATATGTATAGCTGAATCACTTAGCTGTACACCTGAAACTAACACAACATTGTAAATCAACTATACTCCAATATAAAATAAAAATTAAAAAAATCAATTAGAAAAAGGCAGACAAAACAAAAATAGCTTATAAGCAAATAAAAAGACAATTGACAAAACAGGAAAAAATATTTGCAATACATATAACAGATAAAGGGCTAATATCCCTAAAACATAAATAAATCTTAAAAATTTGGGGAAAAGGACAAAAAGAAAAACCAACTCCTCACCAATGGGAAAATGGGCAAGACAGAAAATATTCACAAAAATTCATATAAAATTGTCCCCCAAAATTTAAAAAAGTACTCAACTATGCCCATAATCAGAGAAATGTATAGGAAAACTACACTGAAGTGACATTTCTCACCTATCCAATTAGCAAAATTAAAAATGTAAAACACCATACTCTACTGGAGAGGTGTTGGAAACAAGTCTGTCTTATATGCTGCTGGTGAAAATACAAATTGTTACAACCCTCATGGAAAAAAAATCTGGCAATTTTTAACTACATATACATTTACCTTCTGACATAACAGTGTTACCTCTAGGAACTTACCCCAAAGGCATACCTCCAACAATATGAAAATACATACTGCTGGTTCATATTTTGTTTGAAACACTGTTTGTAGCTGTAAAATATGAAAAATAATCTATAGGCTCCTACATAGATGAGTGAATAAATTGATAGATAGGTGCAATGTCATTTTTTATTTATTTATATTCTATAATGGCTTAAACAACAAAAATTTATTATCTAATAGTTCTGTAGTTTAGACCCATGTAGTTCTGACATGGGTCTCACTGGGCTAAAATCGGGGTGTCAGCAGGGCTGTGTTCCTCTCTAGAGGCTCTCGGGGAGGATCCTTTTCGTGGGTCGTTCAGGTTGTTGGCAGAATTCAGTTTCTTGAAGGGGTAGGCCTGAGATACCCATTTTCTTACTGGATGTAAACTGAAGGCTTCTAGAGGCCACCTGCATTGCTTGGCTTGTGATCCTTTTTCTCTGTCTTCGAAGCCAGCAATAGCGGGTGCTGTCCCTCTCACACATTTTTTTTTTTTTTTTAATTGAAGCATAGTTGACTTACAACATTAATTTCAGGTGTACAACATAGTGAATTGTTATTTTTATAGATTATATTCCATATAAAGTTATAAAATTGGCTATATTCCTTGTGCTGTATATTACATCCTTATAACTTTTTTATACCTAGTAGTTTGTACCTCTTAATTCCCTCCCCCTAAGCCTCTCCCTTCTGGTAACCACTAGTTTGTTCTCTGTATCTGTGTCTATTTCTGTTTTGTTATATTCGTTCATTTGTTTTATTTTAAACAAGGAAGATCTCTATTGACAGATTTGTAGTGATTTCCAGAATACATTTTTAAATGAAGAAAGCAAAGATCATAAAATTATATAGGAAATGTCAATTTTTATGTAAGAAAGAAGGAGAAATAAGAATATATACATGTTTGTTAATCTGTGCAAACAGAAACACAGGAAGAATACACCAAGGACCAATGAGATTGACTATCTACATGGGGTGGGTGGGATTGGGGTGGAAAGGAAAGAAACAATTGGAAGGGCAGAGTTGGCACTTCTCTGAGTATACTGTTTTGTGCAGCTCTAACATATGGAACAATGTTAACGTTTCACATACATAAAGAAAAAAATAAATAAAATTACCAAGGATGGAGAAAAGAATACTTCAAATTAAATACCATCATAAATATATGAACTAAAATGCATTTCAAATGAAGTACTATATGGAAGGAAGGAGAGGGGAAAAAAAAAACCACTAACCCAGGTAACTTTTTATTATTATTATTTAAAAAAATAATAATTTTTTTATTGTGTTGGGTCTTCGTTTCTGTGTGAGGGCTTTCTCTAGTTGTGGCAAGTGGGGGCCACTCTTCGTTGCGGTGCACGGGCCTCTCATTATCGTGGCCTCTCTTGTTGCAGAGCACAGGCTCCAGACACGCAGGCTCAGTAATTGTGGCTCACGGGCCTAGTTGCTCCGCGGCATGTGGGATCTTCCGAGACCAGGGCTCAAACCCATGTCCCCTGCATTGGCAGGCAGATTCTCAACCACTGCGCCATCAGGGAAGCCCAGCATGATGTTTTCAAAGTTCATCCATATCACAATATGTATCAATACTTCATTCCTTTTTATGGCTGAATAATATTCCATTGCATGTACAAACCACTTTTAATTATCTAGTCATCAGTTGATGGGTATTTGGGTTCTTTCTTCTTTTTACCTATTACGAATAATGCTCCTATGAAATTCATATTCAGGTTTTTTTTTTTAAACAAGTTTTCAATTCTCTTGCAGGTATACAGCTATGATTGGAAATGTGGGGTCATATGAGACTCCCATTATGCCTATGTTGGTACATTTGATGGTATCCCCACAAGTCTTTGAAATTTTCGTTATTTTTTTTCCCTCTAACTGGATAATCTCAATTGATCAATTGTTAGGTTTACCCAATCTTTCTTCTGTCTGCTCCAACGTACTGTTGAACCCATCTGTTGAAAGTTTTGTTTCACAGTAATGTACTTCTCAATTCCTAAACTTCTTTATGATTTTTATCTCATTACTGATATTCTCTATTTGATGAGACATTGTTCTCAAACTTTCTCTTAGTTTTTTAGATATGGTTTCCTTTTGTTCTTTGAACACATTTAAAATAGCTTAATGTTTTTGTCAAATATATCCAAAGTTTGGACCTGTTTGGGACAGTTTCTATTGATTGCTTCCCCACCCTATATATGAGCCACAATTTATTTCTGTGTATGTCTTACAACATTCTGTTGAAAACTAGTCATTTTAAATAATATAATGTTGCAACTCCAAAATCAGATATTCTCTTCTCCTCAGGGCTTGTTGTTGTTGCTATTTTTTGTTGTTGTCCAGTGACTTCTTTGAACTATCTTTGTGAAGTCTGTATTCTTTGTTGTATATGGCCACTAAAGTCTCTGCTTCATTAGCTTAGTGGTACACTAATAACTGGACAAAGATTTCCTTAATGCTTGCAATTGATATTTCTCTCATTTTGCTGAGAGTCGGTATGTGTGTTGGGGTACACCTTCAACACTTGGCCAGGAAGTTGACAATTCCACATCAGCCTTCACTTCCTGCTTATGCAGAGCCCCCAAAGTCAACCAGAAGTGAGGGTTTAGGGCCTTCTCAGCACTTTCCTGAACATGCACATAGCCCTGTCATTCATGTGACTTTTCCTTAATTCCAGGAAATTTGTCAAAACTTATCAAATTCCCTAAAGATATTGAGTTTTCCAGATTTCCTTTTAATTTGATTAACTTCTTGTTTTCCCCAACTGCCTCAGGCAGCTGTGATGTTAACAATTGCCTCTAATTGATTTCAAAAAGTGATCTCAGGAAAAACGCTTTTCACACTGGGAAAGCTCTTCGTCAAGTTAGATAAAAACAGAATTGCCATGGGGTCTCCCAGTGAACTACCATACTGGCCAAATAATGATAGTTCTCGGGGAATGTGTCTTTGAATAAGCTCCAACCCTGTTCTGGCCCCTCCAGTGTCTGCCAGGCTGCAGGTTTTCATCATGACTGTGGGTTGTTGATTTTCAAGACACCATGGATTTGGGGAGTGGGGGATGAAAATAGGGCAAGTTAGAGTGTCACAAAGATACTGTTCCTATCAAGATTCAGCCATTTTTTAATAAATAACATTCCCTGGATTGCTGTAAGCTTTTGGTTAATTCCACAGTTCTGAAAACACTGATTCTGACAATATGGACAGTTTTCTCATTGTTTTTAATGGAGAAAAAGAATTTCTGGATGTCCTTACTCAGCCATTTTTGCTGACATTATCCCAGGTAACTTGCAAACTTAGTTTTGAGACCATATGCCCTCAGGCTAAAGAAAAAAGAACTCTAAACATAAATTAAAATTTGGTTAGTAGACTTGTATTTTGCAAAGGTATCAGTCAGCAATTCTGAAGTTAACTTCTGTGTACTCTGGGGTTGAGAAAATAAGTAAATATATTGTGGAAAATAAGAAACCACCTTCCTCACTATTACAGAAAAGGATTTACATGCCAAAAGGACAGAGGAGACAGCTTGAGGGGGGCTTCCACAACCAAATTAAGGATAATTTGACCATCAAAATAACTTCTATTTCCCACCACTATGAAACAGGGATTAGATTTGTTCTTCTATATTAAACGACTAGAAAACTGGACAAAGTGGATGAAACAAAGGTTTCAGACAATGGACAAAAAGCAGTACAGGATATTAATACCTGAGAGAAAGAACTCAAATGAGTTGAGTGCTATAAGTACACCAGCTCACTGTTTGAAGAGTTTCCAAATTACAGTGCCAGGGGAAGGAAACCCAAAATAGCCCAATGGCCTTTCTGAAGAGACAGTTCAAAGTTTACACAGGTTAATGTGACTAGAATTTGTGAGGTAAAAAAATAGAGAGGAAGGAGATGCACAGAAGAGGAAAAAGTGCTCTGGAGATCTGTACAACGGTCCCCTCAAGTTAACTGTATTATACTGATCTGTGCAATGTATATAAAGAATCTAACAAGGCCAGGGGGGAAAAAGTCACTAGAAAAGAGTTAGTGGAAACATCCTAGGAGCTAATACAGGTCCAGGTATAGTTTGTGTTCTCACCAGACACAACAGAAAAATTTCCTAACAAAGAATTAGGCAGAGTTCTTAGAACTGTAATGCCTCAGTAGTGGCGCCAAATGAGTCCTAGACCAAGATTTCACAACCTTAGTACTACTGAAATTCTGGGCATGATAATTCTTTGTTGTATATATTGTAGAATATTGAGCAGCATCTCTGGCCTATATCCACTAGATGCAACATCTTTCTCCCCAGTTGTGACACAGAAAATATCTCTAGACATTGCCAAATATACCTTGTGGGTAAAAACTGTCCCAAGTTGGGAACTGCTCCAGACAAGATCATTAAAATAGCTATGAATGTTCTGTATGTTCCAGGAAGTAGAGAAAAACATGGACATGATACAAAGACAAGTGGAACATTACAGCAAAATCAGTAACAATGTACTATACGGTTAAATGTAGAAGCAAAAACTATATAAACAATAGTACAAAAGCTGGGGGGAAAAACTGAAGTGTACTGTAGTAAAAGGTACTTGGACTATACGTAAAGTGGTATAAATACTACCTGAGGTTAGGCTGTGATAAATTAAAGATGTATACTATAGTAAACCTCTTAAGCCAATAATAGATAAAATGAAGTAATAAAAAATACCTTATTAATAAAAAATAAATAGAAAAGTAGAAAAAAGAGGTCCCCATGAGATAATACTGAAATACATTTAAAAACTCAATAAACAGGAGAAAATGGAAGACTCTTCCTTATTCTAAAAAGCCATCTAAAAAGTGTAGTAAAAAGATGAAATTAAAAAATCATCATTTACAATTACTATAGCAATAGTTGTTTCAGGTAAGAATTATGAATGAATGTTAAAACTAGTGCATGAAAGTTTCAGGACAGAATTAAACATAGTCTCAAAGTATCTCCTCACAAGATAATTATTAATTACAAAGAGAAAAACAGTAACTTTGCAGTGGAGAAACCTTATAGATACCACTTGAAACAAGTAAGTAAAGTTAATACTACCAGTAATGGGCCAGCCATATCAACATTGTCACCTAACTCCAGATATGATGCACTAGGACAAATACAACATTCCTTCTCTAACATTGCTGCCAAAAGTGCAGAACTTGAATTTGATAATGGGAATATTAGACAAACCCAAATAAAGGGACACTGCAAAATAGATCTGTACTTTTGAAAAATGTCAATGTCATGAAATCCTAAGACAGACTGAGGTACTGTTCTCAACCGAAGAGAGATGACAAGTGAATGTAAGGTGGCAACTGTATGTAAGGCATGATGCTGCACTTTCTGTTGCTGTAAAAAGACACTGGGAAATTGTCAAAATCCGAATATTTGATAACTGGAGTGTGGTAATACAAAAGAATAGAGAATGACTTTGTTTTTAAAGAGAGAATATAAACGGGAGAGAGAAAAAGATGGAAATGATAAAAGGGTGAGAGGTAGAGAGGGAGAGAGGGAAGAAAAGAGACGAGAGAAAGGGAGAAAGATAAAAAAAGGAAGAAGAGAAAGGGAAAAAGGAAGGAAAAAAGGAGAGGAGAGAAGGGAGGATGACAGCCAAGGATAAAGTAAATATAGGAAAATGTTAATATTTGGGAAATTTGGGTGAAGGATATTGTGTAGTAAAGAACCTGGCCTTGCCCAAAGAGAGAAAGTGCCTTTGCCTTCAGCTTCATGGATGCACTCTATGTCATACCTGATAGGAGTGTCTTTGTTTAGGGCAGGAGCTGGCTGCACTAAAAAAGACCTACCATGTAATTTAGGATGGGGACTTCGGTATTCTTAATCCATCTGCAACAATCATGCCGGCAATCAACCGATCATGTCTTCAAATCAAAGCCACAATAAAAATTCGGGACACTAAAGCTCAAGTGAGTTTCTCTGATTGGCAATACTCTGTGCATATTGATGCCACGATGGTAATGCAACCTGAGGACAACAGAAACTTTGCTTTTAGAACCCTCATAGACTTCGCCCTAAGCATCCTCTTCCTTTGGCTGGTTATAATCTGTACCCTTTCCCTGTAATAAACTATAACTGGGAATATAATAGGTTTCAGTGAGTTCTGCAAGCAAATTTTTGAACCTGAGTGTATTTGGGGAACCCTCCCCTGCAATCTCCGAACCTGCAGTTGGTGTCAGAAGTGAGAGTGGTCTTGTATGGGCTCTTTCCTCTAACTTTGTAGGCAAACCCTAATTCCTTGAAGTTGGGGTTAGACGTCTTGAGCCGACAGACAGTGCTCTCAACCTCACAGTTTGGCTAAATCTGGGTAGGGATAGAGACATTATTTTTTAACTTTTCCTGCAGTAATTCTTCATAATTAAAATTTCAATTGAAATTAATTTCAATTTGACATAATTGGAATTATGTAAAAATAAAAATTTAAAAAAGGAGAAAAAAACAAATTTTGCATTTAATACAGCAGAAATAATTTTCTTTCTGTATGATCTCTTGAATTCTATTGCTCTAGTTATCTAAATTCTTAAGCTCTTGAAAAAGATAAAAATGACTTTCCAGAGCTTCTGAATTCCTGTTAACCAGAAGGTTTTTTCTGTCATTAACAGCACCAATGCATAGAAAACAGAGAATTTAGTTAGCGTTACTTAGTTAACCAAGAACCTTAATTTCTCAGAGCAGCAAAAAGTGAAACATTTGAAGGGATTTTTAAAATCCTGTTTTCCTTTTAAATAACAGTACTATGAAGTATAAAGCAGACCCTTCTTCAGTGAGTTATCTCATAACCTCTGCTCAGCTATCAGTACAAATGCTCCTTTAATCACATCTCCTTCAGAATTTGTTCTTATAAATTCCAATCTATGATTCCTCAAAAACTGTTTCTGTAAGAACACATGGGAGAGAGCAAGCAAGGGAACCTGTTGTTGGTTCTCGCTGCCCCCTGCTGCAGCAGGGATCCCAATAAAGCCCTGCCTGAAAAAAAAATAAGAACACATGGTCAAGACATTACACATTCTTGATTTGACAGAAATTTTATATGCAGTAAAATATAAAACACATTTTTGGTTGTGTTGCTGCATTTAAATATGAATGTTGTCCAACTAAGTGAAGCATAATTCAGAAATCCAAAATTTTCCTGGGAACCTATTTTAAAACAGTTAAAAACCAAAAAATTACAAATAATTAAAACTATAACAAGTTAATATTTACTTATATAATTTATTATCTGTATACCCATAATAAAAGTTACCATCTTAGTTTTGCTAACAAGAACAATTTTCAGCAAAAATGATCTATTTTAGATAGCTACAATTCCCTCATATTTTTCCATTATTATTTTAAATATACCTCAACATTTATTTTCAAAGTAAAGAAACATACAGCTAAACTAGTGAAATATGCTTCATGATTAGCACAAATGAGAAAATCTGGGACAGCCAACATCTCAATATTCTTTTATAGAGGGAATAGTCTAGACATATTTAAAATTAATTTAAGTATCCACTTGTCTTGTGGAAGCTTAAACATAACGTGAACACACTTAAAAAAAAAAAAAAGACAAAACCAAACTCAAAGAGACTTCTTCAAATACATATTTAAATAACGGGCTGGTTAAAAAAAAAGAAGAAAGGTTAAAAAAAGAAAAACAAATTTTAGATAGAGAAGTTCACAAAAAAATAGTACTAATCAATCATCAAAGGTAATTTTTTTCCCCTGAAACACAGCAATTTTGGATTGCTGTTCTTTTCGCCTCCGGCTTGCTTCCCATGAAGGATGAAGAGGCAGCTGTGATTTCTGTTTTGTATTTTCAGATCCTCTTTGTGCACTCTTATTAAACTGATTATTGATCTGAGGTTCAATTCGCTGAAAATCTGGAGGAGAAAGCAAAATTAATGAAAACTAAGTCTATACATAAATAGCATAGAAAACAAATACATTTTATCTTCTCAAATCAGTGTTTAAGGAAGAAATTTAGTTTTACTTAAATGGAATACCTCACAGTGTAAAATCTAAGTCCTACAGGGAAGTTTGAAGTTGAAATACACATATGAGCAGTCAATTTGGGGACACATGCTTTCTAATCGTTGTAAATAGATGTCTGTTGCACGCCTCCTAGTATATGCTGTGCTGTCTTATTTACACTGACATTAAGAAACATAGTCCAGACAACATACAAGGCAAAAAAATTTAAAAAGGAGGGACATTTTGTATTTTTAAAGGAATATGATTCATTATCATATGATACCTGTGTGAGGAACAATGCAGCCAGAAAATTCACATGTTTTAACTAAAATATTGAATCCAACAGTGTTGATGGGTGAGCTGTTGTAAGGGCTGTTAATTGATTCCACTCCCTTCTGTTATTGAACAAAAAGTTGTGATTGCAAGGTAAACTGCCGTATCTGCTCAAATTTAAGACTAAGCTCTTTTTTAACCATAAAGTTATCCACCAGATATGAGGGTGGCAACTTGTATTCTAGTCCTTACAACCTCTTTTATTATGAGAAACTTCAATTATATTATTTTGAACAAAGTACTGGGAGACATGCTGGCCTGAAAAGACTGAATCAATGCATATTTATAGAATCAGAAAGAAAAAGAGAGGTAAAAAATTTAATACAGATTTATTAATCAGTCCTAGGGGTGTATAATTTCTCCATTGCAAGTTAGCCATCATTGTCAGAAGCCTTTTAAAGATCTTAAAAAGCAAATGTCATAATGTTATACAAGCAAGTGTACAGTTGGGATAACATTTCCAAAACATCACTGCATACAGATTCAAAATGTCCCATATCTTGTACAAATCACATGTGCTCTAGAAATCTGTAATACTCAAAGAATGCCTCTAGTGATAAAGAGTGATGAATTTAAATGTTAAATGAAATTGTTTCATGTAAACTGAAATTTGAATAAGGCAATATTTCTAAACTGATACATATTTTACATAATTATGTAAAGCATATTTGCATGAGCAAATGGATAAATTAAGTATTATAAATTTATAAACTAAAAACAAAAACATGTTTTACTTGGGTTTCCTCATCGGGAAAATGTGGGAGTGTCTTAAATTTATAGTTATTCTGTATTTGTGAATATAAGGCCACGTATTTGCCAAACCTAGTATTTTAATACAGCCATTAAAATATCATAAAAATTTGGCACGGGCTTTGCAGTTCAGTGGTAGGTAGTAAGGAAATGGATACCTGAGGCTGAAAAGTGAGCATCCTATGTATATGTTAAGGAAAAGGTAAAATTGTTGCCAGTGAAAACTTGGGAAGTAGGCTACATGCCTATGGAATTGCAGCACAAGGGTAAGTGGCTGGAAAGAATAAAAAGATTAGTGTACTGATGGCTCTTTGGCAAAGTACTACAAAAAAAAAGAGAAAAGTTCAGGAAAGAACTGGCCAGCTCACAAGCAGAATCAAAAGGGAAGAGAGGGTTCAGATATTTGGGACCTAAAGGTTTAGAAAAGCCTCTGGACTCCTAACAGTAAGAGATAAGACTGAGAAAGATTTTAAGCAGTAAAGGCCCAAAGAGATTTAGCCCTGGAGCAGAGAGAAGAGCAAAGGTATGGCCATCTCAACCAAACCTGAGAATCTGAATGCAACAGACACTGAATGACTGGGACAGTGGCGGAGGGCGGGGGTGGGGAATGACTCACCAACATAAATAAGGCAAGTTTGAAAAATAGCTCTAGGAAAGAATTTTTGGTGTGGTGACTAGCTCATTGATGGACTGATTGGAAATAAAGAGGTCAGAAATCCAGTAAGTTTTGGAGGGAATTTTTATTGTGAAAGAAATCACAAACCTAGGCTGGAAAAAACCTGACTGTTAAGACTTTAAACCATCTTCACGATCATATATTTTTACTAATCACTTGGGGCAACTCCCAAGAAGATCATACTAACTGTCTACTTCAGCTGTGGCCATGGAACAAAGACCCTCCCAAGAACACAGTCAGAGACCATGGAGAACAGTGGATAAGAAATTTCCTCATAGATTCTTCACAATCTTTGCTCAGGTAGTAGACATGTTGCACACCTCCCATGTTTCCCTTAACTGATTGAGAGTTTTTATTGTGGTTACCTTGTTCCTGCTCTGCCACTAAATATCTGGTCTGAGTTGTGGGCAGGCAGTGTGTCTTTTTAGTGCACAGGTCACCAAATTTTGAGCAGTTACATCATGAGATCTGATGGAAAGCACTGCATCATCACTCAGGGATTCTAGGCTTTGAACTGGATACAATGACTGGATGGGACTTTGGGTTGGCTTCCTCAGGAAGGAAGCACATAGTGTGCTCTATGTGTTGAGAAATTACCAGAGAAAAAAGTGAAATTACCATCTGATGATCAAAAGGATGGTCAGCAGCAGACAGTTATGTGTTCAAGAAATTCCACTTTCTTTTTCCACCCAGCGCATAGTTAGACTGCATTTCTTAGCTCCCTTTTGCCTAGGATGGGGTCATGTAACTAAATTCTGGCTAATGAAATGTGAGCAGAACTGATCCCTAACACTTTCAGGCCTGGCCCATGAAAACTTCTTACAAAATTCTCCATGTACTCTATTCCCTTTTGTTGGTCAAATGGAGAATACCTGGGAACAGGAGTAGAAAGGAGCCAAAGATGGAAGGAGCCTGATCCTTGAATGACTATGTGAAACACAGCCCCTGTGCTGATTCCCTGAGAGTTTGGGATTATGTACAGAAGTCAGACCACCCAAATATATTAAATTTGATTTGTTACGAATTAATCTGAAAATCTGGTTTCACTCTTAACCCTGGAAGTAACATACTTAGTACTGAATGTTTAATGGCATGGCGTTGACTAAGATGGAACTTACATAGCAATATACTTAAAGAATATGTCGATTAGTTCAAGATAAATTAAATAGACCCGATATTTCCTGATAACTTTTGTCTAACATATTTCCTACTGGCAGGACACAGAGGGTAAAAAAAAATAATTAAAATTTAAAAATTATTCTGATTAATTATAAGATGCTCTATTTACATTTCTGTGGGTACATAATTGATTCAGGCTACTAAGCAACCAGAATTTTTCATCTTCCCTCTTTGGCAAAGCATTGCTCAACTGCATATGGAAGTCAGACAGTCATTAATACATACCTGGGGTTTTGCTTCTTGGAGCCTGTTCTCTGTAATTTCTAAAAGAAGAAAAATACCATTAGGACATTTAAAAGATAAACAAATCCTCTGACTTTAAGAAGATAACATAATAAAAATGTTGATAAAACTCATTAAAAAAAACTATCATACTCCTTTACCCCCCCAGAAACAAATAAAAAAATTATGAAAACCCCATGTTTTAGCTACATCAAAGGTTTGTTAGACCCCAATATTACTACAGAAACATGTAGGAATTTTCCTCTCACCACCCGTATAGGGATTTCTGGCCATAAAATATCCTGTCTTGGTTACCTTGTACCTTTGAGAACTATCTAGACAAAGAATTTCAAAAATCTTACAGGGGGAATGAGTCCCATATAACAATCACATATAACAAAAATTAAGATTAACATTTTTCGGGGAGAGGGAAAGGATAGTGGTGCTTAATTTTCAAGTGAGGGAAAAACCGTAGCTTTTTTAGGCACAGTTGGGAGATATATGAAATAATGTAATAATTTTCAAGGCTCCAAAGATGGTTTGTGTGTCTTTTCCATACTCTGACTTTTTTGGAAAATTTCAACATCATATTTTTCTATTCTACTAAAAATTATGCCTGACCTATAAATTATAGAAAAAGTTTATGGAAGAAAATAGCTAACCATGATTTTTATTCTAAAATGTGAAGATATCCCCTACCAGATTAGAATTACAAATGAAGTTAAACTTATTGATTTATAACAAAACAGCTATGAAAAGTAGTGATTAACAGAAGGGATAAGGATGACAGCATCACCAAATACAAAGCAGTCTGGAGAAACTCAGAGTTAGGGCAAGCAGCCTTATCTACTGAAACAGAAATACATAATAAAACAGTTGAGTTTTACAATAATGCCCTGGGTCAACAAGAGAAAAAACAAAAAACAAAAAAACTCACCACATTCTTTTCAGAAAGCTCTGTTTAAAAAGTGAGGTATGTGAGAAATTTTCAAAAGTTTTCACCAAAAGCTAACTAAAAGTTTCAAAACTTTGATAATCAAAGGAATAAACTTAAATTAGCTAGACAATTAAATTAGACAAATTATTTATCTATATTGTCTCATTTTCTGATGAGCTTGGAAAAATGTGGCATTATCATACGTGTATTTGTATATATTATCCAATATAAACTTGGAGAGGGCCAAGTCTAAACTTTATAGGATGTATTGTACAAACTAGAATTATGTATGAGAGATAGTATCTCAATGTCAGGATGTGTGGTTATTTCATATCTTTTGAAAAATTAAGAAATAACAATTCTTTCAGGATGAAAAAATACTCTTACCTTCCAGAGCTTTTAGATCCAGATAAAGAATGGAAAAACACTGATTCAAACTTCCTTGCTTCTGTACATGGCTTGTTTTTATCACTTCTCATATCCTGATGGGTTTCAAGTATATCTTCTTCAGGCAACAATTTTTTGGGGGGGTTTTGTTCCTTAACTGAAAAATGACAACTACTTTCCTTCTTCCGTGTCCGTTTGACTTTCCCAATGAAGAAGTCATCACCACTATCACTATCCTCAGACATGGAAGACTGTTTGTAAAACCTTTCTTCTGTGCTATCATCAAAATATTCCTTCTCTTCTTCATGTAATTCTTCTCCATCACTGTTAACACCAAGTGAGCTACTGGACTCTTTCTCTTTTTTGGTTTGACTAAATGTTTTCATTTTGGGGTCAGCAGGTATCTTCTGGGGTTCAGAGGGTACTGCAGAATCTTTTTCAGAAGGCTTTGATAGAGAATTTGGAATGTCCACTGTTTTGGGTCCATGTTCCATCTTGGATATATTTTCTTTTGAATTATTTATTGGTTTCTTTGCCAATATTTTGGCTTCTTTCTCTTTTTGCTCACTGATAATAGTTCCTTCATGCTGTAACTTACTGGCATCGTCGTTTGAACACAAAGTGTCCTTGGAATCATTTTCTTCTGAAGCATTCTTTGATGACTTAACTTCAACAACATTTTGCCTTGCATCTTTAAAGGCTTTGACAGCAGCTGCAAGAGAAACAGCATATGACTTGTTTCAGCATTGAAACAAATAATACAAAACATTATTATTTTAGTACAGTATTTCTTAAATTATTTGGAAATACTTAAGAGAATGACTGGAATTTATATTACATATATATAATGGGTATGAATTTACAAAGAAATCTATTGACTTTTACAAAACCAAACATATACAAAATGCTCAGAGGTATCCATTTTAAATCTCTAAAATTAAAAGAAAATTTATTCCTTCATGTATGGATGTTAAGAAGAACAGTAAAAACTTCAGTAAATACAAATAAATAGAATAAAATGGCAACTTTAATTTCTGTAATAATAATGTATTAATACAACTGTAAATACCATAAATTGTGTTTTCAGACATAAAAATAAGTATCTTCTAATCTGTGACAGAAGCATTTAATTCCTTCAATACATTTTAAAATGTACATACATAAATAGAAATTATGTGACTAAGTGGCAATATCATAAGTAATAATATGAATTATACCAATATTTAGAAAATCAATTATATTCAATATTACCATGAATATATATTTTAGAAATTTAGGAAATAGGAATTTAGAAAAAATACAAAATATTTTCAGACATCAGATAACTTCTATATTGTCAGGTAGCTTCCCACATTTGGAAATATTTGAAAGAGACATTTATAATATAAAAGATCCTCAAAAGGAGAAAAGCACCATAAAAGTAAATAAATGAATGGCCGTTTATTCAAATCATGTACCATAAATGGCTTAAAAGTCATTTAATTCATACCTTTTAGCACATCTATTTTTTTCTTCAGAAGAGGGTGCACTGCTAGTCTGGCAACTGCTCTTTCAGTTGCAGTAGAATCAGGCTGCAAATTGAAGTAACAAGCACATGGGAATAAAAACTACGTAACACTACTAAGAAGTGAATAAAATGCAATCCATTATAATTTTTAAAAGTTAAGAGTTAGGGAACAGGAATTTGTTAATATTCTAATTAGACAACTCACCTGTAATCCATGCTAAAGATAACACACTGACAAAAATACTACTGTTCTTAACAGTTAAAATTATCATGTAATCAATTAATAAATATTCTTTGGGTACTTAATATCTTTCCAGAATTGTGGTAAGCATCGTGTGTGATATTAAAAAAAAAAAGTAATATAGCTCCTGTATTCAGAGTTTAAAAGATCTAGTTAAGAAAACTAAAATAATATGAAAGAATCAAGTAACATATTAGTACTAAGCTGGGTGATATAATCCATGACTACTATAATGCTTGAAGTTCCATTTACTAGAGACCTAGAAACTATCAAATGCTATATATTTTTATTTTGAATGACTAGTACCATTACTGTATTCTCACAATCTTCCACCAGTGCCTGGCTTATAGCCAACACTTTATAGATGTTTGATGATGACTGAATGGGACTATATACATATATATATATATATATACATACATACATTAATATTTATACATTTAGAAAATTCATAATTCAGACTGCTTTAAATATCACCTGTAGGCTGAAAACTTCCAAATTTCTACCTCAAGCTCTAACTTGAGTTCCAGACTCATATATCCAACCACCTACTTGACATGTTAAAAGAGAATGCTGTAACTTTCTTCTTAAACCTACTTCTGCTATAGTCTTTCCCATCTTATTGTATGTAATTTTAATTTTTCTGGTTGCTCAGGCCTAAAACTCAAATGATTCTTCCATTACATTTCTCCTTTCTTCACAGCTCAAATAAATCCTTCAGCAAATCCTGTGGTTTCATCTGCAAAATCTATCCAGAACCAGTCACTTACACCATTTCTACTTACTACCTTTGACCAAATCACCAATACCTCTCACCTGGACCAATGTAATAAGCTCACACCTGGTCATTCTCCATTGCCTCTTGTTCTCTCACAGTCAGTTTTCATATAGCAGTCACAGCAAGCTTTTAAACATAACCAGATCATGTTATTTCCCTATCTGTTCTTTTTAAAGCTTTACTGCCTTCTGATGCTTAGGCTCTTCCTTTGCAAGCTCTTCTCTACTTGGAATACTCTACTCCCAAATACACACGGGCTGATCATCTCATTGTATTCAGGTCTCTGCTCAAATGTTATCTGAACTAAAACACTTTCCATCACTATTTACTTCACATCACTCAACACGGCACGCCAGTGCAGATATTTTCATATCTGTGAGGCAGGGACTTTTGTCTTCCACATTCCTGTAGACCTAGTGCCTAGGACAATAACTGATAATAGTTGGCATTCAATAAATATTCCATGAAGCAAGTAAAAATTTCACTAGTGTGTGAAAGTAGAGCTATCAGCTTTAAACATCTTTACTTTAAATTTACCCTTCATTGTTAACAGCCCAATAAGGCCTTTTCCCTTCCCAGTAATAAACACTTATGAGTACCTAAGTAAAAGCAAGATGATAACAGTTTGAAATCTGTTCTGTTTGGAGACCTTATCTAGGTAGAGTCCCTCAGAGAACAACTCCTTTAAATTAGACCTGGTGCAAATCCTGTGCCAGGACGATTTGCTGCCTAATTACCTTCTGTCCTGGGTCAAATGGTATCCTCCCCAAATTTTATATCCAACTAGAAACTGAGAATGTGATCCTACTTGGAAACAAGGTCATTGCAGATATAATTAATTAAGAGGAGAGCATACTGGTTTAGGGTGGGCCCTAAATCTAATATGACTGGTGTCTTTATAAGGAGGGCACTTGGATACAGAGGCACAGGGAGACAGAAAGGGAACACCACTGAGGCAAAGGCTGCAATTACCCTGCCACAAGCCAAGTTGGAAGAAGCAAGGAAGGGGTCTTCCCTAGAACCTTCTAAGGAAGTACAGCCCTACTGATGCCTTGATTTCAGATTTCTAGTCTCCTGAAACGCAAGAAAATATTATAAACTTCTGTTGTCATATAACATTTAACTTTTGGTATTTTGTTATAAATTTCTGTTGTTATATACCATCTAGTTTTTGGTACTTTGTTACAGCAGCCTTAGGGAAACTAATACACCTTGATTCTGACTCTTAGACACTGTCTCTGTTCAGCCTTCTCCAAGAAATATAGTCCATTTGGAGACTATTCATTAAGTACGGTGTTAAGCCAATCCTGTTTCTTCAACTCCTTGCTGGGTTTCCTTTTTTTTTTTCCCTCTTTGGTAACGATAAGTTTGTTTTCTATGTCTGTGAGTCTGTTTGTAAATAAGTTCATTTGTATCATTTTTTTAGATTCCACATATAAGTGATATCATTTGATATTTATCCTTCTCTGTCTACTTCACTTAATACGATAATCTCTAGGTCCATCCATGTTACTGAAAATGGCATTATTTCATCCTTTTTATGGCTGAGTAATATTCCATTGTGTGTGTGTGTGTGTGTGTGTGTGTGTGTGTGTTTATCACATCTTCTTTACCCATTCATCTGTCAATGGACATTTAGGATGCTTCCATGTCTTGGCTATTGTAAATAGTGCTGTTATGAACACTGGGGTGCATGTATCTTTTCGGATTAGAATTTTCCCTGGATATATGCCCAGGAGTGGGATTGCAGGATCATGTGATAACTCTGTTTTTAGTTTTTTTGTTTTGTTTTATTTTTACTTTGAAGAAACCTTTACTGCTTATTCAAATGATAAATAACAACTCATTACTTTAAGTTGTCCAAGCAGTTTATTCCTCTATAAGATAATGAATGAGCAAAAAAGAGAATACTCAGAATGATATGCTCATTTCCCTAGAATGTTCAATAAGCAACATACTGTGTTCTTTCAGCTTAAAAGGTTCTAACTATATTGTATTCCACACAGCATAGGTCACCTATGCTATGTGTTTTTAGTTTTTTAAGGAAGCTCTACACGTTCTCCATAGTGGCTACAACAATTTACATTCCCACCAACAGTGTAGGAGGGTTCCTTTTTCTCCACACCTCTCCAGCATTTATTATTTGTTGACTTTTTGATGATGGCCATTCTGACTGGTGTGAGGCAATACTCCATTGTAGTTTTGATTTCCATTTCTCTAATAATTAGCAATACTGAGCATCTTTTCATGTACTTGTTGGTGACCTGCATGTCTTCTTTGGAGAAATGTCTACTTAGCTCTTCTGCCCATTTTTTAATTGGGTTATTTGTTTTTTTTGATATTAAGCTGTATGACCTATTTGTATATTTTGGAAATTAACCCCTTGTTAGTTAATTAACCACACTGTTTGCAAATATTTTCTCCCAGTCAGTAGGTTGTCTTTTAATTTTGTTTATGGTTTCCTTTGCTGTGTAAAAGCTTTTAAGTTTAATTAGGTCCCATTTGTTTATTTTCATTTTTATTTCCATTACTCTAGGAGACAGATCCAAAAAATTATTACTGTGATTTACATCAAAGAGTGTTCTGCTTATGTTTTCCTCTAGGAGTTTTATAGTATCTGGTCTTACATTTAGGTCTTTAATCCATTTTGAGTTTATTTTTGTATAGAGTGTTAGAGAATGCTCTAATTTCAGTCTTTTACATGAGGCTGTCCAGTTTTCCCAACACCACTTACTGAAAGAGACTGTCTTTTCTCCATTGTATATTCCTGCCTCCTTTGTCACAGATTAATTGACCATAAGTGCATGGGTTTATTTCTGGGCTTTCTATACTGTTCCATTGATCTATATGTCTGTTTTGGTACCGGTACTATACTGTTTTGATTACTGTTGCTTTGTAGTATAGTCTGAAGTCAGGGAGCCTGATTCCTCCAGCTCCATTCTTCTTTCTCAAGATTGTTTTGGCTATTCAGGGTCTCTTGTGTTTCCATACAAATTAAAAATTTTTTTGTTCTAGTTCTGTGAAAAATGCCATTAGTAATTTGATAGGGATTGCACTGAATCCATAGATTGCCTTGGGTAGTATGGTCATTTTGACAATATTGATTATTCCAATCCAAAAACATGGTATATCTCTGCTTCTCTAACTCCTTGTTGGGTTTCCTGAAGTAATACAGGACTTCCTACTCATGTTATCTACCTAGGAGAAACATGAGAGAATCTGGCAAGAAAGCCTATTGCTGGTATCCTGTGTTACTGAGTGACCGGCTGGGCTGCTGAAAGTATGGGTCAAACACACTGGCTTGAGTTTTGTAGAAAAGCTATTAACACAGAAATCTCAATGAAGAACATGCTTTTTCAGGCTGAAAAGGCTCAACACAATAGATGAAAATAGAGTCACATCACAATGCTGGGGTCTACAACTTTCAGAAAGAAAAAATAAAATCACACGCACAAAATTCAAGAATCAGAATTAGAGGTCAGGACAATAAATTTGTAGGAAAATGATTTCCAAACTAGAGAAGAATAAAAATACTTTCAGACATGGAAGTTTTTAAAAGTTTACATTCTTTGAACCTTTCTCCCTAGAAGCTACTGGCTCCACTAAAATGAGGAAGGAAACAAAGAATGAGGTAGGCATGGGATAAAAGAAACAGAAGATCCAGGCAAAAGGAATGCCCAGTATGGTAACAGGAGATTTAGATTTAGATTTACAATACCTAGTGTTATTAACTATCTTGAGAGGAGATTTCAATAACTGATGAGGAGTTTGGTGTTATATAGAGAGTACACAGAAAACAACAAAATAAACATAATAATTACAAACTATAAGTAGAAATATTATACAGAAAAAGAAAAGTAATAATCACTCACTACATGACTCACAGCCAAAATAACATAATCACTAAATGTTCATCTAATCTAAATCTAACCCAAGTATATTAGGAAGATAGAGGGATAAGGAGGGTACATATACGACACAGGGGCTGAAGGAGGAAAGAGATCTAAATTCTTATAAACCACAGCAGGAAGTCACTAATGCTTCAAATGTACTAATATAAACATACTTATGTGGGGGTAAATCCTGTCAGAATCAACTGAACTTGAAAGTGGGGAAAGACCAAGAGAGAGAACTGTCATTTTCACAAAAAAATCTTGTAGAACTATTTGATTTTCAAACTGGCCCATGGGCCAACTTCTCACCTGCTGTCTGTTTTTAAAAATAAAGTTTTATGGGAATACAGCCAAATTCATTCATTCACATACTATCTATGGCTGCACTATGTCACAATGGCATTGTTGAGTAGTTGTGACAAAGACTGTAAGGCCTAGAAAGCCTAAAATATGTACAGTACTGTCCTTTACAGAAAGAGTGTAATGTTGCTCTCATTACATGCAAGTAGAATCCTCGGTGGAAGTAAACTAAAAACTGAGGAAAACAGAAAAAAAATTTTTTTTAGCAGGCTCATCATGTTTAAAAGTTGAATTTAAAACAAAAACACTGCCACGACAGACTTTTGTTGCCAAATCGAGGCAACAGGTTATAGCACTAAATGCAATAAATGTGCTTCCTGAACGCTGACATAATAAGACATTCGGCTTAGTAGAAACAATTCGGTATTCAGTGCAGAAGCAGTATGTCTTAATCTTCAGGACTAATTCTAGAACATTTTTATGTAAAAACAATAACAGTGACAACAAAAACAACTAGTCCTGACAAATGTTATACACACCCCAGGAATCTTTCCTCAGGTTACAAGGGAAAAAGACATTCCAATAGCATCTGTTTTTTTCTTTAACTGTTTCTTTCAGTATATTTCCCGAGTAGCTACTAAAAATTCAATTCACTTCAAAGAAAATTCCTGATATATGAACAACTGTATCTGTAAGGCAGATAAACTAGAAAGTAATTATTTTTATCATGTGAGTTAATTTCACGTTTTAGATAAGAAGTTCTGGGAATACGAAATAGATTTTGACTGAAGGTATTCATGTATAATTGTTCAAAACCATATTTACTACTGTTACCAAATCCCTGTTTTGACAACTTGCTAAAAGCTTTAATGAACCGGGTATTTTTCTTTCCAGAGTTAGCTATATCTTTCCATCTTAGTTATAAAGTTTTAGAAGAACAGTGGTAATACTTGTGTGTTGTGTCTAGTGTTGACTCAACGTAATACTGCTTTGATAGGAATCATTTTATCTTTGAATTTACTTAGCAATGCTACTTCTCTGCCCTGGAAGATATCCCAGAGTTAAGTGTGACTTAGTGATCTAATTTCAGTAAATTCTCTTAAAAAAAAAAGAGGTGGGGTGGGGGCTCTAGAGTAAGATTTAAAATTGTACAATTATGTATTAGTCTAATAAATGAAGATGTTATTCTTATATGTCATCCTCTATAACTGTGGTGGACTTATTTGGGGAGAATACAGGTTAATAAGAAGTGAGATTGGTTAAAAAATAGCCATTGCGTTGCATAATCCCAGGGTTGGCATTCACACTGTAGTTGTCAAAATTGGAGTTGTACAGTATATTGCTTATGCACTCATATGTACCAGCAGTGAGTTCAAAGAAGAACATGAAGGCTTGAGTCTACAAGCTATATAGGTCTATAAAATTAAGTAGTTACTAATCAGGTATGATTACATAACAATTTAATAAGCAGAATTATGTATACCACAGCTTTAGGTTCTGTGATTATACGTAATTTGTGTTTTTAAAGAAAACAGATAACGGTATCAGCAAATAAAAGTATTATTCTCTTGAAAGTACTTTGTTGATAAAAGTAGGTACTTTAACATAAGATATAAAACATATTCTCATTCTTTATGCTTCTCAGTTTGACAGCTAGTATGTGATGACAATGTGGCTTACTTAGGAAATCTAAGAGGTGTGGGCATTTAACTTCCTGTAATCACTCCATACCAGAGAACAATTTTATATCTCTGGGCAAGTTTTGAATAGCTATAAATACAAAATCCAGTTTATAGTATGAGGCAGTATCCCTGTCCTTAACAGTGGCTAGGATAGACACTACTCCATTGGTAGGAATGCAGTTGTTTAAAAGAACATAAGAAGAAGAATGGGTTGAAAATAAACGGCTTCTCTAATTAATGCCAATCCTTTTCAAACTCTTCCAAAAAAAAACACAGAGGGGGGAACATCACTAAACTCATTTTATGAGCCAGCATTGCCCTGACATCAAAGCCATATAACGACACTACAGGAAAAGAAAACTACAGGATAAACTATTTACCCCTGATAAATAAAGATGCAAAATTCTAGACAAAATTCTAGCAAATCAAATTCAACAGCACATTCAAAAGATAACACACCATAATCAAGTGGGATTTAACCATGGGATGCAAAGATGGTTCAATATCCACCAATTAATGTACATGATGTACCACACTAATAGAATGAAGGCTGAAATATCACATGATCCTCTCAATAGATGGACAAAAAGACAAAATTCAACATCCTTTCATGATAAAAGCTCTCAACAAATTGGGTATAAAAGGAACATACCTCAGTTTAACAAAGATCATGTATAACAAACACAGAGCTAACATCATTCTCAACAATGAAAAGCTGAAAGGTTTTCCTCTAAAGTCAGGAACAAGACAAGGGTGCCTACTCTCACCACTTTTATTCAACATGGTACTGGAAGTCTTAGCCAGAGCAATTAGGAAAGAAAAAGAAATAAAAGGCATCCAAATTGGAAAGGAAGAAGTAAAATGGTCTCTGAATACAGATGACATGATCTTATACACAGCAAACCCTAAATACTCCACTAGAAAATTGTTAGAAATAATAAAACAAATTCAGTGAAGTTACAAGATACAAAACCAACATACACAAATCAGTTGCACTTCTACACAATAACAACAAAATATCTGAAAGAAAAATAAAGAAAACAATCCTATTTACACTACCATCGAAAACAGCAAAATACAAGGAGGTAAATGATCTGTACACTGAAAACTATAAGACTTTGATTAAAGAAATTGAGGAAGACGCAAATAAATGCAAAGATACCCCATGTTCATGGAATGGAAGAATTTATACGGTTAAAATGTCTCTACTATCAAAAGCCATCTAAAGATTCAACTCAATCCCTATCAAAATTCCTCCAGAGTGCCAATTGAGGGATGAATGGATAAAGAAGGTATAGTATATATACAACAGAATATTATTCAGCCATGTGAGAGAAGAAAATCCTTCCATTTGTGACAACACGGATGGATCTGGCATTATGCTAAGTGAAATAAGTCAGATACAGAAAGACAAATCCAGCACAGTATCACTTATATGTGGAATCTACAAAAAGCCAAACTGATAGAAGCAGAGAGCGGAATGGTGGTTGTCAGGGACTGGGAGAAGTTAGTCAAAGGTATGAACTTTTAGTTACAAGATGAGTAAGTTATGGGGATCTAATATTCAGCATGGTGACTACAGATAACAATACTTTATCAAATATTTGAAAGTTGCTAAGAGTCAATCTTAAATGTTCTCACCACACACACACACACACACACACAAATTACGTAAGGTGTTGGATGTATTAACTAACTTTATTATGGTAATCATTTCATACTATATATGTATATCAAACCATCACGTTGTTTACCTTAAACTTATACAATGTTATGTCAATTTATATCTCAATAAAGCTAGAAACAAAAACCTTTTTTACCAAAATATTTAAATATATCAGCATCTTTAGAATAAAAGAAAAAAAAAGAAAAAGAAAAAAGAAATGGTTTCTCAAGTTCTCACTTAGCTGGAATCTATTTAACAAAAATGTTGTCTTGTAGGTATGTGCCATACCCACTTTGTACCACAATGGTATTTGTGTATGAACATTTCAATATGTCCCTACTGCTTCTAATTTTTATAAAGTGGAATTTTGATAAAGCTAGCTACACGACACCACTGCTAAATATCTTAGGGAATGAACTATTCTTGTTATAATGAAATATGAACTATTCCTGTTATAATGAAATATGACAATGTCAGAGTTGTTTAAGAATATTTAAAAAAAAATAATACAGTGCAGAAATACCACAAAAATCTTGCTAAGATTGTGTGAGGGATACAAAATATTTAATTTTTTTTTTTTTTTTTGGCAAAACAAAACCACACACAGAGAGGACAGCCCCGTCATTTTCATATCTGATGCAGTAAGAATTTTGAAGGGGGACTGAAATGCATTACCAGAATGTTTGATCTGGAAGAGCTGCTTATTAGAGAAATGAGAAAAAACAAAAGCCAGAGATGGTAAGTGACCTGCCTGAAGTCATGCAGTTAGAGGCAGGCAATGATAGCTGGAATGCAAAAACGCCTAAAAATGTAAGCCTCTTCCCTTTGTAAAGGAATCTTTGCAAATAGAAGCATGGTAGACAAAAAATTCCTTTTATTTATTTGCTAGCTGTATTTAATTAATTCATATCTGTTCTTGATGGTCTGTTACTGATTTGCAAATCTGAGTAGCTCATGATTTGGGGAGTAGAAGAAATATTCTAATGGGGAAAAAACTGTGCAAATGGAAAAACTGTTAATGACATACACATTAGTTATATGCTTTATAAATACTCAGGGTTTAAATTTTCATTCTTTTAAGACGAATAAAAGATGTTATACATGTACATGCATACCTTGTTTTATTGTGCTTTGTTTTATTGCACTTCACAGATATTATGTTTTTTTTTACAAATTGAAGGTTTGTAGCAACCCTGTGTCTATCAAGTCTATTGGCACCATTCTTCCAACAGCATTTGCTCACTTTGTGTCTCTGTATCACATTTTGGTAATTCTTGCAATATTTCAACTTTTTCATTATTATTATATTTGTTATGGCAATCTGTGACCACTGATCTTTGATGTTACTACTGTAATTGTTTGGGGCGCCAAAAACCACGCTCATATAAGAAAACAAACAACTGATGTTCTGACTGATCCACTGAACACTGAGATGTTCCCCTGTCTCTCTCTCTCTTTGGGCCTCCCTATTCCCTGAGACAAAACAATATTGAAATTAGGCCAATTAATAACCCTACAATGGCCTGTAAGTATTCAAGTGAATGGAAGAGTCACATGTCTCTAACTTTAAATCAAAAGCTAGAAAGGACTAAGCTTAGTGGGGAAAGTATGCTGAAAGCCAAGATAGGCTGAATGCTAGGCCTCTTGCCCCAAACAGTTAGCCAAGATGTAAATGCAAAGGAAAAGTTCTTGAAGGAAACTAAAAGGGCTACTCCAGTGAACACACAAATGATTAGAAAGCAAAACAGCCTCACTGCTGATAACAGAGAAAGCTATAGTGGTCTAGATAGAAGATTAAACCAAGCCACAACATTTCCTTAAACCAAAGCCTAATCCAGAGCAAGACCCTAACTCTCTTCAGCTCTTTGAAGGCTGAGAGAGGTGAGGAAGCTGCAGAAGGAAAGCTAGCAGAGTTTGGTTCATGAGGTTTAAGGACAGAAGCTGTCTCCACAACATCAAAGGGCAAGGTAAAGCAGCAAGTGCTGATGTAGAAGCTGTAGCATATTATCCAGAAGATTTGGCTAAGATAAACAATGCAGGTGGCTACACTAAACAACAGATTTTCAACGTAGAAACACCCTTTTTGGGAAGAAGATGCCTTTTATAGCTAGAAAGGAGAAGTTAATGCCTGGCTTCAAAGGACAGGCTGACAACTCTTGTTAGAAGCTAACGCAGCTGGTGACTGAAGCTAAAACCAGTACTCATTTACCACTCCGAAAATCCTAGGGCCCTTGAGAATTATGCTAAATCTACTCTGCCCAGGCTCTCTAAATGGAACAATAAAGTCTGGAGACAGCACATCTGTTTATAACAGGGCTTGCTGAATTGAATATTTTAAGCCCATTGTTGAGACTTACTGCTCAGAGAAAAAGATTCCTTTCAAAATATTACTGCTCATTGACAATGCACCTGGTCATCAGGGCTCTGTTGGAGGGGTACAACGAGATTCATGTTGTTCTCATGCCTCCTAACACAACACACATTCTGCAGCCCCATGGATCGAAGAGTCATTTCAACCTTCAAGTCTTCTTTAAGAAATACACTTCATTAAGGCTATAGTTGCCATAGCCAGCGATTCCTCCTATGGAACTAGGCAAAGTAAGTTGAAAACCTTCTGGAAAGAATTCACCATTCTACATGCCATTAAAAACATTCATGATTCATGGGAAAAGGTCAAAATAGTAGCAGTAACAGGAGTTTGGAAGAAGTTGATTCTAACCCTCATGAATGACTTTGAGAGGTTCAAGACTTCAGTGAAGGAAGTAACTGCAGATGTGGTGAAACCAGCAAGAGAACTAGAATTGGAAGTGAAGATGTGACTGAATTGTTGCAATCTCATGATAAAAGCTGAATATACGGGGATTGCTTCTTATGGATGAGCAAAGAAAGTGGTTTCCTGAGATGGAAACTACTCCTGGTGCAGATGCTGTGAAGATTGCTGAAATGACCACAAAGGACTTAGAATATTATATAAACTTAGTTGATAAAACAGCAGCAGTGTTTGAGAGGACTGACACCAATTTTGAAAGAAGTTCTATTGCGGGTAAAATACTATCAAACAGCACTGCCTGCTACAGAGAAATCGTTTCTGAAAGGAAGAGGCAATCGATGCAGCACACTTCATTGTTGTATTATTTTAAGAAATCACCACAGCCACCCAAACTTCAGCAACCACCACCCTGATCCGTCAGCAGCCATCAACTTCAAGGCAAGACCCTCCACCAGCAAAAAGAATACAACTTGCTGAAGACTCATGACGGTTAGCACTTTTTGGCAATGAAGTATTTTTAAATTTAGGTACGTACATTTTTTAGACATAATGCTATTGCACACTTAATAGTCTACAGTACAGTGTAAACATAACTTTTATATGCACTGAGAAACCAAAAATTGATCACTTGCTTTATTGCGGTTATTTGCTTTACTGAGGTGGTCTGAAATTGAGCCCCCGGTATCCCTGAGGTATGCCTGTAGTTCTTAAAATGTTTGATTTGGAAAAAGTCTTAGTTAAAAATACCAAATTTTATAAATTACAGCAATCATTTAAATAAATGTTTAAATTTCTCTAATAAAAATTTGTCAAATTTAACACTTTAAACCTTTCTTTAATTTTATTCTTAAGAAAGCAATTAGAAATCATTCATTTAATTTTTTAAGTTCAAATTTTAACAAGAGGTTAAAGAGGTAAAGGGAATATAGACCAAAGATTTTATCTAACAATTAGACTAACAGTATTGACTTGATCTCAAGACCACTTAGCCAGTTAGGAACAAGCTAGAATTCAAAGTCAGGTTTCTGAATTCAGTCTAGTATTCTCAACAAGTTTTCTTCTAAACTATTTGAGATAACTTTCCCTCATTTTGTGACCCAACTCCAAGCCTCCCTCAAATCGTTTTGTAAAGAAATTAAATATAAACATAAGAAAAGAGGCTTGTTAATCAAGAGGGCTCAGGTTCATACCTTTGGCAGTGTTTTGGGTCTCTGCTGCAATGTGAGATGTCTACATTTTGCTTAAGGCACTGAGCCTAAGTGTAGGAACTCAAAGAGTCAGTACGACAGTCCCTGTCATGAGGGACTTCAAATTCTTTATCCTTCCTTACTTCTTTCCTGTCCATCTTCCTTCCTCACTTAGTTTCTCCCTCTTTATATTTACAGATATTTATATTTACATAAATATGCCTTATTATGTGAAGGCACAGTCTTACACATAAGGACACAAACACCATCTTTTGAGGTTCATGATCTTGCACTAATTTAAAAGGTTAAAACAAATGCACAAATAACTAACCCAAGGTAGAATGTGATAAACTTCATAGGAGAGACTGAAAATGTGGAGGTTTATAAAAGAATTCAAATACAGCCACACTTCTTAAATTTAAATAAAATTATTTTGAAGCTTAAAAGGCTAAGTAATCACGATTAACAAATAGTTTTTACACATGCATGGAACAGTCTTCACAATATTGGGGGATATGAAGGAAACCACAGCTTTCATTACTTGAAGTTGACACAGTGTTTGCCTTGGAAAATTCTCAGGAAACTGTGGTTTTCATACACCTCCAGTTTCTTCCATTTCAAATAAATTAAATTAAAAAAGGAAAACACCTCACTTTTTAATGGACACATTTTATTTTGGCATATGGGTATTTACTGTGAACACAAAGCATTTGGTGTTCAAGTTTGAAAAGAATTTTGAGAATGTACATGTAAATATAAACAAAAGTCTAAAAATGAAAAAGCTCTCTTACACACCATGTTCATTCCTTTGAAATGTTGCCTTAAAACAAACTGACGCTAAATGAACTAGTACAGGTAGAATGCTAGTAGCATACTTTTAACATTAACTGGACTTAAATTCAATTCCAGGTTTTACCTAACGATATAAACCAACACATTCATATTTGTATTTATTAAAAACATTTAGAGATATAATAAGAAACAGTCTATTCAGCTGGATCAGAAGAACTGTGGCAAACAAAGCAAAATACGGCTTAGAGTCCACAATTAAGAGAATGGGAGACTTTTCTGTACTCAATGAACTCTTAAAATCCCTACAACACCATGATTTCCAAAATGCAGTCTTACATATATGGGACTTATTCCATCCTTTTGTCCTAAACTTTCATTTTGTAGGCAGAGACATGGGTTTAGAACTTGGATCTGACATTTCCTACTGACTACCTATGACCATAGGTATATTTTACCTTTCTAGGCCCATTGTCTCATCTGTTAAATGAGATTATCATCATCTTCCCTGAGAAAGCTAACGTATATAAAGCATCTAACGAGTCAGGCAACTGGTAGATGTTAACAAATATTAATTTGCTTCCTCTCATCCTGTAGCTGTTTAATATAACTGTGTTCTATTTCCTTCCTTTCTTCCATAGTGCTTAGCCGATTGCTCTGCATATAACAGATGTTTTGAATTGCGAAGCCCTTGAAATTCTGGCAATAATTGTCTGGAAATGTCACAGTTCTAGTCCCCAAACTCTCTAGCTTTAAAACTCTCGTACAAATATTAACTGGCTACTTAATCTTTCTAACCCCTTTCTGAATTTGGAAAATGAAGACACTACTAGTATTACTACACACACATGTACACACACACATGTGCACACATGAATGTTTTCTATATGAGATCATTGTTGTAAGATCAACTGAGGTAATAATGTATATGCATGAACTGTGCAGGCTCTAAGAAGTTACACAAATTAGTTTGTTCTGCTCTATTCTGATGGTCAGACAGCTTCAAATGTACAGAGCTCTATGTAATAGCCTTATTTCCTCTTTGGTCATCTTTCACTAACCTCCCTTCCTATGGCAAACTAATCAGTCTTCTCTCCATGACACTGCTACTTGCCTCATTTTTATTCCAGAAGTTTAATTTATTAACATATTTTGATACAGAACATGAATCCAATCAAAGAATATCACAAATGACATAAAACAGTAGCAAAATAGTTGAAATCAAAAAGCTTGGGAGGAATCTGAAATCATTTTAAGCAAGACAATTTCCCTTGGCTCTAAATCCTCAAGGGTTCCATCAAGAACTCTGATGAAACAGAACTGTTTTCCTTTTCTCCTTCTCCACCTCCCTTTCCTTCCTTCTGTTTGGAGGAAGATACCAAAAGGGCAGAAATGCAATCAGGTTTCGCTTGACAATATGTCAGTTAGATCCTAAACTTTCTATGTGAATATTATAAATCTCATGACTACAAATATAGTAATATGCAAATGAATTTACTATTACAAAATAAAAATGGATAAGTGAATATAGACACATTTCTCCGTTTTTAGGATGACATTTCACACAATGGAAGGTTTAACAAAGGGTTGTAAATGAAAGAAGATACCCTAAAAAAACCTGATGCTACAAATATTACACATACATCAACTAATAGTAACCTTCCAAAGTGAAAAAAATCTGACTGAAAAGTTAAAAAAAAAAAAAAAGGATATTTTATTTTGGATATTTTCAAGTTAAAATTAAATAATATTGTCAAGTTTTAGTGTTGAAATTTAAATGGAAACATAGTATTAGCCAACTAAAAATAAATTGCTTTTTATTCTCATCACAAATTAAATATTATTGAAATACTTTTAGAATGCAGCAACCAGAAAATTCAAAAAAATTTTTCTGGTAAAAACCTTAAATTATTATTTTTTTAAACTCTCAAGAGGAAACAAATATGTTCTACCATATTTTTATACAATTACCACTATTCTATTTAACATGTCATTATTTTGTCAGAAATATAGATAGACCAAGACACAAGTTAAAAACTATAACAGAACTAAAATTTTTCCTCTCTATGAATGAATGCTATGAAATAAGAATATTTACTGTAAAATCATGTTAGTATAAAATAAGGAAGCTGTTTGTAAAATTATGCTCATGACTTTGGTGTTGCCTTCCTGACAAGGACCGTGACAACAACAAATCTTCCCTTCCCTCAAACATACAAAAACGTTCATGTTCTGGCCTTCTTACAATAAAATGCTTTAAAATTTAACATGGCTAAAATCAGTGAATTGCAGAGAGGTGAGTGCTAGTGTACATAAACGTAGGATCAGAGTATTTTTTTCCTTAAGGCTGGAATAGGAAAATTGATATTTACAGTTGGAGATTCCAACACACGTCTCTTAGTCAACAATAAAACAAGTAGGTAGAAAGTCAGTAAAGATGTAAATCACCTGAACAACACCATCAATCAGTTTGACCTAAATGACATTTATAGGACACTGATCCCAATATAATAATATTGTTTTCAGGTGCACATGAAATATTCACCAAGATAAGCCATACTCTGGACAAATAACACAAATAATAAAGTTAAAAGTATAAAAATCATAAAGAGTATGCACATGGATCATAAAGAAAACTAACAAAAAGATACCTGGAAACCCCCAATTGTTCAGAAATTAAACAACGTACTTCTAATTAAACCATAGGTTAAAGGTGAAATTTCAAGGGAAATTTAAAACATTTTAAACTCAAAGAAAATAAAATATATCATATTTATAAGATGTAGCTAAAGCAGTGCTTAGAGGGATATTTATAGCATTAAATGCTTATATTAGGAAAAAAGAAAGGTCTAAATCAGTAATTTAAGCTTCCACATTAATAAACTAGAGAAAGAGCAAAGTAAGCACAAATGCAAGAGGAAGAAATAATACAGATTAGAGCAAATGTGAATAAAAGTGAAAAAAGAAATGTAATAGAGTTATAAAAATCAATTAATCCAAAAATCTGTTCTCTGGTGGAACTGTCACGTAGCCTTTAGCAAAGTGGGTAGAAATGAAAAAGAGGAAATACTAAGGATGAAGCAAGTGACGCAAATGCAAGGAGCAGAAGATCTGGGTAAAAGTCCTAACTGTGCACCTAACAGTGGCATACCCTTAATTAGCTCACTTCATTCTTTCTGAGCTTCAGTTTCCTTACTTACAAAAAGGGGGTAAAAATAATTTTCATAGGGTAAATGCAGGGATTAAATAAAATATTCATAAAAACTATTTGGAAAGAATAAAAATAAAGAGTCTTTATTCTAATTTGTAAGATTAACAGACTAACTGCTATCTAACACACAAATGCCACATTAACTTCAACATACCTGTAAGGTCCTTGAGGGTGTGGTATCACAGCAAAGCAAAATTCATAAATTATCATAAAAATATTTTTTGCTGGCAGTAGTAGAGCTCAAATGGGGAAAAATCATTGTACACTAATAGTAATTGGCTTTTTAAAAAAATAATCACACCAGGTGACTGACTGACTGACTGATTTTTTAGTAACTGGCTTTTGCTAAGTTCTCTCTTCAAGGAAAAAAGTGAAAGGAAAAAAGTAGGTCAACAATACAAATAAGGAACTTTTCCTAAAAGAAATACAACCCCTTGCAGAAGTACCTTTTTGCAGGTTTTTTCAAAGTTGATATCATCACCAAGAGCAGATTTAGTTACTATATCAGGTTTCAACTCCTGTAAAAGAATAAAACAAACTAATTTTAGTTATGAGCTTTATTTTAAACTGTCATTATTATATGAGAAATTCCCATGTTTTGCTTTTAAGAAATCCATTATTTAAAGAAACTACTACTTATTTTAATGACATTTCAGGACATTGGCAATTCTATCAATTTATAAAGAAATGTAGAGATTTACAGAGAAACACTTAATTTTAATTCTTACTTTAAAAAAAAACAATATATATTTATTTATTTATGGCTGCATGCGGGCTTTCTCTAGTTGTGATGAGTGGGGGCCACTCTTCGTTGCAGTGTGTGGGCTTCTCGTTGCGGTGGCTTCTCTTGTTGCAGAGAACGGGCTCTAGGCATGTGGGCCTCAGCAGTTGTGGCACGTGGGCTCAGTAGTTGTGGCTTGCAGGTTCCAGAGCACAGGCTCAGTAGTTGTGGCACACGGGCTTAGTTGCTCCGCAGCCTGTGGGATCTCCCAGACCAGGGCTTGAACCCGTGTCCCCTGCACTGGCAGGTGGACTCCTAACCACTGCGCCACCAGGGAAGTCTCTTAATTCTTGATTAAAAAAAAAAAAAATCTAACCCACTAAACACTTTTCTATTATGGAAGGAATTAATCCAGATTTATTTTAGAAAATTAAAAAACACAGAAAAACAGAAAGAAAAATAAGTAAAATTACCAGCAATATTTACATGGTTATAATTTTATTATACACCCTTCTACAAGCTTCTTTAAAAGAATTTAAGTTTGATATGCATTCCACTAAGGGAATGAAGGATGACTCTAGATCATATGAAAATGCAATTTTTCTACATTAATAGTTATCAAGTTATTCTAATACGCATGAAAAAAATGAACTTTTTTTTATTATTGTCTAGAAGAAAGCTAAATAGAAAAATCAGTTGATTTTAAAACAACACTGAGTGACAGTAAGGTGTATTGTATATGTGATGTGACAAAAACTGTGCAAACATTAAGTGAAAATGATATTTAAATTATACTTTAAACAAAAACAGGACCATAGTATTTTGTAAACTAGCTTTATTTAATAACAGGGCAAATGTCTATTTTTGGTTTTTTTGCTCTTATTTATTTAACCAAATTCTTACTACTGGACATTAATACATTTTCTGATTTTTGATCTTTTTATAAATAGGAAAGTGATGACTACCCTTGTACATACTGCTTTGTGTAACTCCTCCTGAAAAATTACCACAGATTCTATATTAAAGAGCTATATTGGAGTTTTGGAAGAAGAGTAGAATGGGAAAAAAAAATCAAATATTGATAATGATGATCCAATGTCAAAAAGATCAGAAAGCACTGTTTCTGAGAGTAAAAACTCAATTTCATTTTGTGTACACTAATATAAATGTGAAAAATGTGTACGTAAAACAAATCCATATAAAAAGTACATAAATAATGGACTCCTTTTAAATTGTATATGTGTGTATATATAAAAAAATTCATTATGTGACATATTTTGGCTGAAAATGTCTTAAGTTTGATGAGCTAATTTAGGAGATGGCCTCCCTTAAGCAGTTTCAAGTTAATAAAGCTATTTAAATTACAGTTAAAAATCCAGATTTTAAGACTTGCCCCACGTTTGTCAATGGCTGGCTACAAGCACCTTTTTTTACTCTGTAAGACAAAAATCAGCCTAAAGAGTGAATTGGTTAAATTTTACTGCTAAAATGAACTTAAGTAAGTGCAGAAGGTAATGATACTACCTAAATCTCAACCCACCCACATATTCCCTCCAAAACAATAAATTCAACAAGGAGTACAAATAAAACCAAACATGAACCGTGCCCTCAGCGTTATTAGTAGATAAATACCTATAAGCAGAGAAACTAACACCAAATTCAACAGCTCTCACTGCTGCTACAAGCTTATGAATATACAGAGCCAGAGAATGAAAGACTAAGATACTAGGAGGAAAAGAAGAGAGTGGAGTGAAGGACATGCATTAATGACAGACAAAAAGCACCACAAGAAAGCAAAAAGTACTACAAAAGGTCAAAGTATTGAACACAAGTCTCAGATTTGGTAATTCACAGCACTACAGAGAAGGAAGGGCTTGAAAGCGAGTGATTTTGAAGGCGACAGCCTCAAGAAGCACTGCTTTGAGGAGAATTAGATAAACAGGGGTTGTGCACTTCCCTTTAGTGATAACAGTGTATGTAAAGGAAAGAAAGAGAAATTAAGGACCCTACAGAGACGAAAGAAAATACATGTAAACCAAGTCCTCCTTCTCATTATCCACTAAAAAAATGTCACTCTGCCATACTGACATAAGGTGGGCCCTGTATAAGAAACGTCTACAGTTCGGAAAAGAAAAAAAGTCAAATTCATATAAAATTAATTTAAGAATAAAAAGGAAAATGTAAATCAAAATATTTTATCTGATTCTCTCCTAAAAACTAAACGTCAAAAAGACAACTGTAACATAACCCTGCAAACTTCATTGGGGAGCCTCAAACAAGTAGTTGGGGCCTATACAAAAAAATTTGCAAAATGAGAAATTAAAACACTGAAGAAGAGAAATAGGTAAAACACAGAAGTGCATCAACAGTTGATAAAGCTTAGGAAATAAAATGCAAGAAAAGAAAAACAATCTCAGAAAGAGAGAACAGATTTAAAGAAAAATTCAATAAGGAACACTGAAGAAAGTCAAGAAAACTACCAAGAAAATGAGAATAAGATAAAGAAAAAGGGACAGAAAGAAAGTGGCAAAGGATGATCCCACATACGTGTAATTGGAGTCTCTGAAGAAGAAAAACAATAGACAAAAGCCAGTACTTAAAACTACAGTTCTAAAACAACTTTCTGGAAAAAAACAACCAAAAAATTTAACAAAATGGTTTACTATGTACCTAGCTTAAAGAGACCTGGAACAATCAATAATGAAACTTATTCTGGTAAAACTATTAGATTTTAAAGACAAAGGAAAAAAATCTTCAGAGCTTGTGGCCAAAAAGATCAATTTAGTTATAAGGGTGAAAAAACTGAGCTGGTATCAGATATCAAGAACAAAATAAACATAAGTATGCAGCAGCATTTTCAATATAAGCAAGTGTAAGCCAAGAATTTTACAGTCAAATAGCTCTAAAGAATAAGGTCTAGAGAAAATAGTTTTGAACTTGCAAGAATTCAGGAAATACAGTATACATGTGTTTGTCTCCAGAGGAATCTTCTAGAGGAGGAAGGAGTTCAGCCAGCAAGAGATAATTTTGGTAAAAGAACTGATGGTGAGTATGTATCTGCAGAGCTAGAATTAAAAGAAATGTGGGGGCACAGGAGAAAGAATAACACATAAACTTTGTCCTCATGCTCAGAGCCTGTGAATAAGTTACCTTACATGGTCAAAGAGACTTTATTATGTATTTAAGTTAAGGATCCTAAAATGAGGATCCTGGATTACCCAGAGTGGGCCTAATGTAACCACAAGGCTCCTCCTAAGAGGGAAGCAGAAGGGTATGAGTTAGAGAAAGAGGAGAAAAAGGGAGAGATACTGAGGTACTGAGATCTAAAGATGCTGTGCTGTTGACCTTGAAGACGGAGGAAGGGGCCATGAGTCAATGAACACAGGTGACCTCTAAAACCTGAAAGAGTCTCCACAAGGGATACAATTCTGTCCACATCTTGGTTTAAAACTTCTGACTTCCAGAACTGTAAGATAATAAATCTGTGTTGTTTTTAGCCGCTAAGTTTGTGTTAACTTGTTGCAACAGCACTAGAAAACTAATATACATACGTTTTATCTCCCACCAATCTTCATATTATAAAATAATTCATTACACCATATTATTTGGACAGCATCATATACCATAAATAATGCCTAGAATTAAATACTTACCTTAAAACTATAAAAGTAAAATATAGATGCATTTAGATGGCTTAAACTTTCCTTATCACCCCACTCATACTTCAGTATTTTGGGTCAACTCATTTTTACCTTAATTTAAAATATAAACATATGTGTCATTAAAAGGGAATGCTATCTCCTATGACATAGTTCATATAAAATTTTTAAATGGTGCTTAAATAACAAAACTGTATGGACAGGAATGCTGTGCCATAACTAGAATTTTGGTTCAGAACTATCCTAATTAGACACTGAGGAATTTAATAAATCAAGCAGTTTATTAGACAATGCAAAAATTGCAATAAAATATATATTATGAAGTTATTCTTCCCTCCCTACACTTCTATTCAGAAGAGATCAGGAACTGCCTTTCAGAATAAGACTCTTTGATGTGTTATTCCAAATGGATAGACAGCACCTCAAATGTTAGTATTCCCTTCAGCAGGTAAGACGAAATTTAACCCATAGCCTTTCTCAATCCTTCTAAGAGTCTGCTATGCAGTCTACTAGACAAGTTCGTGGTAAATTGCCAGGACTTTCAAATCATCTCTTAATTGCTCCAAATTCTAAATTTATATACATTCTGACTCAGAATATCTAATACACGTTTAAAGGAAGAAGTCTTAAACAACTATTTTCATTATTCTTGGATTGGATTTAGTAGTTCTAATGATAGGTTATAATTTCGCCACAAAATTTAATTTACTCATATTGTAAGAATAAATTACCCTTCAAACTGATTATGAAAGCCGGTTGCTACAGCAAAATTCACTAGGGTCTAATAGATCAGTAATATAAACTGCAGGGGATAGTGGGAATTTATTTTTTTTTTTAAAGATCTGAAGTAATTCACAGTTTTCAAAGAATGCCTTGGATGATGGATGTTTTACTGGATTTGCGGCTGCGGTACCTTACCTGACAATACATCTACTCTCTTCATTATAAACGAATGGCTTCCCACAAGAGTTTGAAAAGCACATAAGATTGCAAGCTTTGTGGATAAAACTCCAAAAAGCCCTCATTTAGGTAAAACGTAGAGAACTCTAAAAGACAAATGGTATTTAGAGGACAAGAAAGAGTTGCAACAATGCCAGGTTTCTGGCTAACTACTCAGAAGAGGAAGTAGTTGGAACCAGCTTGTTGGGAACACTTCTGCTTAAGCTAGTTTGAACATGGTTAGGTAGTAAGCCATCTGGTCAAAAGGTCTGAGGAACTACATAAAACAGTCAGGGAATAATTTATGCTTATACTAAGCTTAATCTTTCATTTTCTTGATGGGAAAATGGAACGAAGAGCCCAGAGTGTAAGTTCTTCAAGGGTGAGAATGGTCTCTTATCCACCTTTGACTATTTGATCCTAGTATAATGATATCAATACATTTGTTCAACAGAAATGGACCAGAGTGAAAAAATTTTAAATGCCTATTTCTTAGCGATAGGTCAGTAAAGTCTCTTACCAATAGACAGGTCAAATTCAGAATTTCCAAAGAATTTTTAGTTGCCAATGTGGGTTTTTTCTTTAGAAAAGCGAAGATGAAGAGATAAAATACTAGAAAAAATAGCTAGGACTACTAGAGTGTTGCAAAACAGAAGACTTAACTGCTCAAAAGTATTCTACATTACCATAATTTTTATTCATAGTGGGAGAAGGCCAAATACTACTTAAGAATTCACTGAAACGTAGATATTATATTGTGAATGGCTGGGAAACCGCATTAGCTAATAAGCCAGGCAGGTGCCATAAAAGACAAGACTGCTCTTTCTGAGAAAAGATTTCATTATCAACTGGAAAACTAAGATCCATTTCTAGACCCAGCAAAAGACATTTTTACACAGCAGCTCTGTTCCTATTCTAAAGACATTAAACATACTCAATGCAGAAAGGTAGACTTAAACATGGTTAAGAAAATACCAATAAAAATGTGAAAGAAAAGACACCAGTTCAGTGCTTATATGATAATTTTACACTATGCTATTCCTAGTATATGGGGTTAATTCTAAGTAAAATGAATAAGACAGGAACACTTGGCTTTCTTTTATACAAAACTAATTCCAATTCCTTTTTTCAGATAAAATATTTCTCTTAAATTTTAGAGTTTTCTGTACTTTAAATTGAATTTAACCATTTCAAATAATTCTGCAATTTCTAATGCAGAATAAGATGCATTATTCCATATGGTAATTTGCAAAGTTTATACCAAAGTCATACGTTATGGACTTTGGAAAAAAATACCTACCTAGATTTCAACTTAAAAAAGAAAATTTTAAACACTTAAAATTTGACAGAAAGTAAAATGACAAAAGTAAAAACACAAAACCATTCTCAATTAGAAAACCATGGATCAAGAAAAAAACAATGGGAAAATGAAGATACCTGAGTTATGTAACAAATGCTAAATATGGAATACTGCACTAAACAACTTTAAAATGAGTGTAAGAGAGACACATTAGACAAGTAAAACGAGCTATTTTACAAAAATGCTGCAAAGATTTTTCATAAAAAAAGATGTTTAAATATATCATCAAAGGGAAATTAAAAATAACATTAATTGCCACCAATCAAATGCTAACTGAACTTAGTTTCTGAAACTGAGCTTAAGTAGTTTTTTTCCCTTAGATTTCCTTAAAATAACTCAAGTCTGAAAATCTTCATCTTCCCACTTGCAAGCTTATTCATCAGTGAGCAGGGCTCCGTGCTGACCTGTATAAGACATACATTCTTTTATTTTAGACATTCAATCCAGCTTTATTTCTAGCATCAGTATAACTCGTTTCTTTTATTTAAGGTTTCAAATTTATAACTATCCAATCCATCTTAAAGATGAAATAAAGCATTAACTTCTTTATAATATATATGCTATGAGTTACTAATCCATTCATAAAACATCAGAATTATAAGGGACTTCAGCTCTCACATAATTCTACACCTGTGTAGGAAAGGGTTAACTCAGCAGGCCTGGGCTGCTCAAACTCTGCACATTCCTGAGAAGGCCCATCTTCAGGACTGACCTTTGGCCAGTTCCTAGGAAATAAGTTCTGAGCCCTTGAGCCACAGGCTTACCAATTTGATGAGGCAGTTTACCCTAACAATGTGATTTATGGTGATCAAGTCTCTGCTCTGGGGAGCTGGAGCCTGAGTAGTTAAGGTGAGTCACGTAGGTGATTCATGGCTATGTGACTGGCTCCCGAAAAAACCCCTGACACCAAGGCTCAACTGAGCTTCCCTGGTAGGCAACACTCTGCAAGTGTTGTCACACATCACTGCTAGGAGTGTGTCCATGCGACTATACTGGGAGAGGGCATCTACAAGCTTACGCTTGATTTCTCCTGGACTTGCCCCCATGTGCCTTTTCCTTTTGCCGATTTTAATCTGTATCCTTGAACAGAAATAAACTGTTGCTCTGAGTATAAAAGTTTTTTCTTTTCCCTAAGTCCTGTGAATCCTTCTAGTGAATCACTTAACCTTGGGGACCCTCAACCACTCAACTTTATAGAAGAGAAAATGATAACCCAATAAAGTTTAAGAGACTCATTCAAGGTATTACAACAGGGCTCAAACTAGAATCCCCATATTTTGCTTTTTGCCATAACCTGTTGTCAGTGGTGATAAAGTAGAAATTCCTTCTTCATCATGTTAAACTAACATTGCTCAAGTTTCCTGCATTAAAGATAGCCATTCACTAATAACCAGATCCAACAGAATATTTCAGTTCCTTTATTTCACACTGTGCCAGATGCTATTGCTTTGCTTATATTCAAAAGAGCAAATTTAATTGAAATTAGTTAATCCCAATTTTGATAATTTGGCTGTCTCCTTGTCTTTCTTCTCTCCAGAGGCTTTCGTTTGAACAAATGAATATACTGACTCATAACTATATAACCAGTGTAATGCTGTCTCTGGCTGAGTGGGTAAAGTATGTTTGCAACCAAACTATTCTATATCAGGCAGTGGGAAGGGACACTGGGTAAAGACAAAAAGTAACTTGGAGGCAGTAATCAAGCTGACATTAATTCCAAGAGGCTCTAAGATTGGGCTTTTAACGCAGTAAAATATAAAACATGTTTGTAGTTTCCAAAATGTGATTTAAATTGGAATATGATATTTAGATTATGAGGGGTTAATCCCAATACCAGGGAATTACAAGGTGACAAGAAAAGTCTGGATTCTTGGAGGTTTTTCTTGTCTATTTGGAAATGAGGCAAGAAATGCACTTCTCTGAAATAAAGAAACTGAAATAACTCGTGAGAGACCTATTGACATCCAAATTCATGCTTTTCCACAGATGGGAATCTCATTATGGTTACCCTTCAGTGACAACAAAAACCTTATTTCCTAAATATTGTTCTACTGTCTCCTAAATACAGTACCAGATGGAACTTCAATAAGGTTATACTCTGTCATCATATTGCCAAGGGATTTTTCCAAATAAAATCTTTGTCTTACTCCTTCACCTATTCCTGTGTTATCTATGGTAATTAATGGCATCTCCAGCCTCTGCTACTCAGGTTAGACAGCTCAGAGTCATCTGACACTGTGGGGTTCTTCGTCATGCTTCTGTTATGCTCCCATCCCCCTTTCCACTTTCTCTGCTGTAGTGTCTGTTGAATTTAGTTCCCTCCTTTGGATTACCATTATCCTACCCACAGCTTCAGAACTTCATTATCGACTGTGTGGATTATAATAGCGTAACTGGGTTTCCTGCTTCCAGAACCAGTTAACTCCAAGGCCCATTATGTCACCGTCTTGAATACAGAATGAAGCCAAAGAACTTAAGTCTGGTCTTTCATTACCTGGTCTCAATGCCTCTTTCTAATATTACATAATACACTTTTTCTAGGAGTCTCATATGCCATTCATTCAGTTTTACACAGAATTCCCTGAATAAATTTCCTATTCTCCCACCTCAGTATCTTTGGCTGGCCGTCTGCTTTTAAAATTTTTATCGTGAAATGCCTTTCTCTAACTGGTCACCTACCTTTCTCACTCCCCTTCTCCCCAGTCAAGAGCTATTCAATTCTTGGTTTCTGAATGTCACTAAAATGAAACAAGGCTTCTTAGAGAAATGGCTGATTATGGATCTGAGGCAGAAAAAGTATAATCCCTGCAAAATTTTGTTATGCCAGAAAAGGAAGAACTAATTGAGTTCTCTCAAAAAGTCATAAAAGCTGGCTTAGAAAGGATACTACTGGTCAAATTTGGGTGTCCAAAAGAGTAATGACAGCAAATTATAACCACACTGACCATATCATTTGTTGTTCAAACCAGGACCCATTTGAGAGTGAAATGAGGCTCTATTAAAAATAATGCTGGGACAAGTGATGATTACCAGAACACCAGGGAAATCTAGTCATATGGTCACCCTAATTATAACACTTGACAATTCTTGCTACCTCCAGATTCTCTTTATTTTCTCTTAAAGCCACTTCAAGCAGGCTTTTACCCCGCCAATGCTATTCTTGTTAAACTGACCAATCTTCACGTTGCTAAATCTAATGAGCAGATCTCAGCGCTCCTCTTACTCGACATCTGACTCTTACCTTCCTTGGCCTATTACCAACTTTCAGTAAGTTAATTGCTCCTTTTTCCTTGATATACTTTCTTTATTTGACTTACAGGACCCATGCTATTGGCTGTTCTTTCTTAGCTTTCTTTGCTAGTTCTTCCTTAGCTTTCTTTGCTAGTTCTTCCTCTAACTAAATACCTTAACAGTAGACCACGATTCTGTCCTTGGTATTCTTCTCTTCACTATTATCTAATATTTAGTGATTTCATCCAGTTTCATGACTTTAAAGATCACATACATGTCAACAACTCCCAGAAGTCTCTTTCCAGCCGAAACCTCTCTTCCGCACTCCAGACTTATATATCAAACTACTTCATATCATCTCTCCTAACCCTTCGTACCCTGCTCTATTTTTTCCACAGTATATCATCCACTAACATAATATATAATTAACTTATTTATTATGTCATCTTCCCCAATCCCCCAGAAAAATAAATTACAAAAGACCAGGAAATTCTATTTTTCCCCCCTCAGGTGTATCATAAGTGCCTAGAAAAGAACATGTCATTTGGTAAATGTTCAAAAATACTTGTTAACAGAATAGATACTGAAGTTATTTTTACTTGTTAGACATTATAAATTGTTAAACTGAGTATCTCAGTTATCTCAGTATTGGGTATAGCATAAATCAGACCTGCCAGTAAACATTGCTCCTGTTCAGGAGCTGAATGAACTACAAGAGAGTACATTTAATAACTGTCTTTCATCCAAGTTTATTATTTTTTAATTTTCTAAATTAAAAACAAACAAAAAACCCTGTTAATCTTTATCCTTGACCAGGTTGATATGTGAATCTAAATTGCTATCAAATCTAACACATAACTGCATTTAGGTAAACTAGTAAAATAATCTAAAAACTTTGTATCTCTTGCTCCTGCTAGTATTTCCTTTACAAAACAAACACGATACATTCTTACATTGTGAAGTTATAGTCAGTCACTTTTTAAGACTCAGCTTCATGCTACGGGAAGCTTTCCTTGAATCCTCAAAGCAGTACTAAGTGGTGCTCCTCCAATACATCTATCAGTGTACTATACACTGTAGTGAAACTGTTTACATGTCCATGTCTCTCATTAGACTATAAGCTTCTCAAGGGCAAATGCCATATTAATTTCTATATACCTATAAACTAGCACAGTATTTGTCATACAAAGTACAGACCTAGTATATTTTTGTTGAGCTGAAATAAAGTACTTTGGTCATGAGGATGGTTCGGAAACGACATTATAAAAATGTGCAAACTTTTCTGGCAAAGTACAGAACTAAACAGTATCAGGTAAAACTTTCATTTCTTGGATCCTACAGTACAAACTAAAATAATAAGAATGATTTCAGCACTGGTCTAAATTCACAATGCAACACGGACAATGATGATGGACTGCGTGGTATAGTACATCTCCAAAAGATCTCTGTTCACGAACTCTGTCGTTGAATAGTTTTGGCCTACCTTAAAAAAAATGGTATTGAAGGCAATGGCTATCTTGAATAATATTTCATCTGTGCTATTTATATGGAGTGAAAGACTACAGAGATTCAAAATCTTAAAAAGTTTATTAAAAGAGTACTATACTAGGAACACTGATATTGCATATTTTATTTAATCCCCACAGAAAAGAAGTCTGACAGGAATTATTTCCAGTTTTAAAATGAAGAAACAGACTCAACGACACACAATTAGTTAATGGTACAAAAACAGTATCAACCCAACTTTTTAAAAATTTCAGGAAATAACACAAATGGCTTTATTCTTCTTTGCTGTTGTAATTATACCCTTCCTCATCTTAAAAGTTATCAACATACTGTTGATTTTAGTTCAAAAAACTCACTATTTGAAACTCAAATTCTTAAATCTGAAATTAAAAATGAACTAATAATAAAGTCTCTAGCATTAGTATTAGATGGAGTATAAGAAAAAGAAACAAAAAAATTACCAAACAACTTTGATAGAGATTTATCTTCATTTTGATTAGAAAAATTTAATGGTACTTTGCTATAACCTCTTTAAATATCTATTTATAATAGATGTGCACATTAATATTTGAAATATGGTACTGAGAGTCTTCTATTGTGCAGAATATCAGGCATTGTTTAAAAATACAAGTAACCAGAAAGAGTAGAGTTTAATTTTCAAAATAACATGCAAATGACCTGACATAACACAAAGGAGCAAGCACTGCAATAGACTGTTAAAAACTGATCACCCAAGTACTATACATATGAAGATGAAGTAGCAGGGCAACTTCTCCTCAGTGCTGTCGCTCTCAATGGCGGGAAAAATAAAACGATACCCAGAATCACTGGGGGACCTTTCTCAAATCGCACAAACATCCCATTCACTATGATATATGTCCCCAGGCATGAATCTTCGCGCATTTATCCTCTGCCTCCCCCAACAAAATCACTGTTTTGGGGGCTTCCCTGGTGGCGCAGTGGTTGAGAATCTGCCTGCCAATGCAGGGGACACGGGTTCGAGCCCTGGTCTGGGAAGATCCCACATGCCGCGGAGCAACTCGGACCGTGAGCCACAATTGCTGAGCCTGCGCGTCTGGAGCCTGTGCTCGGCAACGAGAGGCCGCGATAGTGAGAGGCCTGTGCACCGCGATGAAGAGTGGTCCCCACTTGCCGCAACTGGAGAAGGCCCTCGCACAGAAACGAAGACCCAACAGAACCATAAATAAATAATAAATAAATAAATAAATAAATAAATAAAGAAATGTCCAAAAAAAAAAAAAAAAATCACTGTTTTGGAGGATGGTGAAGGCTGTGAAAATGATTCACTCTGGTTTTGTTAAGAGCATGTACGAGGTGGTGAATTCTGCCTTGTTATCAGATAAAGCTACAGAAACTTAACAACAGGAATGCACAAAGTATGTGGAGGGGATATAATATTGATTGTAACATGTAGACAGAAATGGTCAGGAAGAGAGAGGTCAACTGATAAAAAAGCTTTTAATACCCACAAGGAATTAGAATTGTTCTGGCAGACAACAGGAAAAGCTAACTTAGGTTGCTGATTATGAGGATGATATAATAAAACAAAGTAGGTTTACTATTAGGAAATTTTACCAGTGTCAGGTTTTTCCTGGCAGCCAGTTAAAAGAATTACTAAATATCAACAAATAGTACAGTAGTCTCCCCTTATCTGCAGTTTTGCTCTCTGTGGTTTCAGTTACCCATGATAAACGGCAGATCGAAAATAAAAAATTCCAGAAATAAACAATTCATAAGTTTTAAATTGTGCACCACCATTCTGGGTAGTGCGATGAAATCTTGTGCCATTCTGACCTGTCCTGCCTGGTAAATCAATCATCCCTTTGTCCAGGTTTCTTGCCCGTTAGTCACTCAGAAGCCATCTCCTACCAAATTGACTGTTGAGGTATCACAGAGCCTCAGAGTAGTGACACTGGCAATTCGAATATGCCAAAAAGAAGCGATAACGTGCTTTCTTTAACTGAAAAGGTGGAAGTTCTCGACTTAGTAAGAAAAAAATCCTAAGCTGTGGGTGCTAAAGAAGAAAAAGAAATTCAGGCTAGTTTTGCTGCTGCACCTCAAACTGCAAAAATCACGGATAAGTGCTCAGTTAAAAGGGAAAAGGCATTAAATCTGTGGATGGAAGACATGAACACAAAACGCGTTCCAACTGACGGGCACGTGCTGCACCAGAAAGCACTGAGCCTATAGGAAGACTGCAGCCAGGGATCCACTGAAACAAGTGACACTAGCTTTACTGCAAGTAAGGGATGACTACACAGATTGAGTAATAGGTTTGGACTGAAAAATATAAAAATTACTGGAAAAGCTGCATTTGCCAATGATGAAGCCTCTGTCACATTTTTGGCAGAGTTAAAGGGGTTGATGAAAACAGAGAGGCCACGTTCACATAACTTTTATTACAGTATATTGTTAAAATTGTTCCATTTTATTATTAATCTCTTATTGTGCCTAATTTATTAATTAAACTTTATCACAGGTATTTACGTTTAGGATAAAACATAGTACTTATAAGATTGAGTACTATCTGCCATTTTATGCATCCACTGAGGGTCTTGGCATGCCTGCAGATAAGGGACTACTATACTGTCTCATTTTACTTCCAACTTGACTTTCATGTTTAAAGTTGAATCTTCATATTCTAAAAACTAAACGGAATTCATCTTTCAACTATAAATTATTTTCATCAAGATATGAAAATAATTACTGACACAAAAATAATCACAATATCAGTGTGCTAAAAACAACTTGCATAATTCAATAGTCCAAAGATATACATTTCACTTAAAAATAGATATTAACTAAGCATAAACATCGTCAAATAATTTGGTCAAATGAAGCTCCAAAACCACCTTGTCACGATATACTCCTATCTCTCACAATAGAAATACCTTTTAGAAAACAGAACAAAACATTTTTATCCTCCCCTCCCCTGATCTAAACTGTTCTTGGCACATAAAATGACCCACTTCTGTCATGTTCAAAGAGGCAGGCAGAGAAAATGAGACAGAGCAATTATATCAACCCAAAGATTCTACACAGAACACTTCTGCACTCTAAGGAATAAGTCAGAGTGGACAGATTCTTTCATCATTCTAGAGATTCTCTTCTAACAAAATGGCTGGCTTTGGGGATAAAAGTTAACCATTTTGAAGTGGAATCCAAACATTTGTTTAAAAGGGCATTATTTCGTGGCAAATTTATAAGGAGTAAATAAAATACTTAAAACCACTTTATTTGGAATAAAGTGTTAAGAATAAGAATAATTAGAAGAGGTGAGATATATATAGGTATTATTTTTTATTATTTAGTATATCAAATTTAAAAAATGACAAAAATTACCGCTTGGTATGAATATATTATATTCACTTTTTTACTCCTGAATTTTTTATATCTACATACCCATGCAAGTTTAGGTTTCCTTAGCCAACCACAAAGAGTTAAGGAAACAAAAAAAGAAACAAAATCTCAAATTTAATGAACAATTACATAAGCTCATAGCACATTTCCCCCCCAAGAGTGTAGCACCTAGGAAACTCATCAAAAGGCCTTAGGAAAATTGTATTAGGTGACTGAGGCAGATTTTCCCTATAATTTTAGAATTATGACTAAGATATAGGGAGGTACTCTAAAGGGTATTGGTATGTGTTAAAAGAGAGCAGTCTTTAACTGAAAGAATAAGGAACAATCTTTCAAAGTCTCAAGAAAGTCAAACTATTTGTTATTATAAGTTCTAATTCCTTCAAAGTATTTTCTCTAGAACCTTCAAGTTTTCAGTAATCTTTTTCAAGGGCATATATGATAATAAAATACATACTTATTTCTTAAATATATTTCTATGTGTTAATAATTTAAAGAAACTGCATCAAGTAATTCTAGAACGTTACATTCAAATGTTTTTAAAATATAGCGCCAAACTGAGTAAGGAACAAAAATGTTTTGAAATATAATCAGTTACCAATTCACAGTCCCAAGGGAACTGATTATTTTGGTATTTAGCTTCCAGATGTTATTTCTAAATGTTAAATGCACACACAAAATCCTTTATGGATAACAAGACACTCTGTATCTTTAGGGAGGCCCAACTATTCTAATTATATCAAATTAAAAATAAATCCTATTTTTTTCCAAAAGAAGCAATGATGATATATTATTTCACTATTATTTTCACTTTTCAATTAATAGTGATCATTAAAAGCACAATGCAAAAGCACATTGATCATACCTAATTATTCCTGATAAAATTGTGCACTTAATTCTTAAGAGAGGGTAGGTTAGTAGAGTGTTAAGAACATGGGTTATTGATTCAGATAGATTTGGACTGAATCCTGGCTTTGCCATGCTCTAGTAGTGTAACTCTGAGCAAGGCAATTAACGCGTAGACCCCCAGTTTCCACTTCAGTACAACAGGGCTAATTAGGAACCGTGAAGAGCTACTATGAAGATTAGAGATCATATATGTAGGCTGTAGCAAAGAACATGACATAGAGTAGGTGCTCCATAAAAACTAAAATTATTATTAAGTTATTTACGAGCAGTATTCTTATATCTGAAATTGAGCTTCCTAGTGCTATAAATAATATTTAAGTCTGGGAAGTAAAGTTGTTACATGACACAGTATCCTTGCTATCTAATTGGGATTCAATTAAATACTATCAAGGAAATCATATCAATTTGATAAATCAGTAACATTAAAATTTTTTATTAAACTTTTCCAAGAAACCTTCCCTAATTACTAGCTAGAAGCAACCTTTTGCTCTTTTAAGACTTTCAAAGACCCTATCATAACTTACCCAGTTTTTAAAATTGCGCATACCAGCTCCTTTCTCTGATAGTGTACGATTTTTGCAGAGCAGGATCAATGAATCACATGGCATATTAGCTTCCATAAAGATAACCTTAATAAATGTCTCCTTAATTAATGAAAAAATTAAGCCAGTAATTGCTTTCTAATCAGGGATCTCACCTCCAATCTTGTTTCCTTTTAATCAATCTTCCACTCTCCTCCAAATTTCTCTTTCAAGAAAACACATATGATTATTCAAAAACCTTTGATTACCCACATTTCCCAAAAGGCTTTCAGTTGTAATCACATCTTCCATCTAGCCACTATCTTCAGCTATTTATTCTTCCTCTCAATCTATATTCCAGCCACAACATCAATTCATTAATGAAATACTTGCTGAATGTCTGTTTTATGTCAATTAGTGCACTAAGCACTGGAGACAGAAAGATAATATTCTATCCGTAAAAAAGGAGTCATATAAAGAAATTATTACAGTTCAATGTGCTAAATGAATACTATAATAAGAACAGAGTCCTAAGCAGCCCTTCCAAATCACACAATGTACTTGCAGACCTGTATGCTTTGTTCTTGTGCTCTATTTACCTAGACTACCTTTTCTAAAACAGAATCATATTTATTCTTCAGGTTCCAACTCAGTGCCACGCATTCTGTAAGATCTTCCCTAAATTCTGTAAGTAATGAAATAAATTGATCCCTTCTCGAGGTTCCTACAAATCTTTGACTGTAACACGGTATGGTATATATCATACAGAGACTCATACGTTTGTTTCCCACAGAACAGTATGTTCCCTGACAGCACAAACCTATTAATCTACATACATAATAGGTTCTAATTTAAAATGTATTTAACTAAACTGAGTATATGATATGAATTTATAATAGCTGTACTGTAAATTCTTAATCATTTTTTTATTTGTACATTTTTCTTTTCTGGTTGCAAATTTTATGGGTCTTAGAAGATATATGATCATTAATAAACTAGGAGGCTATCTTAGATTGTGATGAACAGAAGAATAACTGTAGTTATTGATTCACTACCACCAAAACTCATAAGTTCTACTTTAATATACTGAGTTTCAACAAAAATCAAGAATTAAAAAATTGAGAATTTCTCTCCCTACCTCACCCATACATAAAATTAATATGCCTTGTAAAGAGTTCAGTTTTTATAGAAGGGGAGAATAAAAGAACTACACATTTTCAATGTAAATTGCTAAAAAAGCACTTTTAATTGGAGCAATCACTACCCTTGGGATTATTTTTATTTCTTAGAAGACTATATAGTTTACATAATTTAGTGGCAGGTAGAGAAAAAAATAAAATTCTTCACAGCCAAGAAAAAAACAGAACATTTACTGAGTTTTTCTCGTCACAAAATACTAATTGAGTAGCAAAACACTAACATGAGTTATTCTAACATATAGGGGAAAAAAACGTAAAGAATACAGAGTTTCCATTACAACAGAAATCTAACAACATACAACATATGTTCAAGTTAAGGAGTGTAAATGTTTAAAAATAATCTGTCTCCATTTAACCCAAAATTCAGGTGATATCGCAGTTGAATAAAAAGAAAATCTCATTTAAAAAAAAGTTATTTACTGTTCTTATTGCTGCTTTTCTTTGGGGCCCTTGTCTCCCACTGTGTGTTTCCAACAAAATATGTTGTAATATTTGCCCCTTTTCTTAATCACCACATTATTCCATATTGGAATTAGGATAGTACTATTAGTTGTCCAAATTTTTTAAAATTAATAGTTGAAAAGGGCTTTGGATACTTTCACAGTTAGTAGGAATGTCCTGCCAAGGTTGTAAGTTCAAATTTCCAAAATTACAAAACTTAAAAAATCAAATCAAAACAAAACAGAAAGCAATAAAAAAAAAAATTTTGGAAAAAAGGCTCATGTGATACTCCTTCCTTCCTACCCCTAAATCCTGTTTACACACTCAGTAGCCTTTGAACTAGGCTTATCTGGACTGAAGCAATTCCAAAGTCGGTTTTTTATTTTAAAATTAAATGTATATAATGACTCAGTAAATGGTAATAGCACTTCACTTTTACCAACAAGGACCTGTACCTTTTCCTTTGTTTTCAAATAGAAGCAATAAGGTTAAAAAGCAGAGAATGGATACCACTTTTATTTGCTACCACTGCTCTTATTTAAAAGACAAAAATATTTTAAGGCCACCATAGACTTGATATAACATCTTTATATCAACACAGCTTACAATGAAAATCATGACCCCTACACATTAAAAATGCAACACTGCTAAGGATTTCAGGATTATGAGCTATTCAAAACACTGGCTTAAAGCTGCAGAAACCACATGCCAGGAAAGCAAACTAGAATTCCAATGTGATGATCTGTTTCTAAACACTGTTGCATGAGTGTGAGGAGAGTGGTATATACTGACCCCTTGCCCTTTTAAAACACCACTATGACTTCCTGTTTATCATTTCAAATGTCATAAGTTGAGTATAGAGGATATTAAATCAGGGCATCTTGCTTTGCCTTCAGAGGCAATAAAAATTCTCCCTTCAAGAAAACTGAATTAGAAGTTAACCGCTCTTAGAGCACCGGCTAAGCTGGCTGTAAAATGGAGAGCCTATTCATTCTTCTGTTTCTGATAATTAACTTTAAAACCAACAAACTAGACATACTACCCTAAGTTGAAAATTTTTATTGAGGATCTTTAAAGTTACCTAAAGGTTTAAAGAAATTCTTTATTACTTGATTTCTATAATGCATTAGAGAAAAATAATCTAAATTAAAAGTGCAGATTTATAAAAGAGAATTACAGGTTATAGTGCTGATCTTGTAGCTATAAAAGACCATAATGTGGGTATGCTCAATGAGTACGGGGAAGCAAACAAGAAAGAGAAACATTATGCCTCTTTCATACTTGGAACAGTGTTTGCAGCTTTTAGGTTTCAGACGTAAAGGAAGAAAATATGAATGTGGAAACAATTTCAGACTTTTGAGATTTAAATATACTTTAACAGAAAGAAATAGGACAGGGAAGGGGAAGAAGGAGAGAAGGCATGCTTAGGATCACATGAGCAAGAACAAAACCATTTCTAATTCTATCAGCACAGTTCTGCAAAGTATTCTAGACCACAGAAGAACGACAACTTGAAAAATTCATCAATAATTATGATCTAATAAAGGAGTTTACACTTTAAAAATAATATTGCTAATTTTGAAAACAAGAACAACAATATTAACATAAACACCTAGTTCATCACTCCGTCCTCTTGAAATAGTCTCTTCACTTGGTTTCCTAGATACCATACTCTCTTGGTTCTCTTTGTCTGCCTACACTTTCTCAGTCTCTTTTACTTACTCCATCTCTCTAAGACCTAAATTTACAGTGTCAGTGTCGTGGGTGCTCAGTCCTCTTTTTCAGCTATTTACAATTACTTTTAACTTTCGCTACTTCCATTTCTGGGTATAATAGACTAAGGTACTAACAGATAATATGATTAACCCTTCCTCCAAAAAAACAAAATAAAGCAAAACATGAAACCTGGACACACTACAAAAAAACCTACCTGAAGGTAAAGCAGAGTAAATGAAAGAAGACAGGCTCTGATGTAGAGTCTAAGCAAACTAGGAGTAAAGATGGGAAGCTATACAACTAAGACATCATCTCTTCAGAGTGCAACCTAAGACTAACTGCAGTCGGCATGGTTCAGGAGCAGTGGCTGAGGAACATATGGAACAGTGAAGCCTGGGTCCATTATCCACTTAGAGAGCAGGGGAAACCCAGGAGGGAAAGAACCACACGAGGAATCCTTAAACTTAAATAACTCATCCAAGGAACAGATTCAAAGCATCTCACTAAAAGGCAAAAGATCTGAACTGAGGCCAGAGGTGTTGTCCAAGAAACATTGTTTGAAATTAAAGCCTATTCCAAAAGTTAACTGATAAAGCCACCACTCACTGGAGAAAAATAACCAAACACAGAATCTCTGCTTAATCTTCATAATGTCCAGAGCACAATTCAAAATTACCTAGCATATGGGAATTCCCTGGCAGTCCAGTGGTTAGGATTCCGTGTTTCCACTGCAGGGGGCACAGGTTCGATCTCTGGTTGAGGAATAATTAAGATCCCGCATGCTGCGCGGCATGGCCAAAAACAAAAAAACCAACAAAATTATCCAGCAGATGAAGAACCAAGAAAAAGAAATATCTTTTCTTCTCCACAAGCACAAATGGCTATTATCACTATCCTCGATGATATTAAAAAAAAAAAAAATTCCTCTCAATGGATTAAAATCTTATCAGAGAAATAAAAAATCCCAGCAGAGAAACAGAAACAATAAAAAACTGTTAACTGATTCAGCCAAGGAACATCAGTCACTGCGTGAAAAGACCACAGGATATTCACATAGTCTCAAAGTTATCATCTCATAGATTACTTAACAAATGCAAACAGAAAAAGGTACCTTTAAAAGGGAGGAATCTGGCAGACAACATCTAAACCAAGTGCCTGGAACTCACCATTACCAGTAAAGGGACAAACATGTATGTGATACAATGTATTATTATTATACTGTAACATTACAATTTTTCTATAGGTTTGAAATATTTTCCAAAAAGTTAGAGGGAAATACAAACAAAAGGAAAAAATGCCAAAAGGCATACTATTATAAATCAGAGAGGGGAAGAATTAAAACAGCTGTCTTGGGATCTATTCACGTCCCTTACAAGGAAGAAACTCAGGGAAAAGTAGGTGATGGAGTTTAATCTACTTGTTAATATGCTGATAACTGGTTCTCCCGGTAAATATGCTAATGATTTTTGTTAGGAGTAAAGTCCTTATCTAATGAATGCTCTCAGTGGGATGTCCTGTTGTTAAGGATGCTTACAGTAAACTAACCCAGAATCTATGAATTTATGAAGGATGGCACATTGGAGAATATCATGTAAGCTACACAACCTTGGGGTACAGAATGTGTAAGTTTCAAAATCTAAATGCTCGCTGCTATTAGGTAATACCTAAACTTCCTCATTTAAAGATCTCATCTACTCTGTGCCAGAAAGTACATGTCTGATGCAGAAAGGAAGGACCTATGGAATCATGGAGAGTCCTAAATCTCTCCTATGTTCACCTATGCCTTCTGATTGCATCTATCTTTGAAACTATTAGTAAAGCTGGATTCTAGGTAAGATCTCTAATATATGAGTCGGATTTGATGATATGATTCTTTGGATTGGCTTACAAATAAAAGATGAAACTATCAAAAATAATTACAATCTCAGAATAACAATAGTATTAATACTATTACTTTAGTAGAATAAGTGAATTAAATGTTAATTTGACACAAATAATTAACACAGTATACTTACAGGACAAATAAGGCATCTTTTACCCTTTGGCAAATTTCTTTTTAAGCATTCATAATGGAAAAAACTTAACAAAATCATAGTATGTGAAATTACAGAGAAAAATCTCAATAAATTTTTAAAAAGCATATATAACCTGAAATACCATAAAATTCGAATTAATATATGACTATATATGACAAACACGCAACCAAGGGGTGTGTGCAGTCTAGAACATGTCTAAATATGTCCTTTAAATTAAGATTTTGCCCACTTTAGAGCTGTGAAGTTCAAATGATATGATATATAGTCGACCCTTGAACAACATGGGTTTGAACTGCATTGGTCCACATACACGAGGATTTTTTTCAAGAGTAAATGCCATAGTACTATACAATCCAAGGTTGGTTGAATCTGCAGATGCAGAACCACAGATACTGAGGTCCCACACTAAGTTATACCCAATTATTCCCCAGATTTTCAACTGTACAGAGGGTCAGAGCCCCAAACCCCATGTGTTCAAGGGTCAACTGTAGTTATCATATTATTTTGATAATGTATTACTTTATTTTATGAAATGCTTCTAAAGATCATAATCTACACCATTTTCCTATCTGTGATCCACTAATGACAACCACTTAGAAACAGGCCATGATGGAGCATGAGACAAGGCAATCCTAACAGCTGATAAAGCTCAAAGGATGCTTTTAATAATAGAGAGTAGAACATGTAAAAACAGAAAAAAAAAATGTAACAAAAGGTGAAAGAGGTTTAAAATAGAGAAGTAAAAGGTAGCAGGCAGAGCAAGATCTCACAGGATATACAAATGATCATTGCATAGGAATATTCAGCATAAGGAAAATTAATGGCCTCAGAGAGGAGAAAGTAAAAAAAACAAAAAAGAGGTAACTGGGTATATTTAGCTGTGAGGAATTAAAGAATCTGAAAACTTGTTACACATCTTTGGGCTTTTTTTTCCTAGAGGGAAAGTCTCATGCTTATTATATTACTTAATCCAATCTTTAGGAGAGTAGAGACTAGATATATTTCAGAAGTTCTCATCTTAATGAAGCAGTACAGTGAAATGGCTAACAGTATCAGCTTTATAATTAGTTACAGTTAGTTCACCACCTAACAATTATTTGACTTTGAACAAGCTGCTGAACTTCTCTAAGCCTCAGTTTCCTATTCTGTAAGATAGGGGTAATAATATCTATTTCATGAGATAGTGAATATAAAACATACAGTATAGTGCCTGGCACATAGTAAATAATAAAAGCTAGTTATATTACCTTTATTGTTGAGAAAAAGATTTCTTGTACATTTTGATTAATTTCACTGTATGCTTTAATTTTACCATCTCCTTCTCTAGCTAAATAACTTAGGGATCTGTAAAAGTCAATAAGCTACTTTAATATCCAAAGAAAAAGGAACTGTTTCAAAAGCCAGTGTATATACTAGTATCAAAGTTAAAAGTGTGAATACTATTAGAAAAGGTAGCAAACATTTCTTTCGTATTTATACATTACAGTCTATAAAACTGGAATCTATCATTTTATAGTATCATAAAGATCAGGCCATTTTCTTCCCCTTGGCCAGAAAAAACAAACTCCCATTTCTAAAAATATATCAGGTTTTCTTCTTAAGGAAGTCCTCTTGCAACAAAATACCCTATTATCATATAAAGCAAGTATAGGACAGTATGTCAAGAACAAGACTAAAAATGTAATGGTATATGAGCCAAGGAAAAAATTCATTTGGAAAAATGAGTAAGAAGAGGTTTTTCACCAAATTTAATTGAGACTGTGAGCTTTCTGTTTTGTGACTATTTCTTTGATACTCCCATGTACACGATAAACACTCCCTTAAGAAATTACAAATGACCTTTCAATTTTAAAAAATGCTTTATGTATTTGCTTCTTTTAGAAAAGTAGACCAATTTTGTAAAGGAACCATGGATGAAGAACGAAATTTGACATGTAAGGAGAGCAAACATATAGACTTACTCTTTTTCTGGTTTTTATACTTAGATTTAATCCAGTTTTTAAATACCATTACAAAAGGAGTTGAAGGCAGAGTATCCAAACTAAACCACGCTAACCACTGACATTAACTCAAGGAATATATATACTATTAATTTTATGAATTCAGGACTATAGCAGGCTAGGAATTTTAGCTTTCTATGAGGCAACAATTCCATAGTGGTCTTTATAAACACAAGGAAAAACAGAAACAAAACAAACAAAAACTATGATCATGACATAGTAATCTTGTAAACCTATGAACTTTAATTATCACTGAGTCTGATTTTCTATTGCTGATGAGGTTTACGAATTACAGAAAATAAGTTTCACATACAGATAAAATAGGACAACTTTTCTTTCTAATTAACTAAATTAAATTCATTATTGAGAGTTATGGGAGGGAAGTATTTTAAAAATTAATGAATACCTTTTGTTACCAAACTCCTGATATACTGTACACAGGCTTATTATATATAAGCCATCCTTTCCATGGTAAAATAAAATCAGCAATTATATAGTAGCTCAAAGCCTCTGAATAATTTAGGACTACAAAAATGACTATTCAGAAGAAATTACAGGGAAAAATTTAGGTAAGGAATGTAATTTAGTAAGGAGCTTGGTTAAGAGAAAGTGAAAGACAACGGCATAAACCATAACTTCCTACCTTAGTGTTATCCTCAAAAACAAAAATCTCTAAAGATTTTATTTCTCACAGGAATTTTATGGAAAAAAAAAGAAAAAGTCTAAATGATGTGTAATACAAAGTGATACAAATAATAATTAAGAGTCAAATACAGAGTATTTTGAATGAATGACTGGGCAACAAGGGTATTAAAACTTATGACATATCAAATGGATTCCATGAATTTTACAGTCCTGTGAAAATAAAACAAATTTAAAAAACCCCCACAAAAACCATACCTCACACCAAAGAATCATGTCCTACATCGGTTTCTATTCAGATTAACTATGATAACTTTGTCTTATAGGACACTTTATCATCCTTCAAAAGGAAAAAATTGTGAGAAGCTTTGATAATCTAACTCAACTAAAATATTGTTAGAGATTTCTCTTGCTCTTTTATCTATCTCAAAACTTAGAAGTTCTACCAAAATGTAATAGTCAAACATACATGCAAAATGACCCTGCAATTAAGGTAATTGCTGGTACCAAATGTTGTTTTTCAGTTCTGCAATAAAACAGTCTCCCAGACATTTAATAGTATGTCATTTGGTAAATGAAAGTTTCCACAAAGTAAGAACAGAGAGAAGACCTAAAAATTATGCTAGTGAAGAGTCTGGCTGAAGAAAAACAAAAATACGGATCATTTTGGTCCAATACTAATTTTATTTCAAGTTACTACAGAGCTGAATAAAATGCTGACACCACCACACAAAAATTTATTGAGTTGGCAATAGGCAAAGCATGATGTCAGCCACCAATATCACCATCCACATTACCAAACACCATGAACTTAACTTAGACTTGATCTTAACTTAGACTTCATGCCTGAAGTTACAGTAAAAATAAAAATCTTAGGTATGAAGCATTATTAAACATAGGTGAGTTTAGTTTGGCATAGTTTTGACTCAAATTAGTCTAGTACTTTAACAACTTCAGTAAAAAACATAGAATAATGCAAACAAACATATTACAATTTTCTAAACGTGCTACATTCTTCACCAAACAGACCCACACAAATAAGTCTTGGTAAACTCACAATTATATTCAAATAAGTATCACCAAACACACACAGAATGCAGGCTGACAAGAGACATGGAAACACACATATATACACATCCACACAATTTCTTACCTTCATGGCATGAATTTCTTCGAGCAATCGTTGTGCTCGTCTTTGGTTTTTCAACAGTGCATCTTTGGTACCCCTGCAAAAGACACATTACAATATGTAGCCAGAAAAACCATTTATTTTAGACTAGTATCATAATGAAAAGTCTCTCCATTTCTTTTAGAAGAGCTTAATAAATCTCTAAGTAACAAACATTCTGTTATCCTGCACTGCCCTCTCCCCCATCCAACACATACCCCAATTCCACCAACAAACCCAAGCTTCTGGCAAAAATAAGCACTGTCCAGGTATTATATTAATGACTATTACCACTGATAGACAGTTTGCCTTCTAATTCCTTAATGGGAAAGCCAAATAATACTTTCTAATCAATTGATTAATAGCACATTGTATTTCATGTAAGTTTTAAAAGCTAGAGTTAAGTTTCATAAGCTACAAGGTTGGATATAATTTTATTAAATGACAACTGTTCTCTGGAATTAAATAAATACATAAAGATGTTAAATACACGATTATATCAGAGAGAAGGGCTATCTTATGAAACATTTACAAAAGAAAAAACAAGAAATTAATCAGAAACAAGACACATTTGAAGACTTTGTAAGTATTCATGCTTAAAGCATAAGAACTATAAACAACATACTTTTTCTCTAATACTAGTGATACCAAAAATACAAAACATTATTCTTTCAAAAAAATTAAATGGAACACAATGTTTTGATAAACACTTCCAAAAGGTACTAAAGATTTCAAGTTAATTATCAATTCAAGGAATAAGGTGATATGAAATCTTTATAACTGATTCAAAGTATCACTTGATTTATTAAACTATATCAACATCTTAAAAAAATAACTTCTAATAACATAAAATACATCAGTAACCCCAAAGGATTTTCACTTTGAAAAAGCCACAAGAAGAGTTTTGAAAAAACAGAATTTATCATATATCTTAATTGAATATGGTCCAAACTATGTAAGGACATGCTGACAGAGCACATTTTATCTCACTCAGATCCTATCTACATATAAAACAAAGTGCTGTATGAGTAAGACATTTAATTACTCCTCTAGGTCCTACCTTCAAACTTTCTAAATACTGAATAAAGACAACTTTTGACATTTTATTAGTCATAGGACCATTACTTTAAATGACTAACTTTTTTGACTTCAGTCTGCCAACACTCCTGACGAGTTTTCGGATAACCAAAACTCGGATTCTCTTCACTTCTTTTCTCATCTTCACAACCTTCAAGGAATAAAGCCAAAATTAGAGAGGTTCTTAATTCAAGAAGAAACATACCTTATTTTGAGTATTAATATGATAGAATAAGTCTACCACTTTAATCAAAGCTTTATTTAACTATATTCATAGTTTGATGAAATCAAACTTCTTCCATAAACAGTGAAGGAATAAGAAATCAACATTCTAAATATGCGTCTGAGGACTTAGGAGAAACAACTTATTAAAAAAAAAAAAAAAATCACAGCATTCCCAGTGGCTAGTATTTTAAATTACACTTATATCTTGTTGGGCTTGGAACATAATAAATTGTGAGCTCCCTGACATCAGAGACCACCATGTTTATCTTTGAATCCTTGTGGTTTAAAACAAAGCTTCACCAATAATCGTAGGAATTTAATTTACTGAATGGGCATTTGTATTAACAAAAGCAAATGCATGAAAGTGATTTTATTTTACTTGTTTTTAGCACACCCCTTTCATTTATATTCAGTAATAAATTATTTCAAGCATAACTCAAAAAATACAAGGGCACACACGCAGGTGCACACACACACACACACTTTAAATCGCCCCATTACAGAACAATGCTGAGGTCTAAGAACAAAGAAATAGAATTATTGGCCAAGAGACAGAAATATTCCAATGATAAAGAACTACATGTTATAATAGTACTTAGTGCAATGGGATGCTATTGAGTTTATGTTTTATCTATCATTGTTAAGAGGCATACATCTTATAATTCATCATGTAATGTCCTTCACCCCTCCTCCACTTCAGGAATTACATGAAATTCAGTTCAGAGATAATCACTCCGGTGAAACCTTCAATGACTTCTTCAGTTAGATAACCATTCCATCCTTGGAGTTCCCACTATACCTGTAGATAGCACCTATCACTGTACTGTCACTAACTGCTCATGAGGCTGTCTTTTTCTCTTGTCTATAATCTCCTGAAGGGCAGGGGCCTTGCAATATTTACATGTTTTCTGTACCTCGCAAGAGTGCTTGGCACACATAATCCTCAAATTCTTCTTGCCAAAATAACAGTATCAACATCATTCTGTTTTTACAAGGCTCTTGCATTTAGCTGTTACCTCTTACCCTTCATTAATATCTTTCACCCCCTTATCATTGACAATATTGGCAACCAACTTACAATTTCTCTCCACCCTAAGTTTTGCCATTATTCTGGGTGATGTAGGTGTCTACTTGAATAACCCACCCCAATATTATATCCTCACTTCTTGACTTCCTCCTTTCTAATGGCCTAATCTATTCTATCACAGCCACCCACTTCCATGGTCACACTGTAGTTCTAGTCATTGCTCATAACTATTCCATTTCTAAAACCATCAATTCAAATACTCTGCACTGAGATCACAACTTCTTTCAGCTTGCTTGTTCAACCCCACCCACCATAATGGTCTTCGACTTTACTGGAACCACTAGTTCACTGACCCCTATACATTGTCTCAAATGATTAGTCCTCTTCTTTTTAATTTTCCTTCTCTTATCCAGTTTAGGTACATAATCAACACTTGCCAATACCTTAAACTCATCCCTCTGGTTAGCAATCCCTCTAGTGAATCCTGGATAAAAACAACATTCTGAGTTCTTTTATCACAGTACCCCAAGAGCCAGGGAATATTTGAGGCATTCTATCTACTAGATATTCATCATAACTAACCTCAAATGGGTCCTTACACTTCCTAGCAATCCTATTATACATATGTATTTTGGTCAATTCACTTTATAATGACTATTTTAAATCTGTGTCTGCTTTCCTAAAACATCTAACCTTTCTCTTCTCTCTTTTTCAATTTCATGGAGACAATAAACATCAGATGGGAAACATCGTCTTTCTACTACCATGAATGTAAATTTACTTGCATCACCCATCCTCCTCTATTAATAAAGTTACAATATAAGAAATATCCCTGAACTTTTCTGAGGTTAATCTTTCAACTGTATTTTGGATCCCATCCTCTTCTGCCTTCCTATAACCCTTACTACAAACTATCCATTTATTCTAGCATTGTCAATCTCTTAAATGGATGTTTTCCACTAATCTTTAATCATGTTTGAGTCATTTTCATTAAAGAAAAGACAAACAAAACATCTCACTACAAAGTTCACTAGGAGCACCCTCTCTCTTCAACTGCCCCAGAGTCAAGCTTTTAGAGATGTTCAAACTCACCATCTCCTTATCTGCATGCCACATAATTCCAGTTTAATTTCCGTTCTCATCAGTCTACTAAAAGCTGTCACAATGATTTCTAGAAGTCACCAATGATGTCTAAAATTCCCTGAATCCAACAAGAATTTTTCAGACTTCATTTTGCTTGAAATCTCAGCAGCATTTGATACTGCTGAACACTTTCTCCTTCTTGAAATACTCTCCCTTTGGTTTCCGTAACAGAATACTATCCTGGCTTTCCTGCTTTCTCTCTAGCTACTTCACTTTGGTCTTCTGTGAAGGCACATCCACCTCTAATCAGTCTTCAACTGATTAGGCCAGCTCTTCTTTTCAAGATATACTTTTTAGCCCTAAGTGATCTTATGTGTGTATACAGTTTTAATTTGCTACCTAAACAAAGATGACTCGAAAATTCCTACCTTCACATGAGCTCTCCACTTTAGCTCCAGACCTAAATGTGTAACTGCCTACTTGACATTTCAAGTATGCTTAAAACCACCTCCAACTCACACCTGAACCCATGTTCTTCACTCCCAACTGGATCCCTTTTTTGGTGTTTCATATTTAAGGGAATAGAACAATCCTTTCAGTTATAAACCTAGGCTCATTATAGGTAGCTTTCTTTTCTAAATCCCTCACAATGAATCTATTATCAAGTCCTGATAATTTTATCTCCTAATTACCTCTCAAATTGTACCATTTTTCTTCTATCTTGACTTCTTGGCTCTCTTGGCTGAGTTACTGGCAACTGTTTTCTCAATATCCATTCCTGCCCTTCTCCAATCAGTTACCCACAACTCAATCAGAATACATTTTTTAACACTTAGATCTGATGTAACACCTTTACTTAACTCTCTTCACTGGTTTCCAATTGCTCTTAGAATGGCCACATGGGCCACCTTTTACTCCATCCTCACCATGCTTACAACTACAACCACATCTTTACACCTGCTGTTTTCTCTGATAGGACTGCTTTCTCTCCATGTTAGCTTAACATCTTATCTTTCTGATTTTGGCCCAACTGTCATTTCTCAGTAAAGTGTCTCCTGGCCTCCCTCAGGGGTCAAAAATGCTTCTAGAATTATCATGACCCTTATTTTAAGTTTAATATTTTACTTTTAATCTGATTATGCTTAATGTGTCTTTCTCCCACTAGGTTATAAATTCCACGAAGGTCAAATATCTGGTTTTATTCAACATTGCATCTTAACACCCAGCATGGTAGATGGCATACAATAAGCATGTTCAATAAATATTTGTTAAGTAAATGACCAGAAAGGGAGCAATACTCACTTGTTCATTCACTGTTTCAAAAGAGTAATATAATAACAGAATGTAATCAGATTTCCACTAGATATGTTAACCTCTCTGAAATTTGTTTCAAAGTTAGATCTATTTAGAAAAAAAATCATACTTGCATAAACAAAAGCCATTTAGAGCAGGTTTAAGTGGAAAAATGAATTGCTATATTTCATAAGCAGCATAATAGGGGGTTATGATACATTTTTTGAAAGTTAAGTCATTCATAAAATAAACAGCAAGTAATAAATTATGCATTAAAATATAGTAACAAATATTTCTAATTGCTGTTCCCTGTAGGTGCATGAGATGATTATATACTATTTGCTAACTGCTCTTAACCAAACTTAATTAATAAACTGCAGTGGGCAGAACTGGTCCTCAGTTACATTTCAATCTTGGGAAAGCTAGACTCCAATTTTAAAATTCCAATTTAAGAAGTACTATGTTTGTCATTACTGCATAAGGGAATTCTGAAAAGCAAAGGGAATGTTTCATGCCAATGCTAAAAAATGCTTTTCTAGCTTATTAACTTTTCCAGTATTTGTTAAGTTTAATATACTAAAAAAATAAGTATATTCACTTCATGTAAAAATGGAACTATTACTTTTATTTTCCTCACACTGCCTGCCCCAAACACCTAGCTTTCTCCAAGCATTTAAATTTATTTTTGTAAAACTGACAAACAGCTACCAGTAGCCTTTTAGTTAGGATTTAAAAGGTTGTCAATTCATTTGTCACCCAGGAATTATGAAGCTGGTTGACAGATAACCCAGATGTCAACAAATAGGCCTAAAACACTCAGTATTGTCAGAAGTCCAATGTACTGCTTAAGGGCAACATGCTTTGGTGAATTCTTCAACCAAAAGCAAATAGAACTGTCATTGTTAGAAATGTGAAAAGAGTATAATATTGTTCAGGAGGAAAAGAAGGAAAGAGAAATAAAGTAAGCAAGGACAAAACAGGCAGAATAATGAAAAGTGCTAAAAGAGAAGAGACAAAGTGAAAAAGAAGTGGAAGGGAAGAGTTTGAAGTCAAAAATTGAAGGACAAAACTCTGTAGGTCATCATTACCAAGACTGATAAGCCCAAGCTGAGTGCTTCCAAGCTGCAAAAGAATGCATTTAATAATCTATAAGAGCACAAGAAAAAGAGGTAAGACACACACATCCACACAAAATACACGCACTGAAAATGAGGTGTCGCCTAGAACCTAGGCATAGGGATGCCCTCAGTTAACCTGGTGAAATCTGAACACAGTAATGTAACCTGGATCAACTCTTAGGTAGACAGTACAAAAATACAATCATAAATAAATAAAAAGCTAATATACCTGACTGGGAAAAGACCATGTGAACATATGGGCAAGAGTCAACTTAAACACACAAAGAACCACAAAGAGCAAAAGCTGGCAGTGTCCGAATCAAGAAGATTCCAAAGAAAGGTTCCCCAGCTCAAAGACCTGGGAACTCCAATTTGTACTGGAATAACTCAATTATGGGGACAGATGTATCACAACCCAACACTGAATCATGCACCTGAAACCCTTTTTGTGGTTCTGTATTTCAAGTAGCTGATGTGGATCAGTAGACAGGAAAAGAATGTGTCTTACAATGTGAGCATTAGTATCTGCATTAGATATTTTTCTCAATAAACTAGCTTTGTTATTTATATGGTCTCTTATAAGTTTATGGTTGATATGAATTTGCTTTTGAGAGAATACTTTTTTGAGAATACTTTTGGGGTGACAACAATAGCAAGTTTCCGATCTACAAAGCTGAGAGCAAACTTTGGTTCACAAACAAAAGTAAACATAAATGTTACCTTGAAATGACTCGTAGTTGGCTATCTGCTAGCCAGTCAATTAGCCAACCTTTTTTGGTAATGGACTAACTTTGCTACACATATGAATTAACTTATAACAAAAACCCATGGTTATTAGAAAACAATTATTCTAAGAGCTAGTTGCTCTAGAGAAGCCTGCAGTGCTAAGGAAAATCTGAGTATATCTCTTTTTCTTAGAATATATTAAAACTTCTGCTTATTCATTACCCACCTGTCAGACTGGCAAATACAAAAAAATATGACAACACATTCTGTTTGTGAGACTGTGAGGAAACAGGCACTCTCATACACTGCTGGTAGGAATACAAATTGGTATACTCCTGGAGGAAACTCTGGTAACACCTAACAAAAATTCTACTTCTAGGAATCTGTCCAGAAGACATACCTCCAGCTAGAGCAAAAGGCTACGCACAAGACTATTCAATGCAGCATTTTTACAAAATGTTGCATAAGAGATAAAATATTGTATATAAATAAAGCATAAGCAATGTACCATTTTTAGATCAATGCAGGAAATCTGCATGTATTATGGACAAACCCTGAAAATACTGTTTGGTGAAAAAAGTAACTTTTAGAATGATACGTATGATACTGCATTTATACAGTATGACACCACACATGCAAAATGTAAAAATACACAACACAATACTATACCCTGGGTATGAATATGGGTACATGTTATGAAAATTATAAAAAATACATTTGAGAAAACACACTGAATGAGTAATACTTCTAAGGTGGAAAAGAAGATGGGTGGAATTAAGCATTACAATATGGCAAAATATTGACACTTGCTAAATATAGAAAATAGATTATAAGGACATTTGTTACATCATTTTCCATATGTTTGAACTACTGTATAGTTAACAATATTAATTACAGCTTTATACAGAGGACTTCTAATTTGGCCATTTGGATGATAATTTACTACTGAATTATACTTTTTATTTCTGATGAGCAACAATTTTAAAATTCTAGAGTGCTTGGTGATTATCTACAACTTGAGCATATGCTGCCACCTAGCAAAACTTCCCAGAATTGTTTAACAACCAAACAGAAAATGGTTCTCTTCTTAAGGATGGACCCTAGTTTACTATTTCAGTAAAGAATTATTAAAAATATCACATATTTGATTATGAAACTGGAGCTTTGAAACTTCAGAAGCACATACAAACACAATTCTTGACATTCTTATCTTTTACAAATAAGTAAAGGCAAATCATTTTGTTCTCTGGCATTTTAGTTTCTACCTTTACTATCTTGCAGGACATGGAAAGCAATTTTCTAATGAGCTTCTTAATAATTTGCTATCAAGAATAAAATAATGTAAGTTTCATACAGTAGCCTTTGGCCCTACTGTGGAATTAGAGTACCAGGTCAGAATGTTTCACCTCCTAATTCTGATTTTATATATCACTGCTGCCTAAAGAAACAAATGACTGGAGGAAACCCAGCTCTAGTTCTGCAAATTCTTTACTCACTAAACGCTTACTGTTGTTTTCAATTGTACATCCCTTCTCTGGTTCTAATGGAAAGGGAGAAAAAAGTCTTCATTTAGCAGATTTCTCCCCCTCATCTGAACATTAGGTGATTCAAGTTGAGTTAGCCATACTTTTGTATGCCCAGCAAGTATATGGTACTTATTATACACAAGGTACTATGTTAAAGATTAGGGAAGCTGCTATAATAAATCAATTAAATATTCTCTCTTCAAAGTCCACATGAGTGCTTGTGAAGATAAAATATGCAATAAATAATCATAAGATAAAGTAAAAAGTAATACTTTATTTTAAAAAAAAGTAAAGGTAGAATTTTACATTATTTCAGAAGAATACATGTATTTTAAGAACCTAGAGCCAGGAAGTGTTTTATAAATGTCAGCCTTTAGCCCTGGAAAATTATTGAAAAAAATAGAATTAGAGCTGAAGACACTGAAAGTTAGCATAATATAATAGTTGTGTCTGCAAGTTGGCTTTTATTTTCACAAAAGACATTTTGGGAAATTAAATATACTGTAAATTAGCTGGCCACATAACTTTTTAAAAGAAAAGACTATAATTAAAAATTATGGAAAAAGGATTCCAATCAAATTAATCACAGATATGAGTACCAATATTCCAAAGCTAATACCAGAGATTTACAAGTTTTTGCAAATGTGATAAAACCTATGAAATATTTCCCCCTCCCCCAGAGACAGGCTAAATACAACAAATTACACATAATTTCAGGCAGTTATACGATCCCTGAAATTCATTCCTGAATCTCAGTTAAGGAGACCTAATTTAAGTTATTAAGGATCATAAAAATGATGCCTCAAGTTACTCATTTAACAGACAGGCACTGAGGATATGATGGTGAGCGAAAATTTAGTCAGGCTGAGGGCATAAGAAATCTCTCTCTCACATTCACATGCCCCACACATTAAGCAATTCTTACACATGCTAAAAAGAAGTAAATAGTGCTACAAAAGCTTACAAAAGGAGTAAATAAAAGTCAAGAAGCATTTCCCTGAGAAAGTGACTAAGTAGAAGTATAAAATGTACTGAGAGGAAAAGGAGCTGTGGGTAAAAGGAACAGCAAGTGCAAAAGATCTGTAGAAGGCTATGCTAGATAGTGGAGGAAAGCCAGTGTGGCTGAAGTACACAGCCTGAGGGCAGTGAGGGTAGTGGTATAACAGTGGAGACTGGCTTTGTGTAGATTGGTCTTGACCAAAAGCAACAGGAAGCCACCAAATCAGTTCTAAGCAAGGAAACACATGATTAGATTTGTTTTGAAGAGAGCACTCCAGCTATACTAGAGAGATGAGATGAGAAAACAAGTCAAAGTAGTTGGGAGGCTAGGATAGCAGTTCTGCTGGGAGATATAACTTGGACTAAGATAGGGGTGATGATGGAAAAGTAATGGAAAGATATGAGATAACAGTGAATTTAAACTCTTTTTCATATATATTTCTTCCATGAAGAAGTTTTAATTCATTTCTTTTACCAATTTTCTATGAGATGACTTTTCTTAAGTTCCATGAGCTATTTTATAGCAATGACATTAGCCATTTATCTGTCATATTTGCTGTATTTTTTTTTCTAATTGGTTGTCCCGTTTTTCCCCCTTTGTTTTTCAAATTTTATGTAAACAAATGTTTTCCCCTTAGTAGTGTTTCTCCCATTAATTTTAAATTATAACACTTTTCTTCCACCATCTCCACTTTCTTCTGTCTTTTCCTACTTTCATATTAGAACATGTAAGGTTTACTTCAGTGTGGGATGTATAAACTTCCTAATTGGATAAGTTCATTCAATCATCCAGCAAACAGTTACAGACCACATATGTTGCAGGTGACAGACATACACACCAAAAGAGAGAAACAGGTAAACAAGTGTTTTCAGAGTAGAAAGCATCCTGGTGGCATAAAGAATAGACACCTAGCCCAGACTGAGGTGAATTAGTGAAGACTTCCTAAAGGTCAAATTTTAACTGTTTTGAAGAGGCCTGGAAACTAAGTGGAAAAAGAAAGAGCCTTAAGTGAAGAGTGGGGTAAATAACCGTCACCACTCCTTTCACAGTAATTTCGAAATTGAACAGGAAGTTCACTAGTATTTCCAGTGAATTTCCAAGGACATCACTCTGATTAAGATCTTTTATACCTCCTAGGGAATCTAACGGAAAAAAAAACACACCGAATGCTTTCTGTAACTAGCACAAGCTTAACATATGTTTATCAATATAAACACCTTGAAGAGTTCTCTTCAATATACCCCGTTCTCCACTGTCAAGTGAAATCCAGACTTACTAACCTGGTAGTAAGGCAATAATACATTTCAGTTTTATTTCCTACTTTATCTCACAAGTTCTCATCAGTAGAGAGTTATCTACTCCTATACAATCCAAGGGGCTTCCCACTCCCATTCTTTCCTCCCTTATACTGGTCCCTCTGGTTAGAACACCTTCTTTCTCCATCATTGAATTCCTGAATGCAATCCTGTGTAGGACCCTTAAAGACCAAGAACAAGTATCACTCATTTCATCTTGCCCTCTTTGGAAACTTTTCTGCACTACGTAACTTTTTTCTGTGATGAGCATTATCCTGTATCATTGATGGATGTTGCTTGCCCTTTCCTACCTAACTACAGGTTGCTTACAGAACTGTGTAATATGAACAGTGGCTTGCTCACAAAAGACTCATATATCCACCGAATAAAAACGGCGAATAATTTCCTTTGCTGTAGCTGTGAGGTCCTCATTTGATCCCCGCTTTTCCAGCTTACTTTAAGTCATTGATGACTACGACTTCCTTGAATAGATATAGAAACTAGAAAGGGGCTAATGACAGAAATGGTAACCTGGTGACACGTAATTGTGGAGGTGATGAGGGCAAACGTCTGATGAGACTGGATTTAAGAGAGAAGGAGAGATGAAAACTTGTGGACAGCAAGTATTAAAGTTTTGCTGTAAATGGAAGCAGAGAAATAGGACAGTAGCTGAAAGAAGAAATGAGGTACTGAGCGAGCGTACATCCTTATAAATGATACGGTCTCATTCAAGATGAACAATTTCCTAGGAAAAGCTACAGCTCTCAATCTCTCCCTTTCATTTTCTGCAGTCAACAAAAGGCAGGAAATATATACTGAGAGTTTACTGTCAGGCACTGTGCAAACACTACATACTCCAGTTAATTTAATTCTCACTCTAGCCTTGTTGGGGAAGGTACTATCACGAGCTTCGTTTTACAGATGGACACTGAATAAAGAGATTAAATGATCTTCCCAAAGTACCACAAATAAAAACTCACGAGGACTGAGGGCCAGAGACGCTTCACCTAGAAACAAGGCGGTGAGAAGGTGGGGGTGGGGAGTTACGGTTGTCAGTCTCGGAGTTCCGGAAAACTCGCCTGACTCCCGCCTCGCCCAGGCCCTTCAAAAAGACGCAGCAGAGCTGTTCTGAGGGCCCTAAAGGTCAGTCCCACAGGTTTCTAGAACTCGGTGCTCACCTCGTTATTGAGGTTCAAAGTCCCCGGCTGGGCCATTGTAGCTCCAAGAAGATCCCCTGCTGCCCGCACGTGAACTGCATCGGCCAGAACGCTGGTGCGTTGCCACGCCCCTCCAACGGCGGCCTCGTTGGCCCAAAATTCATCCGCCGACTGCTTCAGCCGAAGCGCGAGTAAAAGGTACACCTACTCTGAGGTGAAGGACGGAAGTGACGGAGAACAACTTCCTGCGTGGAGTGCTCCCCGTCTGATTTGCGCGTTCCTATGGAAACCAGGCAGGGGCCGGTGGCAAAGAGGGCGCTCCAGAAGCCGTTGCCTTGTTTAGAAGTTTTTCAAGTTGCTGATTTTCTTATATTCGTTCGCAGAGTGGGTCCAGCTGTGTAAGGACCTTGTTTTTCGTGTCTCAATGGGGGTGAAAGCCTTTATGAAATGATCACTTGAGCGACCAATTTTGCTCCGAATTTTTATCTAGCGTTTGTGAAGATTTTTGCGCTTCTAACAAACACATCTGTTAGATTCAGCTTTTTTACCAGCCTCACTTTATAGCTCAAGCATGGACATATTTTTCTGCACACTGTAAGGTCTAATGAACTTATAAAGCAAAACCAGGATGCACATTTCATGCTGCCTGTGAGATTGGCTGTTTTGAAGTATTAGGCTGCGTGTAGAGGACACATGAGGGACTGGGTCGGAGTTAAATAACATATTAATAGTTAACACCTGGTAGTATAAAGCTTTAAATTGGGTCAAGTGCTGGGACAAACCCTTTGCGTGAATTATCTCCAAAATAGTCAAATCCAATGAGATAGGAAATATTATTCTTATTTTACAGGTTTGGAAACGAACTTTCGAGGAGCCAAGTGTCTTGTCAAGAGTTGCCCAGCTGGAGCCGACCACTGCTACAGGATTCCAAGCCTGGTTACATAATTTAAGGGGCCCAGTGCAAAATGAAAATGCCGGACCCCCCCCATTCAAAAAGTAGGAAAAAGTTTCTTCTTTTCTTCCGTGGTGTCTTTTGACCTGTCATGTGCTTTCTATTTGGTATTTAATGTGATGCTCCCTCAAGCACAGGGATGCCATGGGGTTAGTGCACAACTTCACAGGTGCCTGGGACCCATGCTTGAGGACTCAGGGAGGAGTGCCTGTACTGGACCAAGATGGCAGTAGTTGCTGGGCAGAGACAGGGAAGTAGGAAGCCAGAGAACCCAAATGGAAGTATGTGGCAGGGAAGACCACACTTGACCTGAGACTAAGCCCTTGACATATGTTTCATTGTCCCACTGGGTTTCACTTACAAAACTCAAATTCACAGATAAACTTATTAAGTATTTAAAGACTGTGTTGAAAGAAAATTTAAGCCAGGCCCACTTCTGAGGTTCTGTCCAGGAAGACAGTCCTGTGCAGGGCCAATGCTCTTGACTCCTGATTCTGTACTCAATTTACAATAACTCAGTCTTGTGTTTGGATTGGTATTCTTCAGTGTGTGATTTGGGCACAATCGGATTAATGTGTGACTTCCTGTTTGACTAGCGTTGCATAAAGGTAGTTTTTGCATTCATAAATCATACACTGAATTTTAATTGTCTCCTTATTCAGCTACTTCTCCTCATTAAAACTGATCTCCTGGAGTGCAGGGGTTTTTCACCCCAGGTGGCTAGTAGGCACTTCATACATAAATACTCAGGAAAGGTTGTTTTAAAGATAAATGTAAAGCTTTATGGAAAATGTGTCTTCTAATTTAGGAGAGAGGTGTTAGTATGATTCCATAATGCTTCAAAAAATGTATTAATATGAAGTTTGTCTGTAGCTGTTAAAGTCTCTGTAGTGTTTTCTCTTGACCACTCCTCTTGTTCTCCAACATCTCATTTCTCTAGCCACCACAGTCTCTTCAGGCTCAGCATTTGTTTTCTACCTTCTCTTAGCAGAAGCTCTCTCCTTTGCTTATGATGCTCCCTCTGCCAGATCGGTTTTCTCAAGTGCTACTTTTCAAGACAGGTTCACATTCTATACATGCTTTTTTTTTTTTAAATATGCTTCCTAGGTGTAGAGTAACGGACCGACTTGGGCTCGCCCCCTGGTAAACCTGTAACTACTACTTCCCTGTAACTACTACTTACTTATTTATTTATTTATTTATTTATTTATTTATTTATTTATTTATTTATTTATTTATTTATTTATTTATTTATTTATTTATTTATTTATTTATTTATTTATGGCTGTGTTGGGTCTTCGTTTCTGTGCGAGGGCTTTCTCTAGCTGTGGCAAGCGGGGGCCACTCTTCATCGCGGTGCGCGGGCCTCTCACCATCGCGGCCTCTCTTGTTGTGGAGCACAGGCTCCAGACGCGCAGGCTCAGTAGTTGTGGCTCACGGGCGCAGTTGCTCCACGGCAGGTGGGATCCTCCCAGACCAGGGCTCGAACCCGTGTCCCTTGCACTAGCAGGCAGATTCTCAACCACTGCGCCACTAGGGAAGCCCTATACATGCTTTTTTAAGAATTATTTTCATAGCCCCCCAACAGAAGTTAATTTTTCTCATCTGCAGTTCATTCTTATATTATTTACAATATTCTACTTTAACTTGAAATTTCTTATGTACTGTCTACTCTTTTACATGATAAGCTCTCAGCAACCTAAGATATTCATTTTTAAAGTGACTCAGTTTTTCATTGTACCTGATATATCACTTCAATATCAATCCATCTCTATCTTTTGATGTTACAACCTCAAAAATCATTTACAGAGGTGATTCTACTAACTAACCTGCTTTCATTAAGCTATACACGTGTCCTCTAGTAATAATAATGCATTTGTGTTCATCAGGCTACAAGTTTCTCTAGAAAGCAACACCTGCCCCTTTTATTCCTGAAGGGCTGGTCCTGGATCATTTAAATGCTGTCAGAGATATGAAACAACAAAACTATTATCATTAAAAGCAACTGGTATAAGATATTTTTCCTCTTTATTGCAGTGTTACATTTAGTGGAAGTAAGGATTCACAAGCATATACAATGGGGACTCAAGTTTTCCAAATTCAAACTTCTTCTGTCAGAGATATGAAACAACAAAACTACTATCATTTAAAGCAACTGGTATAAGATCTTTTTCCTCTTTATTGCAGTGTTACATTTAGTGGAAGTAAGAATTCACAAGCATATACAATGGGGACTCAGGTTTTCCAAATTCACACTTCTTAAGACTTTCTCAAATCCCACTGTATTTGTCTACTCAGGCTACAACAAAATACCACAGAATGGGTGGCTTAAACAACAGAAATTTATTTTCATACAGTTCCGGAGGCTAGAAGTCCAAGATCAAAGTTGGACTTGATGGTTGTTTCTATCATGGTTGTTTCTCCTGAGAGTTCTCTTCCTGGCTTGCAGAAACAGCCTTCTTGCTGTGTCCTCACATGGCCTTTCCAATGTGCATACCCGGAAGCACCTTCTCTGATGTCTTTCCCTCTTCTTATAAGGATGCCAATCCTATTGTATTAGGGCTCCACCCTTATGACCTCGTTTCACCTTAATTGACTTCCTAAAGACTTTATCTCCAAACATCATTATATTGGGGATTAGAGTTTCAATATATGGAGACACAATTCAGTCTATAACACCCACGTTCTTTGAAAAAAGGAAATTACCTCAAAAGTAATAGTCTCTTTATCTAACATGCCTGATGACTGACATTTCTATCATTTTGCACTTTCAAAAATTATAATCATACATTTCTAGATTACAGCTAAACTCATGGATGTTTAGCATTCAGAATAGAATTGAGGAATAAACTCATGCATATATGGACAACTGATTTTCAACAAAGTTGTAAAGATAATTCAGTGGAGGAAAGGTAGCCTTTTCAAAAATTGTGCTGAAACAATTGGATACTCATATAAAAAATTAACTTTGACCCACATCTCACACCAAATACAAAAAAAAAATGTAAAATGTATTATACACCTAAATGTAAAGCACAAAACTGTAAAACTTCTAGAATAAAAGATAGGACAAAGACGTTGTGACCTAGGGTTAGGCAAATATTTCTTGGATATCAGAACAAATGCAGAATCCATATAAAAATGCACTGATAAACTGGACTGAATCAACATTAAAACTTCTCTTCAAAATGCACTGTTAAGATAGTAAAAAGATAAGCTCTACATGGAGAGGAAAATTTTGCAACTAACATATTTTATAAAGGACTTTTATCTAGAATATGTAAAGAACTCTCCAAACTCAATAAGGGTAAAAAGAACCCAATAAAATAAGTGGCCAAAAGATCCGGACATAAAATACACTTAAAAAGATATGTGGGACTTCCCTGGTGGTGCAGTGGTTAAGAATCTGCCTGCCAATGCAGGGGACAAGCGTTCGAGCCCTGGTCCGGGAAGATCCCACATACCGCAGAGCAACTAAGTCTGTGCACCACAACTACTGAGCCTGCACTCTAGAGCCTGTGAGCCACAACTAGTGAGCTTGCATGCCACAACTACTGAAGCCTGCACGCCTAGAGCCTGTGCTCCACAACAAGAGAAGCCGCTGCAATGAGAAGCCCGCCCACCACAACAAAGAGTAGCCCCTGCTCACCGCAACTAGAGATAGCCTGCATGCAGCAATGAAGACCCAATGCAGCCAAATATAAATAAATAAATAAATAGTTTAAAATGGCTAAAATGGTATATTAAAAAAAAAGATATGTAGATAGCAAATAAGCACATGAAAGTATGTTCAACATCATCAGGGAAAAGCAAGTTAAAACCACAATATGATACAATTACACACCTATTAGAATAGTTAAAAAGTGATCATAACAAGTGCTAGTGAGGATTTGGAACAACTGGAACTCTCAAGCATCATTTGTGGGAATATAGAATGGTAGGATCACCTGGTAACTGAGCCCACTGCAGCATTATTCACAGTATCCAAGACATGGAAGCAATCTAAATGTTCATCTGTGGATGACTGGATAAAGAAAATGTGTTATACACAAACAATAGATTGTTATTCAACTTTTAAAAAGAAGGAAATTCTGCCATTTGTAACTACATGAATGAACCTGAAGGACATTATGCTAAGTGAAATAAGCCAGACACAAACAGACAAATACTACATGATACCACTTATATCAGGAATCAAAAGCTGTCAAACTCATAGAAGCAAAGAATAGAATGGTGGTTGTCAGAGGCCCGAGGGAGGGGAAAATGGGAAAGTATTTGTCAAAAGGCACAGTTTTAGTTATACAAAATAAGTAAGTGCTATGGATTTACTGTACAGCATAGTTCTCATAGTTAACAATGCTTTATTGTATACTTAAAAATTTGCTAAGAAGACAAATCTTAAAAGCATTTAAGTGTTTATATCATCACACAAATAATGATAGAGGGGGCAGGAAGAAACTTTTGGAGGTGATGGATATGCTAATGGCACAGATTGTGGTGATGGTTTCACGGTGTATGCTTATCTCCAAAGTCATCAAGTTGAAAATATTAATTATTTACAGCTTTTTGTATGTCAATTATACCACAATAAAATGGTTTTTTTTTTTTTAAAGAAAGCTATGGGGTTTAAAAAAACAGAAATGTTACACCTTTCTCATACTTGAATAAGTGCTAAAGAGAAATTATTATTGGCAAACCTGTCATTTTTTTTCAGCATGTCATTTACAATCTTTAGTACTTGAGCTATTATTAGTAATTCACCTCACAACAGATTCCAACACAACTGTTTTCAATCCCAGCTAAGAACCACTGCATTAAGTTTCTCGGTTATTCTGGCTCTGCATTTTCTTTCTTTTTTTTTTTTTATTATATATATACTTTTTTGAATTTTTGAATCTTATTTTATTTATTTTTTTATACAGCAAGTTCTTATTAGTTATCCATTTTATACATATTAGTGTATATATGTCATATGTCAATCCCAATCTCCCAATTCATCACTCCCTGCCAACCCCCCCCCACCCCCCCCCCGCCGCCCCACCAACGCCCAGCCTCTTTCCCTCCTTGGTGTCCATACATTGGCTCTGCATTTTCAATCCTCTATCCCCTGGATGGCAGTGTTGTTCTCCACATTTCACATTACAGTTGAAACTTGGCATCTTAAAGAAATCAATCTGAATGAATGGCTTACGATAGCATTTTTGAATTAGAAGGAAAATAGATGGATCTATCAGACTTTATATATATTTTTTAATTCAAACAGAAAGTCACAAAAATTATAATCATCCTCATCAGTTCACTCAGTCCCATGTAATTAATTTTTTTTCATCTTGATCTTTTGTTAGCACTTTTATGAATTCATCAGTTTTCGATTAGAGTTCTGAAAATGCTTATTCATTCAGTTCAGCAGTATAGTCAGTTACCAGAAACCTGTACTTGTCAGAGTCTTTTCCATGAATTCCTTGAACATGAAACCCTTTTATAGGAACATTTTTGCAAAAGCGTCAGAGTACACCCAGAACTGTCTGTAAATGACAAAAGACTTGAAAATGACCACGGTTAAAGATTTGATGAAAGTTCATAATAATGCAATTGACAAGGAAATTTATTTATTTCTGAGATATACATTTTAAAGTAATAACTAGAATTATGACTTATAACATTATACCAGAACATAGAAGATTTTTAGAAATTTCATGTAATGTGTGAAACATTTATATTAACATATTTCCATACAAATAACCCAAAGAAAGTTTAGTATTAGTTTTTTATTTTGATTTTTGAATTTTATCTTTTTATTTTTTTATACAGCAGGTTCTTATTAGTCATCAGTTTTATACACATCAGTGTACAGACTTTATATTTTTAATGTCTAAGATTAACTCCTCAGGTTTCAATTTTTGACTTGAAGTGAATTCCTAAACAATAATAAACCCTCTAATTGAGCTACTAATGGATTTATGTAAGATTCAATGTTTTATATATATAACATACCGAAGAGTGTAACTAGTTACTGTATAGGAGACAAGTAGTTGGCAAGTTACTAGGCTAATATGTTTCCTAAATCAATCTTCTAACAGATTATTTTTTGCCTAAATTTCATGTCAATGTTTATGGAGTGTTTTGGTTAGATTTGTTACTTTATATCTCTAGGAAATTTAAAGAAAAGTTTCTGTTGTAGGAATTTTAGATCTTAAAAATTTTTGAAATAGCTAGTTAATATTACATAGACAAGTTTTATAAAATCTGAAGGGATGGAGCTGACACTTAGCAATTTAGCATTTTGGCCTAGAGCTTTGGCTCTGGAATCAGACGGATATCAAATTCTAAATCTATCTTTTAATAACTATGTGCCCTTGGGCAAATTATATTAACTCTCTGTGGTAAGGCTTCTTTTTTTTTTTTTTTTTAATTTTATTTATTTATTTATTTATTTATTTATTTATTTATTTATGGCTGTCTTGGGTCTTCGTTTCTGTGCGAGGGCTTTCTCTAGTTGCGGCAAGTGGGGGCCCCTCTTCATCGCGGTGCGCGGGCCTCTCACCATCGCGGCCTCTCCCGTCGCGGAGCACAGGCTCCGGACACGCAGGCTCAGCAATTGTGGCTCACGGGCCCAGTTGCTCCACGGCACGTGGGATCCTCCCCGACCAGGGCTCGAACCCGTGTCCCCTGCATTGGCAGGCAGACTCTCAACCACTGCGCCACCAGGGAAGCCCTTCTTTTTTTTATAAAAATGGGAATGGTAATCACCCTGATAGGATAGTTGTGATGATTAAATGAAAACACAATGTAGAGTTCTTGAATATTTACCTCTCAATAATTTAATCTGCTATTATTTTCCATTATCTAATTTGATCTTGACAGTAACTTTGGGAGATAGGCATGGTACATATGAAGGATGCATGTCTTACGAATAACAAATATGCCTGAGGTCACAGAGGTAATAAGAGGGCAATCCAAGTATCTTGACATAAAATCACTGGTGGCAGTTTTACAACAACTCTATGATATGAATGTGTAAATTACATTAATAATTTATGACCACTATTCTTTCCCATTCACCTAATTATTTATTGATCAGCAATTAATGAGCTAAGGTACTTTATAAACTATAAATCTTAACATATATATGATTTATTTTTTTAAATTATTTGCCAATTAGCCCAAGATAGGCTCAAGATTATGCAACAAAGCCTATAATATTTTAAAGCTAAGTTCAGAAAACATTATTAAACATAATATAAATATAATATATATATAATACATATATATAAAATATATCAAATAAAAAAATATAAAAACATTATTAAAGCCCAATTCGGATTCATTTTCAATAAAGTGATTGGCTTTGATTCACTTAAATCAACATTTTTGACCATCTGTTTTGCAAAGCATGGAGATTTTGAAAAATGATTAAGACATTGTCCTTGTCCACGTTCACCATAGACTTACAGAGTAATAACTTTAATAATTCTAACACCAAGGCCAACTCAATATATTAAGTGCCAGAGAAAGAATATTACAGGGAAGTGAGAGCAATTTGATTAGAAGGCTTCCTAGAGGAGGTGGGTTTTGAGTTCTGTTTTGAAAGAAGGGTGGGACTTCAATAGGCAGCTGTAGAATAGGGAGAAAATTCCCCAGCAGAGGAAATTAGTTAAATAAAAGCAAGGTAATAAAAGGCACTCTATTTCATAAATAATGTAAAGCATCTAAAAGATTTTTTATATACTCTTAAAGTTTCCAAAAACATTGTTAGACAGACATAGAAATTAAAACCTTTTAAATTTCTTAAATATATCTCCCCTACACATATCTCTGAAAAAGAAAGCTCTCTTAAGTTATTGAAATTTTTAAAAAGTGAAGCAAAATCTTTTGAGGCAAAAAACAAACTTCATGAATCATAATAGACTGGAAGGAGGTGGGTTTTAGAATACCTGGGAATTTGCAGATTTGTAAATGAGTAATATTTAAAGGGAATTTTGCTGCAGTTATATTTAAACATAAAGATGGAAATTCGAGATAGAATGAAGTGAATGGTGTAAAAGCCAGTTCAGAGAAAACGTTTTTAATTGAACATACCATCAAGAGCAAGGTATTTATAGCAAATATTTCTGGTTACATGTCCATCAAGACCAAGAGAGAGAGAAAATATGTAGCTTGGGAGTTAAATTTAGCAGGTCGTATAGCTTCTCCTAGAAGGAATTCAATGCCTTTTCTCTGGCAAGGATTAAGGTTAAAGAAAGAAATTCCATTATTTTCCCCAACTCATACTCAGGGTTCTTGAAAGTGCTGTCTCTGCTTCTTCACTTTTTAGCTGTTGCATAGTTTTGGAATCCCCTTTTAAAACCCCACTGAAGCTCTGCTGGTCAGAGTCACCAGTAACCTCCCAGGTACTCAACTGACCTTGGGGTACAAGATATCACCTCTTTTCTTTGCCAGCATTGACTCACCTGAATGTGTTGGCTGAGCCAGTGACTCCTTTCCTCTTTCGTCTCCCCACATGTATCATTGTCCAAGCTAGAAATCTTGCCAGATAGATTTACCTATGTAGTGGCACTTCATACCAGACTTTTTTATACCTGACCCTAGCCATATGAACACTATTGATTCAACAAAGAATTACCCAGCCCAAATGTCACTAGTGCTGAGACTGAGAGCTGCTAATCTATGTTCATGTCTGTAACAATCCATTTTATAGTGTGGTGAAGTACCAAGGGCCAGGCTGTGGGAGAGGTCAGGTCTGGGTACAAGAAATGAGGGAGGGTGCTGGGATTGGTCTGTATAGAATTTTTTTTTGATGTGGACCATTTTTAAAGTCTTTACTGAATTTGGTACAATATTGCTTCTGGTTTATGTTTTTTTGGTTTTTTGGCCATGAGGCATGTGGGATCTTAGCTCCCTGACCAGGGATCAAACCCACATCCCCTGCATTGGAAGGTGAAGTCTTAACCACTGGACCGCCAGGGAAGTCCCTGTGTAGAATTTTAAACCAGTTATAATCCTGACTAAAAGTCAATCTGGTTTTATTATCACCATGCATTAGAAATTCTAAAAAAAATTCAGTGATAAAAATTCTCGTCCCTGAACAAATATTTTATCAGTCTAAGTATAAATAACTAGTTCAGTTTTACTGTTAAGTTTTAAAATTATATATGTAGGCTTCAAAATTAGTAAAGTTTTATTAATTTTAATAAACATTGTATTCTATATGAAAGTAAGTTTGGAGAACTGCCAGTTATGCAGTAGGCCCCTGACACATGTAGACCTAGGGACACCTATTCAGTAATAAGTTTGTAATTGTTTGGAATCAACTGAGCTCACTTTTTGACACAGTTCATTTGCAATCTCTGTGATAGGACAAATTCCTGCATTGAACAGTGATTCAAAATAAACAATGATAGCTGTGTGTGATTTTTTTTTTTTTTTGAGTTATCTTGCTTTTTCTAGTGTGAGGTTTTAGGTGAGGTTAATCTGACCAAAAAAAAAAAAAAATCACAAACAGCTGGAATTATCCTGGAGCACTGTACAGTGAAACACCAAGCTTTAAAATCATTTCTTAAAGAGAGGCGTACAGAAAATGTGGGAAAGGATATTAACTATTTAACAACAATGACCAACAAAGTAAGAAAATGGACATTCATATAGGAAAAAAGAGTCAAATTTCAGAGAAGAATGCCAGAAGAAACAACAGAAGATGCTAGTATTACATTGCCATTAAAAATAGCAACATGTGAATGCCTTAATTGTTTCCATGAAGAATGGACACTTGTTCTAAAGCAATGGATCAAATAATGTCCATGTTTGTTATCATTCGGCCATTTTCTTTCACTTTTGCAAAAGAAGAAAAAATTTGTAGTTATAACCAGTGTTACAGAAATTTATGATGCATTTTATGGTGAAAATATTGTAGTGGAAGTATTTTTGACTGAAGAGCCGTTCAAAACCACCAGCACACATTCTGAAGAAACAAAGACATGGATAGTATAACAATCTTTGGAATTTATTGTGAATCAGATTATTATAAAGTTTAATTTTTTTTTCACTAGTTGCATATATTTTGCTTCGTGTGAAAGAAACATAAATGTTAAAATTAGTTAAAAGTGCTCTTCAATTCTAAGTGAAGAGAAGTTGACAAATCTGGCTATACTATCTTGTAAATATGAATATGTGAAGAAGATCAATTTTTGATGAAGTTTTTGACAAATATGCAGAAGTTTGGGCTTGAAAACAAAAACAATTATGTTATTATTGAATGCTGTGACAGACCAATATGTAGGAATAAATTTTACCCTTGTTAACACATTATTGACCAGGGGATTTTTGCAGAAACTAATGCCCGTAATGCGTCTCTGGTCAAAAATGTATTAAAATATAATTAAAAATCATTAGTACGTTTTCTTTTATATTTTTATATTCCAGCATTTAATTAATCATTTTAGTTTTAAAATTTTTTACTACATGATTTTATATACGAAATTCAATAAAAAATAATTTCACTGTGTGCTTTCTCTTCTGGCCATTATTTGTTGTTTCTTTTTACAACGTTTTCTGAAAATATTTTTTTTTGTATAGAGAATGGTAATATTAAAAATGATTTATTATGGATGTACAATAGGTTATGCCATTGGTGTTCTAATATCTGAGAGGTACTTGAAGTTGATATGTCTGAAACTATTGATAAATTCACTACTTACCCTTCATGAAGTCATGTTTAAAAAGCAAACAAATTAAGAACTCCTGATTCCAGTAAAGGGCATTATCATTCACACCATCATCCTTGACTTCTTCCTTCATTCAGTCCTCACTCCCACATAAATAGTCAATAATAACATTGTTTAGCTTCTCCTTCTTTCATCTCTCTCCTGAATCTCTTCATTTCTATCCACACAGCTGCTGATTTCAGTTAGGCCCTACCCTTTTCTCTCGTGGATTATGTAGTAGTTTCCCAAGCTGTCTCCCTGCCTTCACATTTACCACTGTCTATCCATTCCTCACATTGCCAGGGATGTTTTCTAGATAACTAATCACATCATTCCCTCCATAAAACTTTCACTGGGTTTTCACTACTTTTAGGATAAAAACCAAACTTCTTGGTATGGTATATCAGACTCTTTATGATTTGGTCCATGATGACATCTACAGGTATATTCCCTGCTAAAACTTTATAGTTATAAAATGTACCCCCAAATTTGCATTTCTTTTAGCATTTTCTGTTGGATATGTCATTGTAGATATGGATTCTTGGCCCAAAACACTTAACATTTCACTCCTCACGCTTGCCCAGGGGTCCATTTATCTACTTCTATATTTATCAGTCTGGATTACTTAACTCTGATGCCATTTTCCCACCAGAAACTGGTGTAATTTCAGGTTAGGTTTAGTCATATTTCTCAGTTCGTATACATTTTCATCATTGGTCAGGACAAGATTCCTTTCTTATTTTAGTTATGTATTTCCTCTATCCACTCCTATTTCCACCCTCCACCCTGGTAAGTAACTATTCTAGTGTATTTAATATGTATCTTTTTTGAGGGGGCAGGTGTCTTTACAAAATGTGTATTACCTAATTCTATTTTAAAATCTTCACATTCCACCATACAGATCAAACAGTCAGAAGCTCAAAAACATAGATAATAGTATGATGTTTGGACTTCGCTGGTGGTGCAGTAGTTAAGACTCAGCTTGCCAATGCAGGGGACACAGCTTCAACCCCTGGTCCAGGAAGATCCCACGTGCTGCAGAGCAGCTAAGCCCTTGCACCACAACTACTGAGCCTGCGCTCTAGAGCCCGTGAGCCACAACTACTGAGCCCATGTGCCACAACAACTGAAGCCCGCATGCTGAGAGCCCATGCTCCACAACAAGAGAAGCCATCACAGTGAGAAGCCCGTGCACCGCAACGAAGATTAGCCCCCACTTTCTGCAACCAGAGAATGCCCGTGCACAGCAACGAAGACCCAACATAGACAAAAATTAATTAATTAATTAATTAAAGAAAAAGAAGTATGATGTAGTAAAAAGTAGGAAGGGATGAGTTTTGAGTATCTATTACCTTTGTTTCTAATGCAGTTTAATTATAAATTTAGATAAATTTTAATAATGGTTTTTTAAAAATTTATTTATTTATTTATTTTTGGCTGCGTTGGGTCTTCATTGCTGCACATGGGCTTTCTCTAGTTGCAGTGCATGAGCTTCTCACTGCAGTGGCTTCTCTTGTTGCAGAGCACCGGCTCTAGGTGCATGGGCTCGGTAGTCGTGGCTTGCGGGCTCTAGAGCGCACGGGCTTAGTTGCTATGTGGCATGTGGGATCTTCCTGGACCAGGGATTGAACCCACGTCCCCTTCATTGGCCAGCAGATTCTTAACCACTGCGCCAGTGGGGAAGTTCCAATAATGGTTATGTTTTGCAACAGATTATATTCTTGTTTTTTTTTCCTCTTTTGGTGTATGTTTACTCTTTGAGGAATCTCATCTACCCCTAATGTTTCACCTTTCTTTTGAAACATTTCCCAAGTAATGTTCTATGCAATATCTCACGGCATTAGGTCTAGCTAGAAAAATAGTTCTATACTCAAATACATTTAGAATTTTCTGTGTGATTCATGATGTAAAGTAACATTGATAGTGTAAAGTAAATCCTAGATAATTCTGAAGTAATGAACCTTCTCAACCATGTTTAAACTAATCCTTTCCAATATCATTGGAGTATAGATCACATCATGGTGCATTTATCAAATCTACTGAAACTGTGTATACTAGTTTGGGAAATATTGGCATAAAAGTTGATAACTTTCCAATATATGTATCCAGTCCCTCCTGTTATCTGAACTCCAAGACTGAATTTCCAACTGTCTCTTATATACCCAGAGGTACTTCAACATTATATAGTCCAATATTAGGCCTGTTGCTGTATCAATGACCTGAAGCCAAAGACCACCAACATACACTTACAGTTAAACAAGTTGAATTTATTACTGGTTACAGTGAGGGAAAATGCACAACATAGCAAAATGCAGGGTGTCTCACAAAGAGGATGTTAGAAAGAACTTACTGTAAGATTTTAGTTTAGTTTGAGTAATTTTGGAGAGGATCTAAGGAAGCAGAGACTAGCTCTAGATTGGGTGCTATCAGAAACAGAGAGCAAATCTATTATTGAATATCTCAATAAATTTTATGTGTAGGAGGGCTGGCTAGAGTGAGAATAAAGCTGTATTTGGTAAAGAAGTAACAGTCATTTATTTTAGCTGAGGGAGGGGAATATTTGGTATTTTGTGAATTTCGTAATTCATCTTTTTATCTTATTTAGTCATGGTTACAGAGTTATTGTGTTTGATATTCATGTTTGGTGAGGTTGTTTATGTCCAAGAGCAGAACAACATGGCTTAACTTTTAGCATCAAAAGGACTTGTAATAACATTGAGAATAGGTGTGTATTAGAAGAGGTCTCCAATATCAAGAGCTGTTTTGTCCTTCCTTAGATCCATTACAGTACTTGTTCTTTGTTTTGTATTATTTAGTGGCATAACCTTAGTCATCTAAATAAGAAGCATATGGTTAACATTCATCTCTCATCTCTCATACTCCTGACATTTTAGAGGATTATTAATCACCAATTTTACTCCTAACTATCCATGAAATGCCTTTCAAAATTATTCCTGCCCCTCTTATCTCAATATCTAGATTCAGGCCCTTATTATCTCTTACCTGAAGAGTTGCAATTGCTAGCAAACAGATCTTCCTGATTCTAGTTTTATAGCTAATCATGTTATCCTCTCACTATTATCAAAGGTTTCTTCCTGAAACATAAATAAGATCATGTCCTTCCTCCATTTTACAACCTTAAATGGCTCACTTTTTCTATACATTTTCTTATGCATGGTGTAAGTACCTATGCTGCTATTTAAGGCCCTTGACAATTTGGTACATCTTAACTTTAGATCTCACTTCACATCTAGTCCTAACTGTCATCATATATGGTCTGTGCCCTAAAATTCATTCAGTAAATATTTATTGAAATTCTTTATTACTAATTCAATAATAACTGTGACAGAGATTAAGAGTTTCTTCTATTACTTCTTTTCCTCATCTGATATTGTAAAAGAATCGTTGATTTTTTTAAAGCTGGGACAACTAAAAATATATTCAGCCACCCAGAGTATAGATTCTGTGTTAGCCTCCTTAACAGATAAGCTAGCCACATTATCAATTTCTGACCAAAGGGTTATAAATGAAAGTGGTTGGTAGTTTATGTTAAAGTGAATGTGCCTCTTGCTGTGCCTCCTTACTACTGGCTGGAATGTTGACATAATGGTAGGAGCTCCAGCAATATTTAAGAACATACAGGTGAAGGCTACATAAAATAATGATGAAGTCAAAATTTGGAAGGAGTTTGGGTCCCTGATTACTTCATTAAACTGTCATACCAAGACTGGGCTATTCCTTGGGTGAAAAGAAATATAAGACAAAACTTGTGTGCTTGAGCCTCTTAAATTTGGATGTTTTGTAACATTGGGGTGAACTTAATTTTCTCTGATATAATAATAATGGTAATCGTATTTTTAAAAATTTCATTTGATTTAGCTACCCATTTGTCACTTTCCTTCCCATACAATTATCTATCTATCCAAAAGAACTCAATGCAGTGTGGTGGGATAATATTATAAAACATCAAAATTACATAATATAAAAATAAGAATATCTGCCTCCTTTCCCCGTCTCCCATAATACTTTCATCTGAACCCTGAAAGCTTCTTCCCTTCCCAGTCAAAAGGACAAAAATTACTCAGAGCAAAGCATAAAGGCTACAGAAAGTATTAAGAAAACAAACAAACAAACAGAAGAATTAAAAAAAACAGCCACTGGTCAAAGCAGCATTTAGAAATCTTAGAATATACACACCCCATGTTAATTTTCTTGCTTAGATAAACTGAATAGAGTGCATGGGCAGAGGAGGGAAAAAGTTGAGAGAACCATGGGGTAAAAGAGAATGTGCTGGAGAAACTAAGAACCTCTGCCGAAGCTTCAGAAAACTGTGTTTCTTGATTACCAAAAGCTAGCTTTTGCCTATGGAATATTAGGTTTCAGTTAAAACTTGACTGTGCCAGTGTCACATCTCCATCCAATACATCCTTTAAAGGCAACCCTCTTTCTGACGGCTCAGGACGATTGAAAGCCTCTACAAATGTATATGAGAGACCTGGACCCTGAGGTTTGATTTTTAATGTGAAAAGAAACCTTACCTCTATGCAGGAAAATAAGATGGAAGCAGAACAAAGGTTAATATACAAAATGGATGCCACAAGGTCCTATATGTTTTTTAGGGATGAGCCATGAGTTAAAATCTAAAATTATAGTGCTAATATACAGGGAGAAATACAGTAATTTTGATGCTTTAAAAGTCCATAACATAACATATTTCTTGTTGTTTAGAAGGATAATTAACACTGATACTAAGATCACAGAGAACCAACCTCAACTATATCTTCCTCCCTGAAGCCATCACGTCAATGAAGACATTGTGAAAATTTTTATAGTCAACACTGTCATTTTTCCTGTTGTTTACTATTTATCTGTCCTTAAAAGAGTGCTTATATTTTGTGTTCTACAACTGGAGGGCATCCAAAGTTTTGATTCACCAGTGTTGTTTCAAAATGTTGAAGATCAAGTTAAAAAAAAAAAAGTGGGGAGCAGGGTGGTTCATCTCCCAACCTTGAGAGACTAACAGGATCTGGGATTACTTTCTGCTGTAAACAACTAGAAAACTGTATGAAATGTATGAAATGTATGGAAATGTATGGAATTGGGCAATAGGCAGCACAGGCCTGTAATCACTGAAAGAAAGCAAACAAATGAATATAGACCTATTTAAGATGTTCTTCTACGATGGAATATTACTCAGCCATAAAAAGGAACGAAGCTGGGTCATTTGTAGAGACATGGGTGAATCTAGAGTGTGTCATACAGAGTGAAGTAAGTCAGAAAAACAAAAGTCAGAGAAAAACAAATATAGTATATTAACGCATATATGTGGAACCTAGAAAAATGGTACAGATGAACCAGTTTGCAGGGCAGAAATTGAGACACAGATGTAGAAAACAAACGTATGGACACCAAGGGGGGAACGTGGGGTGGTGGTGGTGGTGGTGTGATGAATTGGGAGATTGGGATTGGCATGTATATACTAATATGTATAAAATGGATAACTAGTAGGAACCTGCTATATAAAAAAATAAATAAAATAAAATTCAAAAATTCAAAAAAAAAAAGATATTCTTCTATGCTCTCAGTCAGTATTAATTGTACTTCTAAACAGCAAGATATATTTTATGTTATGAATATTTTGAGTTTTAAAATTATTTTATTATGTTTTTTTAAGTACTAAAACCACCTCTAAATACCATAGTATCATTTAATCTGTCCCCTAACCCCTATATTTTTTGTGATTTACTACTTAGATCTGGAGGCTAAATAGGATTTTGATTTTTTTAAAAAATAAAGACACTTCATTTGTAATAATGTGTACCTCCATGAGAAGGCATGGATGTTTGACTCCTGTGACATAATGTAGCTATTGTCATCATTGTTTAGCTCAATTCATTTCTTAATGGCTCCAAAATGGTGATATTTTAATTCCATCGTTTATTTATTTAGGAGTTTTCATACTTCTATAAAGAGAAACTTTTTCCTTTTCAATTATTTGATTATCTTAGGGTACAGTCATGGAGAATCCAAGGGTTATTTTCATTAAGTCATTTACACACGGCTTGAACAGAAAGGTATGGAAGGAAGAAATTCTTAAAATGCTAAAGTGCCCAGTCTTTAATTTATTCTGGGGTGACCTAATTTGTTTCAGATTTTGGGGATATGGTTGATTATGTTTGATTATATGCTGATTGAAATCCTATATATATCTTTATGAGAATAGAACTCAGTTTTAAATGGAGTTGCTCTTTGGATGATAAAAAAAGACTTTATCTTTTTGCTATTTGGATGATTAAAAAAACTGTTAATTCTAATAGTACTTAAATTAAGCAATCATGAATAATAATCTCTTGTCAGAAATGCTAGATGGAAGGATAACAATTGCTTGACAACATCATCAGCCTGCCATGTTACAAACTACCTTCTTTACTTTCAACGTTGAGATTCAGCAGCACTAATGCAGTGCTAAAAATGAAAGAAGCTACTAGAATTTTTAAAGTTGCCTTGGTTTTGTTACATCTTTTGTAACTGAAAGAGGATTATATCTTATTTAGCATATGTCCTTAATACATAAGAAATACTAATAATTAAATAAATACCCCCTCCCCAACTGCAAATTCAATAGAGGCCAAAAGAGCAATAGTATAAATAGTGTTCTTTCAGTGGAGACAGGTCAGCAAGTTTGAACAGGTAGAACAAAACTAGATAATTAAGAATCATGCAAAGGTTTTAAAATAAATTTATTTTATGTGAGAATGCTAAATGTGTCTGCTGCTAGTAGTAGGTCAAATCTAAGTACTGACAGAAGTAGTTTAAAACATGTCAATTTTGATTAGAATTTTGACAATTTTCTAGCCTTAAATGATTTTATGTCCATCCAGCATAGAATACTGTATCTAAACAGAAATCGGAAAAACGGACTCATGAACTTGGCAGAATGATGAATCATTCATCTATAATATTTTTGTGTCAAAAAAGAAGCCCAAAGCTGTAGTTATAGATTTTGATTTTACCTTGTAATTAAGATTTTTGCAAGATAGCTTCCATAACAAAGTAAAGAAATGACATTTCCCTTTAGGATAAATGTGACTTTTTTTTTCAGTTCTCAAGAAGTGAACTTTAAATTTTCATTTTTCATATTTAAAACAAGAAAACCTCATAATATTAATATTTTTAAATGTAGGAATCACTTGCAGTGTTGTATGATTTTATATTCTTAATGAAAAGTTACCTCTACGTGGATCCACTGATCAGAGAAATTTTATACACTAAATGTATTGGAACATGATACCAAAAATAAAAACGCATTTATGAAATGGTTCTTAATTTTTTATTTGAGCAACGGTTTCCTATGGTCAGGCATATTTAGTATATTTACTAGGGCTTAAGCCCATTCTTCATTGACTTTGCATTGAGGTTTTCAGGATAGCACCCCTCCGATGCCATAGCCAAAAAAATTGGGTCATCACTGCTTGTAGAGTAAAGGAGCCATGTGAGTACCTAGGTTAAGGCAAGCAAAGGTATTGGAATAACATTAAGTTTTGTTCAGTTCAACTCTGCAGCTATTCTAAGAAAGTGAAGACTTTGCTTCCAGTTTTGTTGACTCTGTAATATATCGGGGTACATAATAGTAATAGGCTCATAATTATAATGTTATGGCTCTTAAAATTATTAATCAAAAATATTGAGATAAAACATCAGAACTACTCTTTTCTAGCTATTTGCATATTTTAACTTATTGAATACTACATTTTTTTTCAAGTGAGTGTCTTATAATGTATTAATCTTGTATATCTCTCTTGATTTCCATGCTTCCCTCCTGGTAATTTGCATTCTTTGATTGTAATGTTTGGACAGGCAGGGAATGATCAGATTTTAGTTCAATATTTAAAAGCTACTTAGCAATCCACACACATTCCCTGATTCTAAAATCCAAATTGTCACCATACAAGTTTACATTTGTATTCAGCCTCATGTTACAAAAGCAATCCATTATATTTCCCTTATTCCAAGCCGTCTGAACTTCCATTAAATCCTCAACTTTCATTACGTCCTGAATAGTGACTGGCTCCAGGATCATCCCAGAAACCTGAAACTCTCGTGAATTTTTCTATTTATCTTGCTTTTTGCATCAGTTGCTGCAGCCTGTTGGTCCTTTTTCTTAAACACATCTCATTTCTCTCCATGCTTCTCCATCCCTACTGCCACATTTCTAGCTCAGGCATTAATCATCTGTCACCTGCCTTTGAAACAATCCTCTTAGCTGGCCTTTCTGTTTCTGGAATAATGCCATCCAATCCAAAGCTCTATCCTGCATCCAGAGTAATCTTTGAAGCAAGGATGTGTTATCATATCACTTCCCTCTGTACAATTTTTCAGTGGTTCCCCACTGCTTACAGAATAAATTTTAAACCCTTTCCACATAGCATATAACATCTTGCCTTTCTCTGTAGCTTTAACTTTTAGGACTCCCACCTTTGCACTTGTAATATACCACAAATGCTCAACTACTTGTAATCCCTGGAACATCTGAGACTCACAAAACTCTGAGTCTTTGCTCAGGCTGTTCCCACTTCTTGGAAATCCCTTCCTCACCTGTCTGCCTAATAAATATCTACTCTTTCTACATGCTTTTTGGCAATATACCTACAACTCGTTCTCCTCTTCCATCATTCAGAACTTTATCAGCTCAGTTAGTCTTTGAGACCACCAAGACTATTCCCACCGCAACTTTGATTTTTGTGTATTCCAGTCCCCACTGGAAGCCCCAGACTCTCATAACCACTACACTATTTTTCATGTATGTTTTTCAGGTAGTGGTTATTTTTCTTCTCCTATGGCCCTTGTGACTCTGAGCCTGAAATTGAAATAAATGGCCTTTTTATTTCTCTCTGTTGTATTCAGAATACTGTCTTTCGCTCTTTCCAAAAAACCTCCAGCATTGAAGCTTCTGCCATCAGACTGTGTCACTCATTATTATTTCTGTTAGCTACACACAGGCCAGTATCTCCCATTTCTTGAATACTTAAGTACTGGTTCACTGTCACACTCCAGTACAACAAACACAAAATTTGATGATTTAAGTATCCACATAGATTCAAATAGATGGACCTTCCACTTCCTTGTCCTGGTTTCTCAATTCTTTGACTTTCCTTTATTAACCATATTTTTCATCTTAAAACAGGCAACTCTCATGTTCTTACTCTAAACTAGTCATAACCAACAATTGTACTTCTTCCTCCATCATTTCATGTTTAAGTATACTGCTTTCTTTTCCTTTCCAGCGTTTTATTATAAAAAGTTTTCAAACATACAGAAAAGTTGAAAGATTTTTTACAGTAAATATCTGTATACCCACCACCTAGATTCTATCATTAACATTTTACTGTATTTGCTTTACAACATTATCTATCTATCTGTCTATCTATCTATCCATCCCTCTCTCCATCATTATTTCATCTTATTTTAAGTGCATTTCAAAGTAAATTGCAGACATGAGTAAAACTTCTTTAGTACCTTAGAATAAATATCATTAACTATAGTTTAATATTTGTTTACAATAATAGTGATTCACACACACACACACACATTACACAGGATGTAATTATTTGCATCCTGCTCCTGCTTTACCACTGAACTGTGATCTCCCTGAGGGCATGCACAATGATCCACTTATATTTGTATCCTTAGGGGCTAGCACAGGAAAATTTTGTAGGTGGTAAATAAATGCTAGTTGAATGAATGAAGGTCTCTCCTCACAGTCATACCAATCTAGTCAGTTAAGATAATAGGATAAATCCCACTGGATCACTCAAATCCAGAATTAGGTTATCTTGACAAATCAGGCAGGGAACATTGCCAGGATATCAGGACACTTAAGACTGAGTTCATGGACAAGTTGGGCTCTTTCTTGAACCGCTTTTCTTACATTTCATTACATCCTGAAGAAGTGACAAAATTGAAATTTATTGCATGAACAAAAGGCATAATGCTTGATTGCTTTCTTCAGAAAGCCATACTTATCACTGTAGTCACATTTACTTTCTATTATGGCTAAGTAGAGACTAATATTTTTATTATTAGATTAGTATGTCTAGAATAATTATGGTTATAGCCTCTTAATATAGAATTACTTTCAGACTGCTTTTTACTTTTGAGCTTGGTTAAGCAAGAGTATATTATATATAGCAGAAAGACACCATTAATGAATAAAATGTTCACATCAAATCTTCTTAGGTTACATGGATCAGGGATTTAATAAACAGGTTGCAGTCTGACTTGGCTTTATACATCTTGTTGATTTTCCATGGTTGCCTATAGTGTAAGTTATACTGATGTCATCATGTTAATCAGAAAATTAAGACTGTGTAATATACCATACTTTCAACAATGTAATTGGATGATTTATCCCTCCTGTTAAGGGAATCAGTAAGCATACTTACAGAACAGATGCAAAGAAAGAGAAATGTGTGAGATGCTCTGACAGGATGACACCATCCACAATACTAAACAAGAAGCATGTGTCATAAATGTGAACATTATATAATAGAATAACACCTTTCAACACACAAGTGTGATCGTAAAACCATCTGCTTCATAATCAGCTTCTCAAGTACATCTGGTATTGCTATATTGCTCACTAAATTGTTCCTAAATGCATTTTAAAAACATAAAATGAATACAGATAGTCTGTGGGATGAGAGACTAAATGTCCAGATGGCTTCCTTTAGTACCTTTACTAATTTCATCATTGTATTTCTTAATTAAGCTCTCTCAGTAAGCGTGTAACTGTTACCATTAAAAACACACATTGATTAAATGAGTGTTTGAAAGACTCAGGTAAGTGGTGGTTTCAATTTAGCTGTGTAAATTGAGTACAATTTTATTTCTACTCAATTACTTCTTTCTATTAAAATAAAAGAAAATACAACACCACTAGAGTCCTTATTTCAATCATAGTATCATATACAGTATGACTGTATTGTTAGAAGTAGCCAAGCTTAAAATGATAAATTAACGTAGAGCAGAAAAGGGGTTCTGGCTTTAAACATTTTTAAAAAGACAGTTAAAAACTTAGTCTAAACTCAGAAGACACCCTTAGCTTTTATTATTGACATCAGATAATTTGTTATTATATCTTTTTAAGAGTAACGTTTGAGTTGGAAATAATTATTTCCTGGTTGATCTGTATTTCACAGGCAAAGTTCTTCTTTATACTAGCTGAAGAAAAACTGCAAAGAATCTATGCATGTTAGGAGGTTATTTTAATAATCATGTGGACTACTCTTTTTATCGTATCTTTTCTGTGAGAGGTTGAACTGTTTCCTTGATTAGGATTCTAGGATTTACTTTTGCATGTGTGTCTCTCTCCCGTCAATATTGTTGTTTTCAGTACAATCCTTTTTTTTTCTCCTGTCCTGGGAAGAAAGGCGGAAGTGTTTCTATTAGAATGTTTTAACCATTTTTAAAATAAACATTTAAAAGTATTTAATTTTTTATCTGGTGTCAAAGATGGTCATATAGGAAGACCCTCAACTCACTTCTTCCTATGGACACACCTAATCTACACCTACATATAAAGCAATTCCTCATAAAGAATAAATGAAGGCTGATTGAACAGCTTCTGAACAAATGATAGAGGGACCACATAGAGACAGATAGAAGAGATGGAAACATGGAATTAATGGGAACCCCCACTCCTGATGTAGTGACCTGTAGTAAGAGGAGGTAATAGTAAGGGGCCTGCATGCAGACTTGCCTGTTCTGGGGTACAGTGAAAAAAACAGTGGTTTAAAGGGCACCAAACTACACATGAAGGAAATCCATTAACTGACCCTAGAGAGTCTGCCAAATGGGCCAGGAACTATTGGAACTCTCTCCGGGGTCTGAGGCACCAAGAGTGCCATTTTTTGCACTCCCCATCCACCTTGATAGTGCAGCTAGGAACATGGTCCATGCCCTCTAGCCAGCCTGCTAGAACTGCCCCATCACATCCCAGGCCCCCTGCTTACACCAGCTCCAGCCACATCCCCACAACCTAAGGCAACCCCAGCCCAGGTCTGCTCCAACCCCAGTCATCCTGAGGTGGACTTGGTGCAGAGCACCCTGGGACACCCTCAGCCTGTGCCTGCTCCAGCTACAGCCATCCCATCAGGGTGGCCTTGGAGCACAAGGCTGCAGGACCTCCTGGCACACACCTGCTCCAGCTCAAGCTGTCCCACTGGGTTGGCTCTGGTGCAGCATGCCCTGGGACACCCTTGGCCCACACTTGCTCCAGCCCCAGCTGGCCTGCTGAAGCCTCTTGGTACATGCAGTCTACACATGGGATGCTCTTACTCTAAGCCCTGTCTTTAAGACCAAGTGAGGTACCTGTTTTGCTTAATTCATAGAAACAAACACAGAAAGTCAAACAAAATAGACATGAGAATACATTCAAAACAAAAGAACAAGATACGATCACAGAAAAAACACTGATGAAATGGAGATAAGTAATTTATCTGCTTCAGAGATCAAGGTAATGATCATAAAGAAGCTTATCGAACACAGGAGAAGAATGGAGGAACACAGTGAGAATGTCAACAAAGCATTAGAAAATATGAGAAAGAACTAATCAGAGATGAAGACTATAACTGAAATGAAAAATACATGAGAAGGAATCAACAGCAGATTAGATGATAAGAACAGATAAGCGATGTAGAAGACAGAATGATGGAAATCACCCAATCATAACAGCAAAAAGAAAAAAGAATTTAAAAAAATGAGGATAGTTTAAGGGAGCTCTGGGATAACATGAAGCATATCAACATTTGCATTATAGGGGTCCCAGAAGAGCAGAGAGAGAGAAAGGGGCAGAAAAATTATCTGAATAAATAATGGCTGAAAATTTCCCTAATCTGGGGAAGGAAACAGATATCTAGGTGTAGGAAGAACAGAAAGTCCCAAACAAGATGAACCCAAAGAGATCCACATCAAGATATACCATAATTAAAATGGCAAATGTTAAGAGTATCAGAGTGGGAAGAAGGGTGCTAGGTGCCAAGAAATTCAGTCAGCCTCTAGAAACTGGGAAGATGGAATGTTCTGGAGGAGATTAAGATGGCAAAGTAGCAGGATGTGAAACTCGCCTCCCTCCAGGAACACATGAAAATACATCTATATGTGGAACAATTCTCACTGAAAACTAACAGGAGACTCGCAGAAAGACTCCTGTACAACCAAGGCTGTAAGAAAGATCCATGTGGATTTGGGTAGGAAGAGAAGAGAAGCAATCAGGTAGGGACCTTTGCCCCTGTGAGGGGACACAGAGGAAAAAGGAGATTACACAGGTGGAGATCCTCCCTGGGGAGTGGGTGGTTCAAGGCACATATTGGGTGTCCAAGCTCTGGGGCCCAACACAGGGAATACAAGCCCCCTTCGTTGTTTGGAAGGCTGATGAGACTAACAGGGGGGCTGTGGGAAGCCTGAACTCTGCTCATAAGGAGCACACGCACGTTTTCTTGCTCCCAAAACAGGGCAGAGAGGTTGGATTGAAAACTGCACCAGTGGCTGGAAAATTACCTATGATTGCCCTGGTGTGTGCCGCAGCCTGAGCCAAGTGAATGGTCCAGCCTGAAGCTTCACGAAACAACTCCACACTGGGGCAAGGGCTTGGCTGTGAGACACAGAGGCAGCTCAGAGCCAAAGCTGCATCTCAGCAGGGTGGGGCAGCCATTACTGGCATTTACACAAGCAGTGCATCAGAAGTAGTCCAGATCTAGATCCAGGCTGGACTGCTGCAGCCTGTGCCTGGACACGCACCAAATGACCACACCACACACTTTTGCTCCAGCGCTGTTCTCCTTCTGGATGAGGGTGCAGGTGCTAGGAGGGGGGAGAGCACACACCTAAAGAGAATGGAGCCAGCTTGGACATGACCCTCAGGGCTTCTACTCATGCAAGTTGGGACCTGCCTCTGCCCCTGATAAGGTGGTGACAGCCATGGATCTGATGGGTAGCCCTAGCTCATAGCTGGCTCCAGTGCTAGTCCCTCCATTTCCAGCCCCACCTCTCACCAAGTGATAGCTGGCAGCACACTCAGAGGAAAGATGCGACTTGTGTTCACATCAATTCCAGTTCTCCCACCAAAGCACTGGGCATATGCAGACTATACAGGGATGCTCCCACATGAGGAAACCCATTCAAGACTGCCAGAGATAACTGTTTCACTTAATTTCATAGATACAGAAAAAGTTAAGCAAAATGACAAGACAAAGGTATTTCTTTCAATAGAAGGAACAAGAGAAAACCCCTGAAAAAACAACTAATGAAACAGAAAGAAATAATTTACCAGATAAAGAATTCAAAGCATTAGTAATAAGAATGCTAACTGAATTAGGAAAAAATAGATGAAAATAGTGAAAATTTTAATAAGAAACTAGAAAATATTAAAAAAGCAGTCAAAACTGAAGAGTACAATTACTGAAATGAAAACACACTAGGAGGAATTAATAGCAGACTAGGTAATACGTAAGAACACATAAGTGATCTGGAAGATAGAATAATGGAAATCACCCAATCAGAACAGAAAAAAGAAAAAAAATTAATAAAAAGAGTTTAAGGGATCTCCGGGATAACTTCAAGCATACCAACATTCTCATTATAAGGGTACGAGAAGAAGAAGAGGGAGAGGAGAGGGTTGAAAATGTATTTGATAAAATTATTACTGAAATCTTCCCAAACCTGAAGAAGGAAACAGATATCCAGGTACAAGAAGCAGAGGGTCCCAGACAAGATGAACACAGACCCACATCAAGATACATCATAATTAGACAAAAGTTAAGGGTAAAGAGAATTCTAAAGGCAGCAAGAAAAAAACAAAGAATCATATGCAAGGGATGCCCTATAAGGCTACCAGCTAATTTCTCTGCAGAAACTTTGCAGGTCAGAAGGGAATGGTATAATATATTCAAACTGCTGAAAGAGAAAAACCTGCAACATAGGATACTCTACCCAGGATTATATTTAGAATCGAAGGAGAGATAAGGAACTTCTTAGACAAGTAAAAACTAAAAGAGTTCATCAATACTAAACCTAAAAGAAATGATAATGGGTCTTCTCGAAGTGGAAAAAAAGAAGGCAATAAAAAGAGGTAAGAAACTAGAGGAAAGGAAAAATCCCACTAGTAAAGGTAAATATATAGTAAATGCTAAGGATAAACCACTTAAATAAGCTAGTATGAAGATTAAAAGACAAAAAATTGTAAAAGCAACAATAACTACAATAAACATTTAAGGAATAAACATGAAGATTTAAAATATGACATCAAAAACCAAAATGTGGGGGAGAGGAATGAAAATGTAGAACTTTTAGAATGAATTTGAACTTAAAGGAAAACCTACTTAAAACAAGTAGATATAGTTATAGTTCAACATTTAAGAACCCCATGTTAACCACAAATCACAAACCTATCATACAATAGATGGGCAAAAACTAGAGAGAAAGGAATGCAAGCATAGGACTAGAGAAAATTATCAAACCACAAGGGAAGAAACAAAAATGAGATGAAAATAACAGAAAAGAACTTTAAAAACAGCTGGAAAATAAGTACTAAAATGGCAATAAGTACATACTTATCAATAATTAAATGTCAATAGACTAAATCCTTTAATCAAAAAACATAGGGTGACTGACTGGATAAAAACAAAACAAAAACAAAAACAGAACTCATCTATATGCTGCTTAAAAGAGACTCACTTTAGAAAGAAACACACACAGACTGAAAGTAAAGAGATGGAGAAAGATAGTAATGTGAATGGAAACGACAAGAAAGGGAAGATAGCAATACTCATATCTGACAAAACTATAAAAAAGACAAAGAAGGGCATTAAATAGTGATAAAGGGATCAATAAAAGAAGAGAATATAACACTCATTAACATATATGCACTCAATAAAGGAACACCTAAATATATAAAGCAAATACTATCAGACATAAAGGGGAAAATTGACAGTAATACAATAATGGTAAGGGACTTTAACACCCCTCATATCAATGGACAGATCATCCAGACAGAAAATCAAAAAGTTAACAGTGGTCTAAAATAAAACAATAGGTCAATTGGACTTAATAGATATCTACAGGACATTTCATCCAAAAAAAAAAAAAAAGCAGAATACACATTTTTTGAAGTGTACATGGAACATTGTCCACAATAGCTCACATGTTAGGCCACAAATCAAGTCTCAGTAAATTTAAGAAGATGAAGATCATATCAAGCATCTTTTCTAATCACAACAGTATGAAACTAGAAATCTATTACAAGTAGAAAACTGGAGAAAAATCACAAATATGTGGAGACTGAACAACATGCTACTAAATATCCAATGAGTCAATGAAGAAATCAAAAAAGAAATCAAAAACTACCTTGAGACAAATGAAAATGGACACAAAACTTTCCAAAATTTATGGAATGTAGCAAAAGCAGTTCTAAGAGAGAAGTTCATAGCAATACAGACCTACTTCAAAACATAAGAAAAATCTCAAATAAACTAACTTTACACCTACAGAAACTAGAAAAAGATTTTTAAAAAGCCTATAATTAGTAGAAGGAAGGACATAATAAAGATCGGAGTGGAATTAAATAAGATAGAGACAAAAAATAATCAATGAAACTAAGAGATAGTTCTTTGAAAAGATAAAGAAAATTTACAGACCTTTAGCCAGATTCATTAAGAAAAATAGAGAAAGGGCTCAAATAAAGAAAATCAGAAATGAAAGAAGAGAAGTTACAACCAATACCACAGAAATAAAAAAATTCTGAGGTTACTATGACCAATTATGCACCAACAAATTGGACAACCTAGAAGAAAAGGATAAATTTGTAGGAACATACAATCTTCCAAGACTGAATCGGGAAGAAATAGAAAACATAAACAGACCAATAACTAGTAATGAAACTGAATCAGTAATCAAAAAGCTTTCAACCAACAAAAGCCCAGGATCAGAGGGTTTCACAGGCCAATTCTGCCAGAATTCAACATTCATTTATGATAAGAACTCTCATATGTAGGTATAGAGGGATGATATCTCAACATAATAAAGGCCATTTATGATCATCCAACAGCTAATTTCATACCCAATGGTGAAAAGCTGAAATTATTTCCTCCAAGATCAGGAACAAGACAAGAATATCCACTCTCACCACTTTTATTCAAAATAGTATTGGAAGTCCTAGCCACAGAAATCAGAGAAGAAAGAGAAATAAAAGGAATCCAAATTGAGAAGAAAATAGTAAAATTGTTGCTGTTTGCAGATGACATGATATTATACATAGAAAATCCTAAAGATGCCACCAAAAAATTACTGAAGCTCATCAAAGAATTTGGTAAATTTGCAGGATACAAAATTAATACACAGAAATCTGTTGCTTTTCTATACACTAATAATGAACAATCAGAATGAGAAATTAAGAGAACAATCCCATTTACAATTGCATCAAAAAGAATTAAATACCTAGTAATAAATCTAGCTAAGTAGGTAAAAGACCTGTACTCAGAAAACTATAAAACACAGATGAAAGAAATTGAAGGTGACACAAACAGATGGAAAGATATACTGAGTTCATGGATTGGAAGAGTTAAAGTGTAAAATTACTATACTACAAAAGGCAATCTACAGATTCAATACAATCCCTAACAAAATACCAATATCATTTTTCAAAGAACTAGAATAAATAATTCTAAAATTTGTACGGAAACACAAAGAATGTCAAATAGTCAAAACAATTTTGAGAAAGAACAGAGCTGGAGGTATCATGCTCTGTAACCTCAGACTATACTACCAAACTACAGTAAACATAACAGCATGGTACTGGCACAAAAACAGACTCATAGATCAATGGAACAGAATGGAGAGCCCAGAAATAAACCCACACACTTATGATCAATTGATCTATGACAAAGGAAGCAAGAATATACAATGAAGAAAAGACAGTCTCTTCAATAAATGGGAGCTGGGAAAACTGGACAGTCTCATGTAAAAGGATGAGTTTAGAACATTTGCTCATACCTTATACAAAAATAAACTCAAAATTGATTAAAAACCTAAATGTAAAACCTGAAACCATAAAATTCCTAGAAGAGAACATAGGCAAAACACTCTGACATAAATTGTAGCAACATATTTTTTTGGTTGTGCTTCCTAAAGCAAAAGAAACAAACACAAGAATAAACTAATGTGCTGCTGGATTCTGTTTGCTAGTATTTTGTTGAGGATTTTTGCATCTGTGTTCATCAGTGATACTAGCCTGTAGTTTTCTTTTTTCATGACATCTTTATCTGGTTTTGGTATCAGGGTGATGGTGGCCTTGTAGAATGAGTTTGGGAGTGTTCCTCCCTCTGCTATATTTTGGAAGAGTTTGAGAAGGATAGGTGTTAACTCTCCTCTAAATGTTTGATAGAATTCACCTGTGGAGCCATCTGGTCCTGGGCTTTTGTTTGTTGGAAGATTTTTCATCACAGTTTCAGTTTCAGTGCTTTTGATTGGTCTGTTCATATTTTCTATTTCTTCCTGCTTCAGTCTCGAAAGGTTGTACTTTTCTAAGAATTTGTCCATTTCTTCCAGATTGTCCATTTCATTCGCATAGAGTTGCTTGTAGTAATCTCTCATGATCCTTTGTATTTCTGCAGTGTCAGTTGTTACTTCTCCTTTTTCATTTCTAATTCTATTGATTTGAGCCTTCTCCCTTTTTTTCTTGATGAGTCTGGCTAATGGTTTATCAATTTTGTTTATCTTCTCAGAGAACCAGCTTTTAGTTTTATTGATCTTTGCTACTGTTTCCTTCATTTTTTTTTCATTTATTTCTGATCTGATCTTTATGATTTCCTTCCTTCTGCTAACTTTGGAGTTTGTTTTTGTTCTTTTTTCTCTAATTGCTTTAGGTGTAAGTTTAGGTTGTTTATTTGAGATTTTTCTTGTTTCTTGAGATAAGATTGTATTGCTATAAACTTCCCTCTTAAAAGTGCTTTTACTGCATTCCATAGGTTTTGGGTCATTGTGTTTTCATTGTCATTTGTTTCTAGGTATTTTTTGATTACCTCTTTGATTTCTTCAGTGATCTATTGGTTATTTAGTAGTGTATTGTTTATCCTCCATGTGTTTGTATTTTTTACAGATTTTTTCCTGTAATTGATATCTAGTCTCATATCATTGTAGTTTGAAAAGATACTTGACATGATTTCAATTTAAAATGACTATACTACCCAAAGCAATCTACAGATTCAATGCAATCCCTATCAAACTACCAATGGCATTTTTCACAGAAAAACAAAAAATTTCACAGTTTGTATGGAAACACAAAAGACCCCAAATAGCCAAAGCAGTCTTGAGAAAGAAAAATGGAGCTGGAGGAATCAGGCTCCCTGATTTCAGACTATACTACAAAGCTACAGTAATCAAGACTGTATGGTACTGGCACAAAAACAGAAACATAGATCAGTGGAACAGGATAGAAAGCCCAGAGATCAACCCACACACATATGGTTACCTTATCTTTGATAAAGGAGGCAAGAATATATAATGGAGAAAAGACAGCCTCTTCGATAAGTGGTGCTGGGAAAACTGGACAGTTACATGTAAAAGAATGAGATTAGAATACTCCCTAACACCATACACAAAAATAAACTCAAAATGGGTTAAAGGCCTAAATGTAAGGCCAGGCACTATAAAACTCTTAGAGGAAAACATAGGCAGAACACTCTATGACATAAATCACAGCAAGATCCTTTTGGATGCACCTCCTAGAGAAATGGAAATAAAAACAAAAATAAACAAATGGGACCTAATGAAACTTAAAAGCTTTTGCACAGCAAAGGAAACCATAAACAAGACGAAAAGACAACCCTCAGAATGGGAGAAAATATTTACAAATGAAGCAACTGACAAAGGATTAATCTCCAAACTATACAAGCAGTTCATGCAGCTCAGTATCAAAAAAACAAACAACCCTATGCAAAAATGGGCAGAAAACCTAAATAGACGTTTCTCCAAAGAAGATATACAGATTGTTGAAGATATCAACAAACACATGAAAAGATGCTCAACATCAGTAATCATTAGGGAAATGCAAATCAAAACTACAATGAGGTATCACCTCACACCAGTCAGAATGACCATCATCAAAAAATCTACAAACAATAAATGCTGGAGAGGATGTGGAGAAAAGGGAACCCTCTTGCACTGTTGGTGGGAATGTAAATTAATACAGCCACTATGGAGAACAGTATGGAGGTTCCTTAGAAAACTAAAAATATAACTATCATATGACCCAACAATCCCACTACTGGGCATATACCCTGAGAAAACCATAATTCAAAAAGAGACATGTACCACAGTGTTCATTGCAGCACTATTTACGATAGCCAGGACATGGAAGCATATATATACAATGGAATATTACTCAGTCATAAAGAGAAACGAAATTGAGTTATTTGTAGTGAAGTGGATGGACCTAGAGTCTGTCATACAGAGTGAAGTAAGTCAGAAAGAGAAAAACAAATACTGTATGCTAACACACATATATGGAATCTAAAAAAAAAAAAAAAAGTTCTGAAGAACCTAGGGGCAGGACAGGAATAAAGACACAGACATAGAGAATGGACTTGAGGACACGGGGAGGGGGAAGTGTAAGCTGGGACAAAGGGAGGGAGTGGCATTGACATATATACACTACCAAATGTAAAATAGATAGCTAATGGGAAGCAGCTGCACAGCACAGGGAGATCAGCTCAGTGCTTTGTGACCACCTAGAGGGGTGGGATAGGGAGGGTGGGTGGGGGCTCAAGAGGGAGGGGATATGGGGATATATGTATACATATAGCTGATTCCCTTTGTTTTACAGCAGAAACTAACACAACATTGTGAAGCAATTATACTCCAATAAACATGTAAAAATAAATAAATAAATAAATAAATAAACTAATGGTACCTAATTAAACTTAAAAGCTTTTGCACAGCAAAGGAAACCATTGACAAAAATGAAAAGACAACCTACTGAATGGGTAAAAATATTTGCAAATGATATGATGGATAAGGGGTTAATATCCAAAATATATAAACATTCCATACAACTCAATTTAAAAATGCCCAATTAAAAGATGGGCAGAAGACCTGAATAGGTATTTTCCCAAAGAAGACATACAGATGGCCAACAGGTGCCTGAAAAGTTGCCCAACATTGCTAATCATCAGAGAAATGCAAATCAAGACTAGAATGAGTTATTACCTCACATCTCTCAGAAAGTCTATCATCTAAAAGTCTACAAATAATAAAAGTTGTCAAGGATGTGGAGAAAAGTAACCCTTGTACACTGTTGGTGGGAATGTAAATTTGTGCAGTCATTGTGGAAAACAGTATAAAGTTTCCTCGAAAAACTAAAAATAGAACTGCCATATGATCCAGCAATTCCACTGCTGGGTATATTTCCAAAGAAAATGAAAACACTAATTTGAAAAGATACAAGCACCCCAATATTCATGCAGCATTATTTACAATAGCTGAGATATGGAAACAACCTAAGTGTCCATCAAGAGATGAATGGATAAGAGGATGTGGTATATATACACAATGGAATATTACTCGGCCATAAAAAAAGAATGAAATGATGCCAGTTGCAAAAATATGGATGGATCTAGAGGGTATTATCCTTAGTGAAATAAGTCAGACAGAGAAGACAAATACTGTATGTTATTGCTTATATGTGGAATATAAAGTATAAAACGTGAATGAATATAACAAAACAGAAACAGCTTTATATATAAAGAGAACAAACTAGTGGTTACCAGTGGGGAGAGGGAGGAGGGAGGGTCTAGATATAGGGGTAGGGGATTAAGAGGCACAAACTACTATGTATAAAATAAATAAACTACAATGTTACAAGGATATATTGTACAGCACAGGGAATATAGCCAGTATTTTATAATAACTTTAAATGCAGTATTATTTGTAAAAATATCTAATCATTGTGTTGTACACCTGAAACTAATATATTATAAATGAACTGTACTTTGATTAAAAATAAATAAATTGAAGCCTACAGAACTTTTGTGTTCAGTCCCTCCCACCGGCCCCTCCTCTGGGAATAGTGGGAGAGAGATCAAGGTGATGGATTTCTGCTGATGACTGTTATGTGTACATGTTGTGTTTCTCTAACAATTAGCCTTAGTGACTTTGCCTATCCCTTTGCTGTATTGAAGCTGTATACATTTGTCTCACTGGACATATATTTGATTAATCTTACAAACAGACCAGTGTGCCTGAGGCTCAGCTCTCTAATTTGCCCCTCAGCTACTGTCTGTCACAATTTTTATGACAAAGTGTTTTAAAGTATAATTTGTCATTTTTGGATTACTTCCATGAAATAATTTTCAGTCAGTGCTCACCATTACCAGGAGTTGGCTAATTCTGTAATTCTCCTTTCAGTTTTACTACATATCTTTCTAAAATTTTTCTCAGTGAGTTTTATTTATTGAAGTTTCATTACATACAGTAAGCTATACAAATTTTATGTGTGGAATCATGTATGTGTTATTTGCTTCTGAATTATGATACTCTTGACTTTTGGTATTGAAGCACTTGTATCTAGAATAATTTAATGTAGTCTGTATTTACTTAATATTCATAGTATTTATAATTTAACATTTTTCTCCTAAAAAGAATGGCTCAAAGTGGAAGCTTATATCCAAAATAAAAACAAGAGAAATAATTCACATTTTAAGAATTTTATTTTTGAGAATTAGTTTTATTTAATTTCCCTCTACTAAATAAAAAAACCACAAATTCACACAACTTGAGAGAGCTAAGAGTGGACAAAATCAAAACTTTACCTAATCTGATTTACAGAAATGATTTCTACCACTTTCGCCTTTTTGCCTATTAAATGGAACCTGCTTTTTCTCACATTCTTAATACGATGTAGCATCAGGAATGGAATCTACTTTACTCCTAGTTTTCCTTTATTTTACATGGTTCCTCATATTTCTGCCTCAAATAAATTTCTACAAAGCCTTTTAAGAAGCATTTATAAATCTTTTCAGGCCCTTGGTATTTTTGTCTTTACAGAATAAAGCACACATTTGAGTGGGAGAAAAATCTGTAAAAATTATACATTATTTAAAAAGCTGCAGATTTTATTTCTTTGCTTGGTTTGTAAAAGTTAATGCTTACAATGTCACATTGAATAAAACACTAGCTTTGAGATATGCCTGAAGATATTATCCTCTAATATGGAACCAAATTATTCTTTTTTTTTTAAACTTCAATAACTACCATGAGTTAGTTACAGTAATTTAGGTTGGCCTAATTTTGATGCTTCTTTTGAGACCATAGTCAACTTTCAATTATTTTAAAATTATATCTGTTTTTCAAACTTAGGTAATTCTTATAGAGTTTTCATAAGTTTTGACTTGTCCATTTACCTCCCCTCCTATTATTTACTTAATATTTTCTGTTAAAATGACTCTCTTAAAAAGAAAATAAAACCTAAGGAATGTTTTAGCCTTTTCCTTATAATAGTATCACAGTTTTGATGTATTAGTAATATGTTTTGATATATATATTTAATAAACACATTACAATTAAAATGAAAAATGTTTATCTGTGTACTAGCTAAACCATATCAAGTCCTTAGTATTAAGTATAGCACATTTTGGGAATGACTCTATTATATTATGCATTATTGTGTTATGAGGGAATGAAGTTGTTTAGGTGTATCTAGCCTCTGAGTATAGTGCTATACAAGTCTGCCATCTTTGTGTCTGGCAAACGTGGGGCTACTAAAATCTGGTAAAAGGATCAACCAGTCGGAAGCACAGGTTTCAGTGTAAGGAAGTCTTAGACAAATATAGATAAACTACTTTAAATTTCTGTTTTAAAAAATGTATGTTACATTAAAATATAATTTAAGGTATTATGATCTGGACAAGTGGAGAATGGTCCCACAAAAATATATATTATCTTTGTGGAAATACTGACCACAAAATCTTGCCTGCTAACAGTAGTGGCATATTAACTGTTTGTCAGCAGAATTAAGAGTCAGGAAAAAAGGAGATGAAGCTTTTCAAAATGGGGAAAATAGCCATCTACAATATTGTTAAGGCAACAATAGACCATCATGTGGTTTCCATAAGAGCTAGATTTTCATGGTGCTTCTTAATTTTCCATTTTTGTGGATTTGGGAAGAGTTAGGTTAGGTGTAGATACTGTACTATTTGTACTGAGGTTGTATTCTTTGATAAGTTCTAAGTATATAGTTAGATAGAATTCAGAAGTTCTCAGGAAGATAACTGAAAATGCTTTTGATGTAAAGCAGATTAAAAAAATTGTAAATTAGAGAATTCAGGGAAGCCCATGGGAAATATTGTGTATGATTTAAGAGATTTAGGATGTATTAGACATTATCAAGTTTAGAGAATACTATGCAGAACTATGTAATGTTTGAAATGTGTTTTTGCTGAGATTTGATCTTATGAGATTGAGATTCTCTCTTCTGCTCTAAATAATGTATTGGTGTCTGTAATTTAGAAATTAATGTTTAGTAATTATTATGCATGTATATTTTAATAAAGCATCTATTTCTATGGAATAAGCTGAGTTGAACTGAAAAACTTGCTCCGACCTGTGGTACAGGATGTTTATGAATCTGGTATAAATTGCTAACTGTAATACTCTGAAAAGATCAAGATTTAACAGCAGTTTTGCTCCGTCTTCTTTCTGCATTTCAGAATTTCATTTTACTGTTTATAGTCTAACTTAAAATAAAATCCTGTTTATAGTCTAACTTAAAATAAAATGAACATTTTATGAATAACAAGTGACTAAAATGAGACTTTGAATGGTACGATCATGTTCTCTCTTCAAGCAGTTGAGTTTGTGACTAAGAGTGTGAGTTCAGAAATCAGACAGATCTGGGACGGGCTCAGTTTCTGCCGCTAAGCAGATCAAGAAATCCTTTCTAAGCCTGAGTTATCTCATCTTTAAAATGAAGTTAATAAGAGCACCTGTTTGATCTGTTTTTTTGTAGAGATTAAATGAGATAATTTGCAAAAAATTCTTGGCTTAGTCCTAGGGACAGAGTAAGCACTCCACAAAAAGCTACTATTTTAAATAATAATATAAGAATAAATAGTTAAACTGAAGTAAACTAAAACTGATGACATGATTCAAGAAAACATAAAATGTGTATGTAAGTAATTAAAGAACGATTTCTGGTTAAGATTATTATTACCATATTGAAAAAGACTTCATTAGCAATCTGTCTAAAACATTCAATTATCACGTAAACAAACTCTCCTTGTGGGGAGCCAAGAAGATAACTATCAGAGCTGTGAAAGCCAAATGGTGACAATGTAATTTTTGTAACTTATCAATATCCTTTGATGATTGTTGAGAAGAGGTAAAAATTTTTATTTTTAAATCAATGGCCGTGAATTTCTTTAGGTAAGAACCCACTGTCGTTTTGAATAGCAATTGTCAAATAAATACTGTATAAAGTAGTGACTCACTGTACTCTTACTTGTTCATTCATGACATTTTCTTTTTGCATAATCTGTACAATCAGATTTGCTGCCTTCACACCTCTCCTCAAACTTATAGTTGCCCCGAGCTGTCCCAAATGTTAGAGAAAAATATATATAATCCTTAAATCAACTCATTTGCTGATACATGTTAAGAAACAAATATGAAAATCGAAAATAAACACAAATATGAACAATATACAAGGCCAAAGAATAAATTGTAATTGAAAACTTCTTTACGTTGACTGCCTTTTAGAGGTTTTCCAAAAGCGTCTATATTATTACTCAGCTTTTCCAGAAAAACTGTAATGACTGTAAGAAATAAGCTTTTTGGTTGTGTATCTTCTCCCTTGTTTTCTGCTTTTGCATTGCTCTTTTGTAAATTTATAAAATCTACTGAAATTTTAGGACAGTGGTCATCACGTTTGCTGATAAGGAAGAAAAATTTTTGATTCTCAAATTTTCAGCTATTCTTTTTCTTCTATTTATAACCATTGTCAAAAATAAAATAACATCTTGTCAACCCACTCTTGGTTTCCAGATACGTAAGTTTGTGAGATATTGGAAACAATGCAATGCAGGCTTAGACCATGAAGCATATTTTCTTTCAATAGTAAAATATAGAGGAATGATAAAAACAAACATCACCGTGAATGGTATGCCTTATTTGTTATGGTAAAATTCCAACCAATAACAAATATTTGAAACTTTAGCAAGTGATTTCTTTTTAGGCTTCAAATAAGATATACTTGATTTTACTACTTTTATACTAAAGAAAACTTGAAATGGAATTCTATTAAAATATGTTCCAAAACTAAAATGTTAGTGATATTGTTAACATTGGCATTTTTCTGTTATGTGACATTAAACACTGTTTTATTGATAAAACAATGAAAAAATATGAAACAATATGCCTCCTAAATGGCTCTTAAATTTTACTGTTGTACACTGCTAATTTATTATTCAAAACTCATTATAAAAATTGCTGTGATGGTGATGATATTCATTTTTTCTGTTAACTTCTGCATTCATCAGAAGAAAGTATTTATAGTGAATTGACTGCAGATAGCATAATCGTGTTTATGTAAATACCTACATTATAATTAAGCTGATCTAAGGACCACAGAAACAATAGATCCTGCGTGTAGTCCTCTTTTGTCAGGAAGGGATGCAGCTGGATTTCTTTCCTTCACTTACATTTTGTATTATAATGAGACCAAGCATTATTCCAGAGGTTTTTATATCTGTAGAATAATATTTATCAAATATGCCATTTGGTCATTAAAAAGCCACCAGTATTAGAACAATCTGTTATTTTATTCATCCATCCATCCATCCATTCATCCATCTATCTATTCATTAATTCACATATTGAGCTTCTAACATGTACAGGCACTGTGTAAATTAATAAGAATAGCATTAGGAATAAGACACAGTCCAGACACTCAAAGAGCTCTTAATCCAAAAGAAGAGATGGATAGATCAACAAGAGCACTGATGATGTAGTATGATAAGAGTTGTGAGAGAGACACATCCAGGATGCTATGGGAGCAGGGGAAGGGGAACTAGGGCAGTCTGGGAGGCTTCTAGGATGAGTGTTGATTGAATGTGGGCAAATTAAATAAAAAGTTAGCCAGGCAATCATCAGGAGGCAAGAACATTTTCAGCATGTACAGAAGTATGAAGGCCAGAGGGAGCATGATATGGCCAAAGAAAGTTTCTTCTTAAAGTGTAAAAGTGGATAGGTGGATAGGCTGGCAGCTGAAATTCAGAGATATTAAATAACTTGATCAAGGTCATAAATATAGTTAATTGCAAAGAAAGAACTAGAACCAAGTTTTTTTGTTTGTCTTGATAATCAGATGCCTCAGGGTAAGGAGTCTTTAATTTCTTCCTTTTTTTTTTTAAACAGAAACTGTTTATTTTATTTTTTTTATTTATTTTATTTTTTTCGGCTGCGTTGGATCTTCGTTGCTGCGTGCGGGCTTTCTCTAGTTGTGGTGAAGCGGGGGCTACTCTTTGTTGTGGTGCGCGGGCTTCTCATTGCAGTGGCTTCTCTTGTTGCGGAGCATGGGCTCTAGGCACGTGGGCTTCAGTAGCTGTGGCACGCAGTCTCAGTAGTTGTGGTGCACGGGCTTAGTTGCTCCATGGCATGTGGGATCTTCCTGGACAAGGGCTCGAACCCGCGTCCCCTGCATTGGAAGGCAGATTCTTAACCACTGCACCACCAGGGAAGCCCCATGGAGTCTTTAATTTCTACTTTGGATTTCAAATCCCACAGCTCCAAGGAGTAGAGTGACTTCACTAAGTTCAGAAGTAAGTATACTTGCCACATCTTTGTTCAGTTTTTGGGACCACTTCCTTTAGAACTTTCTCACCGACATCCATTTTCTAAATGACAGTTTTATTGAGAAATAATTCACATATATAGAATTCACCTATTTCATATGTACAATTTGATGGTTTTCAATGGAGTCACACGTATGTGCAACTGTCTCTACAGTCGATTTTAAAACATTTTCATTACCTCAAATAGAAACCACATCCCTTTTAGTTATCACTCCCCTATCCCTCCCATGCCCCTCAGGCCTAAGCAAACACTAATCAACCTTCTTTTTTTTTTTGTTATTACTATTAACTACTTTTTAATTTTTTTTCTTCGTATTTTAATTGAAGTGTAGTTGATTTACAATGGTGTGTTACTTTCAGGTGTACAATAAAGTGATTCAGATATATATATATATATTCTTTTCCAGATTCTTTTCCCTTATAATTGTTATAAGATGTAGAGTTTCCTATGCTATACAGTAGGTCCTTGTTGGTTATTTACTTTATATATAGTAGTGTGTATATGTTAACCCAAACTCCTAATTTATCCCTCCACCCTGCTCCCTTTTGGTAACCATAAGTTTATTTTGTATGTGTGTCTATTTCTGTTTTGTAACTAAGTCCATTTGTATCATTTTTTTAGATTCCACATATAAGAGATGTTATATGATATTTGTTTTTCTCTGTCTGGCTTACTTCACTCAGTATGATAATCTCTAGGTCCATCCATGTGGTTACAAATGCCATTATTTCATTCTTTTTTATGGCTGAGTAATACTCCATTGTATATATGTACCACATCTTCTTTATCCATTCCTCTGTCAATGGACACTTAGGTTGCTTCCACGTCTTGGCTATTGTAAATAGTGCTACAATGTACATTGGGGTGCATGTATCTTTTCAAATTATAGTTTTCTCCAGATATATGCCCAGGAGTGGGATTGCTGGATCATATGTTAACTTTATTTTTAGTTTTTTAAGCAAACTTTATACTGTTCTCCATAGTGGCTGTACCAATTTACATTCCCACCAACAGTGTAGGAGGGTTCCCTTTTCTTCACACCCTCTCCAGCATTTATTATTTGTAAACTTTTTGATGATGGTCGTTCTGCTTGGTGTGAGGTGATACCTCATTGTAGTTTTGATTTGCATTTCTCTAATAATTAGTGATACCAACATCCATTTTTAAGTGAAACATAATATACATAAGACCAAGCCTCAACTCTGCTGAGCATCTCATGAAAGTGATCCATTTGGATCAGGATGGTGAGATAGGGATGGAGTAGAGGTGAGTGTAAGGCTAGCTGGTTCTTAAAGCTCTGTGAAAGAATAACCTAGGTCACAGAAATTTTACATATGTTATAGTGATTTCTGGATCATGCGCTTCAGCAAAAGGGACTGAGAATATCTTAATAAAGCTGTTGATAATGGCAGTACTTCTGACAGAAATCAGTGCTACTAATTAATTTAATATTCAGTGCTCCATGGTTCTCACCTTAGACCTCAACAGACCTAGTATATTGTTAGAGAATTGGAAGAACTGATGCTACTGTATGACATACGTGATAGCCTTAAGGAGAAATTTTGGTAAGTAACACAGATAGTTTGGGCAGAATGTTAGGTGTGAACTAGAGTAGGATACAAAGAGTGTCTACAAAATCAAGTCACATTAATTTATATCATGAAAATTCTACAGTGCTGTATCTAATTTCAATATACATTAATTTACTAAACAAATAGTTATTGAATGACAGCTATGTACCAGACACTTTTAGAGTTCTGGAAATACAAAAATAGAAACTGTTTTCTATTTTTGGAGCTTACTATAAAGGAGCTTACTTAAAGGAGCTTACTATAGAGTGAAGGATGTTCATGAGAGCAAAAATCACTTTTCTAAAGGGCATTCTCCAATAACTGGAAAACTCACCTGTGTCTCTCTTTACAGCAAACTCAGTGAATTTTAAAAGGTCTTTGTTAGTTGACATATTCTTATATCTGTGAATTTGTGTCAGTTCAAAACGTATTTATTGACTACCTGCTATGTATGTCAAGCATTTTGTGAGAGGCTAGAGATACCATATGATTAAAATTTCATTCTTGCTTTCAAGAAACGTTTAGTCATGTGTGATATATCATAGAGCTGAATACATGCCGATTTTAAAATGTATTAGTACGTGCATCCAAAGTCAGTCAGAGAAAGGAATAAAATGTTATGCACAGTCTTGTTTTACTCTTTTCTATCCTTTTCTCAACTCTTGAGTGCTTTTTGGTCTTCTCCTTTGATGTTTGTGTGTTTGGATTTGTTTTGTTTAGGTTAGTGTATCAGTTAGGATTCTTGGCGGTGACCAATAGAAACTGACTTTGATTAACTTAAGCAAAAAAGAAAAAAGGAATTTAAAGGAAGCATAATGTATTACTCATAATAGAAAATGGTAGGTTCAACAACATAGGCTTCAGGAAAGAACAGAAACCCACTGTTGCTCCAGGGATCTCAGTAGTGAGGACCCATTATCATTTTCCTTGGAAATAACTCAGTTCCATCTGTCTTCTACTTTTTATATGGCTCTATCCAATAGTCACATTCCTAGGAGGGAGAATTTTGGTTGTTCTAATGTGAGTTATGTGTCCATACCTTGGATAAGGGAAAAAGTAGCAGCATGATTTATAGTTCTACTAGAACCACATGTAATAGAGGAATAGTTTTCCAAGGGAAGAGTGGGATGCTATTACTAAAGGCAGGACAAAAGATGCTGGGTATCTAAGAACAGTGTTTCTCAAAGCTGAGACATGCATGGCCTCTTTTAAATGAAAAAGAAGTGATCACAGCCCTCCTCAGTGTAGTTTAAAATTATTTTTATTCATCACTATTTTCAATATTTTTAAATGTTCAAGCATTTTGTGCTTATGAAGAAATATACTACCTTCTTTTATAAGTGTGTTGAATGGGGAAGAATAGAAACATGATCACTATTTTTTGTTTCTTGGTTTAAAACAACATGGAAAATTACATGTAATAGTACAGTAATACTGTGTTTCTGGTTTCCTACCCAATGGGGCTGTCAACTGGTAGCCGAGGGTGGAGAGTAGTTCCCCACAATCTCCATACAACTCTTCCACATAATCTTCAAAATAATCTTACCAATCAAATGCAAACAGAACTAAAAGAGAACATAAAATTTTATTTAAAAACATTGCTTTGCTATGACAGATGATGTTGTTTGCTAAAACAGAATCATTGCTCAAAATATAAATATGAAACCAGCTGCTACAAAGGCAGGTTCTATTAAATTTGACCTGCCTATATCACCATATGCTCAGGGATACCTCAAAATTTCCTTCACTTTTCTTCATTGAAACAGCTTCATAACATTGTTTTGAGAGTGTTTGGTGACATCCATCTAACCTTCATTTGGCACGAAGATATTATTTGTATATTAAGTCCACATCTGTGCTTTTGTCATTAGCTTCAACAAATAAAGCAAACTGTTTAGTTTCATTTTGATAGTACAGAAAATTCAACAGGTGCTGAAATGATATGGCTGCACTCAAGTATAAGGCAGATATCCAGAATACGCTTATGTATAAAATTTTAGATTATTATCAAAATAAACATATCAAATTAAAAAATTAACTTGAATAGAACTCACATACCCTAATTGGGAAACACTTCTTTGGGCAATCTGGTTGTGAAGGATGGAAGGACTGGAAAGATAATCACTAGGGGCGCAACATGCCCTACATCTCTCTACAGTAGCTCTCTTCTCTTTTATTTAAATTTGGTTCAGTAGTCATTAGTGAATGGAAACAGCACTGATTGTTTCCTTTTTCTTTTACAAAGGATTTTATTATGTGGATAAGAATGAGCGAAACCATGCATTTTATAAGATGATTTACTATATATTATTTGTTGATGCAGATCAGGAAAGCACTGCTTCTCCAAATAAAAGAAGTAGACTTTCATTTATTTGTAAGAGAAGACAGTTATCATGAAATTATACCTGCAATAGATCCTGTTTCACACTTGGATAGTTCTCAAACAATTGTTGTTAATAAAAATTATTTTAAATTTGAACTTTGAATAAGCAGTTTGACCCAAGGTGTAATAGAGCAACCAATTCCTTACTAGTAAATATACTACCCCCTTTACAAGAATGAAGAATGATTACCTCTGAAGGAAATGAAATCAGTATCTTGAAGAAATATCTGCACATGCATGTTCATTGCAGCATTTTTCACAATAGTCAGTATATGGATACAACCTAAATGTCCTTCGACAGATGAATGGGTAAAAAAAATGTGATGTATATATATGTATATATATATATATATACATATATATATATAAAATGGAATATTTTATATATAAATATAAATATAAAATGGAATATATATATATATATATATATATATATATATATATATATATAAAATGGAATATTAGCAAGCCATTATAAAGAAGAAAATCCTGCCATCATTTGTGATAATATGGATGAACTTGGAGGGCATTATGCTAATTGAAATAAGACAGACAGAGACAAACAATACTGTATGGTATCACTTATATGTGTAATCTTAAAAAAAAAAGCTAGCTTCATAGAAACAGAGAATAGAATGGTAGCTGCCAGAAGCTGGGAGGAAGGTGAAAAGGGGAGATGTAGTCAAAGTGTACAAACTTCCAATTATAAGAATAAGTTCTGAGGATCTAATGTATAGCACGGTGAATATAGTTAATAATATGGTATTGTATACTTGAGAGTTGCTGAGAGTAGATCTTAAGCATTCTCACCACACACACACACACACACACACACAGACACACACACAAAGTTAACTATGTGAAGTGCTGAATGTGTTAATTATCTCAATATGGGTAGTCATTCCACAATGTATATCAAATCACCATGCCGTCTACTTTAAATACGTACAATTATATCTGTGAATTATTCCTGAATAAAGTTGGGGAAAAATGATTGCCTAATTTTTGCTTCTAAAGCAATGTGAAAAATTGTCCCTAAGTATAGTAATGCTAGGTCTTTCTTGACCTGACTGGCGGTGCCATCAGTTGTCGGTGTGAGAGTATGTTCCCCACAATCTACATCAGCTTCCATCCAAGCCACTCCAAATGGACATAGAGTTTACATAAAAATAACACACTTATTATGAAATCATACCTTTAAGACAAGTCCTGTAGCTATATTCAACCATGTTGCTCTATTTCCATATAGAAATTTGTGAGCTTCTGTGGAAATTCTAGAGCTGCTGGCACATTGTCAGCCCTCAAGAAAAGCTGGTTGGACTGATTTGACACGAGGAGACCCACATATCTAGCAAATATTTCATGTTGCTGAAAAAAAATTGGCCTTTTAGCAAACTGACATATTTCTATGTGAAGAAGTCTAGTATATTTACATGCGAAAAAGTTTAACAGACTTTGAAAAGGAACTTGAACTATACAAATGTGAAATAAACTCTATTTGCAGGGTAAACACAATAAAATCAAAATGAATTTATTTAGAAATGATTAGGTTAGGGTTTAAGACCTTCACTTTAATGAAATGGCAGAAAATGTAAACTTCATTTATTCTCACTTAGACAAGAATTTATACTGATTATCTGAAGTCAGAGCTAATAATCCCAACCTTCCAAAGGTCAATTCCTACATGTGGGTTTTACAGTGTGAAAAAAGCATTCATTTAATGATTTTTCCACTCAACTAGATTGAACAAAGATTTACTGAACACTAGCTGCACAGATTTGTGCAAGGTGCTGTCAGGGAGACAAAGGTGAACAGAACAAGAAGGCTGCAGATAAGATGTATACACACATCATCATTTCATATTACTGCAGTGCACATTCTGTTTGAGAACTCCTCTAGTACAGGAATAGAAACTTTGCACATAGGAGGTAAGAAGGGGGAGTGATTGCTACAGGTTCTGGTAATACAGAGAAAAAATAGATACCAGTCTTTGCCTCTATGGAGCTTACTGTCTTGTAGCAGAAACAGAAGTAGACAAGTAATAATGCAAATTTTTAATCATACATGCTATGAACACTACAAAGGAGAAACACAATGTCAGGAGAGTATGAAACAGAAGACCTAACCTACTCTGGGGTTTTTAACAAAGCCTTTCCTGGGGAGATGGAATCTGAGCAGAGACCTAAAGGAGGATAAGTGGAATTGGCAAGGGATTAGTTGATGGTATTGTTGAGGAGGCCGACCACAGGAAAAGAATCGTGGGCAGTGTATACAGTGGACTCAGCAAGAGAAGGAGAGGCTTGCAGGACAGATCCAAGAGAGCATTTAATTGTTGGGATCATAGCATGATTTGAAGGAAGCAGTGGGAAAAAAGTATGGGAGAAGTTAGGGTCAGATCTGAGTGTGGACTTGAATGCCTTCACTGAATACTTACCAAGGGACTTGGACTTTATTTTGTAGGTGTTCAGGAATTGTTGAAGTCATTTGAGCAGGGGGTATAACCAGAAGGAGGACATGAAAAGGTTACTCTCTTATGAATGTGCACAATGCATTTATGAGAATCAGAGTTGCAGTTGGAGGTGTTACTGGACCTGAGAGCCAGAGTGCTCTCAGGTGAATGAGAGTAACTCCAGTGGAAAAGGAAGGAAGGTTGAGGTTAGATGTAAGTGTGAATGGAATGGCAAAAAAGGTGACTTCCAGGCTTTGAATTTAGATGATTGTTTGATGCCAGAATCAGAATTATGGGGCACACAAAAAAGGATGAATTTTTGCTGAGACATGAATGGAGTTTGTGAACTTCAGCTAGTAAATGCTTTTTTTGTTTTTAAAGGAAACAGTAACATCTAACACATAGAATGAGTAAATTCATGTGACAAATTTCAATTAATAACAGATATGGGGGGGGAAAGTCTAGTTTTTTTCTGCAAATCTGCTTATATGAATGGAATATAAATTATCTTTGTTTAGAAATCACATTAATTTTTTAACCTTTTTCCCTTTTTTTCTTGTTTCCCAAAACTATTAACACTCTAGGGTTGTTAAAGAGACAGGGAAGAAATATGTAGAAAAGGTTGTTTATATTGTAATTCCTGCCACTTAGCCAGCAGCCTAATGGCTATTCGCCAGGGAGAGACTGACAGCTGGTTCAATAGTATGAGTCAAAGGGCTAGGGTAGAGCCAGATAGCTTGGCTGTCCCTTTAATGAGGGACATCTTCACGCACATTCATAGTGGCTTGTCTACACTCTTTCCAGAAGCTTAATTTGTAAACCCAACAATTAATAAGTGTTTATTTAATTCATTTAAAAAGAAACATCAACTAATCCCAATTTTATGTGGAATAACCAGCCAGGTTGAACCAATTCCAGTCCTCTTTAAAAAATTTTTATTTTGCACTTATACAATTTAAGAAGAATGTCTTGCTAGTCCACAATTGCTTTTTTTTTTTTTTTTTAATTTTTTTTTTAATTTATTTATTTATTTATGGCTGTGTTGGGTCTTCGTTTCTGTGCGAGGGCTTTCTCTAGTTGTGACAAGCGGGGGCCACTCTTCATCGCGGTGCGCGGGCCTCTCACTATCGCGGCCTCTCGTTGCGGAGCACAGGCTCCAGACGCGCAGGCTCAGTAATTGTGGCTCACGGGCCCAGCCACTCCGCGGCATGTGGGATCTTCCCAGACCACGGCTCGAACCCGTGTCCCCTGCATTAGCAGGCAGGCTCTCAACCACTGCGCCACCAGGGAAGCCCCACAATTGCTTTTTATTTGTTCATTCTTGGAACTCTTATTCTGCTTACCCTGCAGTATGGAGAAAGTCAACATTTTCACTCAATCTGCATTCACATTTTATCTTCAACTGTGGAAGCAGCTTAGTGAATTGACTCTAGGTTATTGGATGGGAAAATGCTCTGCTGATCGGTTTTAGGAATAGTCCTAACACTGATCCAGAAAATACACTTTTTTCTTATTTCTAAGATATCTATGTGTCTGTCCCATAGAAGATTAAATTATTTTAGTTTTAGCTTGGAGCAGCTTCTGGAGCTCACTTGGGGTGGACATGGGGGCCAAATAATCATTGATGCTCTCTCAGTATTTAGGAGTGCATCTTCTGAATCTTTCAAAGAAAAAGTACAACTGCTATAATTAATTGGAGTTTGGGGGTCAGTTTTATATTCATAATAAACCTACTTTTGAATTGAGATTTCCATACTGTCGCTTGCTGACAGCAGTAGAAAGACTTAACCAGCTAAGTAAGACAAAGCATGTGTTTTTGTCTTTGCTATTTTTCCATTTTGAGGATGACAGAGATGAAATCATGTATAATTTGAAGAGAATAGCACAAGGTTAAAAAGAAAAGTTGTTCAATCCTTACTGTGCATGAACTTGAACTTGTGTCTCTCCTCTTTCCCCTGCGGCACTTACTTACCTTCTCTGTGAACTGAGTGTAGTAATCATGCTTCACTCGATTGAGGACACACCCTTATGAAAATTTACTTTAAAGGCAACATTTGGCAGACAGAGTTTTCCTTCCATTAAAATCCTTCAGACACTCCTGATGATACAATTTAAAAAGCATAGGCTCAAAATATGGAACTTCAAGAATTTCCACGGACTGGAAATCTGCTGAAAGATCATTTGGTAAGAAGCACTGTACCGTTAAGCAATTTTCAGAGATTGCGAGTTGAATTGGGACTTGGATAACAATAAAATGATGTATTCAGTCAACTAGGGGTAAAGAGGTAAATGTAAATTCCATATATCTCCAAGTATTGGATTTTGGCTTATTTTGCTCTCTGTATTGCGGTGTGGGAAGAAATTTTATTTTGCTATTGGATATTCCACAGGAAAATGGGTTTCTCTAAAATATAGGCAGGTTTTGGTGAAAGAATATGCTCAATTTACAGGGATGATGTGAAGCTCTGCAGTTTTGACAATGTGTTCTCACATCTTATCAAAATACACTTTCTCTCCAGTGTTCTAAACTCTTAAACACTTTAAAAGTATGTAATCCAGGGTGAAAGCCTGGAAAAAAATTGTTAGATTCTTTTGTTTGCATTATAAATTCCTGGGGGAAATTGCACAGAGAAATATGTTTGTAGTGTATCCTATAATGTCATGTATTGTGCTGTTATGGCTGAAGAATTTCATAAATACTTCCTTGTATAAACAAAGATCAAAATAGAAAATCACCTGGAAAACTGTTTAAAGTTTCCTTATCTCCTTTTAAAGATGAAACGCTCTAGTTTAGTAGAATTCAAATAAAAACATATAGAATGGTTTTTATTTTTATGTATTTCATTCCTTTCACTGGTGCATCTTAGCCTTGAGACAATTTTTCTACTCTGCAATTCAGAAAATGGCATGGAGGGTTCTTTATGAAGACAAATTGTCACCAGGTCTTGCCAGGCAATAGATTAAAGATGATGTTATTCTTTTAAAGTACGTATGGGTTATATGGCCACAACTGAGTAAGAGTTAAGTTTATAAAATAATATATCCACAGTTACATAAAGTGCTAATAAATGTAAGAAATCATTTACTATTTTGAAAGTTTACTGACTTTCATAATCTCTCTCTTAAAAAGTAAGTCATATTCTGAAGAGCTGTGGTCTTCCTGCTGTGTGCACATAATTAGCAGTAATGTGAATTAGATAAGCACATGTAGTGCAAGCTCATCCTTGCTTTTGCGCTGTGCTTGTCAAGTGGGGATATAAAATGAGATGTGCTGGTAATTCTTCACTGTGTTGTGGACATATGGTAGGCTTTTAGCAAAGTGGCACCCTGGGAGGATATTTGCTTATTCTTTGTACATGGCATTGAGACTCATAGCACCCTCTCTCCTAATGTCTCGTAGAGAGTACTAAGAAAAACAAGTGGCTGTATTTATGACCTAACACAGTGTCCCCATTCATCATAAATTATGTCTAATATGAACCTTTATAATTGAAGGTTATTTAATACATTTTTCAATCCATGGTACTCTTTTTTTCTGTCCAAAATTTTTCTAGAAAAGACTATAATCTCAAAAATAAGAAAAAAAACTTTTGTTACAGAAAGATTGGGGAATGTAGGATGGAGGAGAGCGTGTGGTTAAATTTTTTTGAGAATCTACTAAGTTCAGCAATGTTTTAATGTTATTTTGTTTAATCTTTACCTTACACTTTTGAGTTAGGAATTATTCTCAATTCATAAATGGGGAAACAAGCTGGTTTTGTTCCTTGCCAATAATCACAAAACTTGTGAATGACAAAGTTGTAATTAAGCCCCAAATCTGTGGAACTATGCTCTTTCACTATGAGTATTGCTCACAGCTCTTAAATCACCCTTAACTTCTGCATCCCTGACTTGGAGGGGTGAAGTTAAAAGTCTGCTAACTTTATACCATGATTCTCTCATCCTGTCACAAAATCACTCTACCAATGAATATTTACAGTCTATGATTATATAGTTATTGATTGACTTTCAACTTTCTCCCAAAATTCAGTGAGGATATTGAAATGGGTTCAGTATCTATTCTTTGCAAATCCTTCTATTATCCTAAGTACTTTCAATGTCCATGAGCATAATCCATCCAACTTCCTCACCTCAAGTGTTTCCAAGCTCCTCAGCATCAATGTCTTTTATGTTCTCTATACTTTAGCAGATTAATACTCCTGAACATTATCATCGTCCAGAACTGCTCTATCTCTAAAATGCTAAATACTAACAGAACTATGGTGAAGGTTGCTAGTTACCTATGTTCAATGTTTTTTCTCCTTCACCTTAAGCATAAAACCCATGATCTGTGGTAAACATGACTATCCAGAAAATATATATATATTTTCCAGGTTCTCTTACAGGTAGTCTTAGCCAAATTACTTAGTTCTGGTCAATAAGACATAAGCAAAAGTTTGTGTAAAACTGTCCTTAAAGGGAGTTGGGGAAAGAGATTGCCCTGTTTCCTACTTCTTGTTGGCTTGACAACAAATGTGATGCCTGGAGCTCCAGTAGCCATTTTGAATCATGAGAAGGAAAGCATGAGCTGAAGATGATAAAGGACAAGAAAGAAGGAGACTGGTTCCCTGATTCTATAGAGTGCTCTTATCAGCTCTGGGCTATGTATTTCTAGACTTGCTTTACATGAGAGAAGGAAAGAACTCTATTTTGTTTAAGCTAATATTAATTTATTTCTTCAGATTCAACAAAACCTAAACCTGATATGTTAACTCTCAGATTCAGTATCAAGTTGTCCATTATCTCACACTTCAACAGCTCTTTTCTGATGTCCATTGTTTTCCTAGCCAGTCCGGCACTCACAGTTAAACACATGAACAGCTCTTTCACCAGCACTGTACTTACTTCTTCCTAGAAAAATCAAATACCATCCTAGACTTAATGCAGCCATCTGGGATTGCATAGATTTTCTAGAGTATACCATATATTTGCACATGTTTTTCCTTGGTCTAGAATGCCAACCTCTTCTTGACCCTTTGGAAAATCCTAGTCTCTTAAATATCACTATATATAGTATAGTAATATAGTAATATATAATATAGTAATATATAATATATAATTATATATGTAATATAATATAATCTCTGATTATAACTTTATTGACATAATTATATACCACTTCCTCCTGGCCCAGGATACCTAGATGTTTATATTGTCAGACTTATTGATTTTCAAAATTTATTTTTCCTGGGTTTTCTATTTTCAACAATTCTGACATTTCTTAAGCTGTCAACTAAATAGCCTGGGAATTTAATTGATGCTAATGGAAGAGAGGTGTATACATTTATCTTCTAGTATTTTTGTAAGGAGTGTAGCAGTGGTAGGAGGATGTTCAGGGATCTTTCAAACATAATGTTCTATATTTGCATTTAAATCTGACAGACATTTTCCTCCTTTATTTCTAAGGAATTGAAACATTTCAAATGACCTAGTGAAATATGACTTTCAACTTCAAAAATGCATATGTCTACCCTTTATTTAAATTTTGTTGTTGATAACGTCAGATTATTCCTATGTAATTGGAAGAAAAAAAATCTTTTAATTTAATTTTGTGTAACATTAAAATGTACAGCATAGTATTATTTTACTATAGTATCTTGTTTTATTAAGGAATAGTAGATTCTCATCAAAAGTATTTATTATCTAGTATTTATGAAACCTCTAGTTTAAAAAGCTGTAAAACAAAAGTGGGGCAGTCTTTGCAAGCTATGTTAAAGTCTCTACAGCTTTGCTAGGTATGATACTATATCAGCATAAATAGCGTTATCAGTAAATGGTATAAATGCCTGGATTTTCAAGTTATTTACAGAATCCTTAGGAAATTTGACAAAAATTAAATTTCTGAGAGGTTCAAATGAATCTATTAAGCAGTAAACTCATTTTTCTGATAATTTCTATTTCATTTATTTCTCTTCTAGTTTCTCTACTATCAGGGATTATTAATAGCTGGTTTATCTCCTACAGACTATAGAAGATTCTTTAGGTAAGATATGATTTCATTAATCATTACTAATGATTAAGAGAGTGTTTTAAAACCTAGAAATATTAGCATTTAGCAAAATATAGTTTAGACCACATTTTTACAGATGAGAAATATGAATACTTTAGGAGGCGAGTGAATTGCTTGAGGTCACATTTTTTTCTAGTGTAAAAGATGGCACTGAAATCCAGATTTTTTTGATTCCTTATAATCATAAAGTTGCTTTTTTCCCCTATTACTCATGCTGATCAAAATCCTTTAGAAGAAAATGAAATAATTCTATGGATGACTATTGAGGAGGATGACCATGAAGGAGTAGGCACTGATAATTGGTCAAGACCAATGAAAATATTTTTTAAAAATTTACTTACATGTGTAAGTTGCCATTTTCGTGCTTTAAAATAATTTTACAGTCAAACTAGTTTTCTGATCACATTTGCTCTTTTTATTTCTATTTATTTATTTCTATTTTTATACAGTTTTAAAGGTTACACTCCATTTACAGTTATTACAAAATATTAGCTGTATTCCCCATACTGTACAATACATCCTTGTAGCCTATCTTATACCCAATAATTTGTACCTCCAACTCCCCTACCCTCATATCTCCCCCGACACACTGGTAACTACTAGTTTGCTCTCTATGTCTATGAGTCGTCTTCTTTTTTGTTATATTCACTAGTTTGTTGTATTTTTTAAACTCCACATATGAGTGATATAATACAGTATTTGCCTTTCTCTGTCTGATTTATTTCACTTAGCATAATACTCTCCAAGTTCATCCATGTTGCTGCAAGTGGCAAAATTTTGTTTTTTTGTTTTTCGGTTTTTTTAAATTAATTAATTAATTAATTAATTAATTTATGGTTGTGTTGGGTCTTCGTTTCTGTGCGTGGGCTTTCTCTAGTTGTGGCAAGTGGGGGGCCACTCTTCATCGCGGTGCGCGGGCCTCTCACTATCGCGGCCTCTCTTGTTGCAGAGCACAGGCTCCAGACGCGCAGGCTCAGTAATTGTGGCTCACGGACCTAGTTGCTCCGCGACATGTGGGATCTTCCCAGACCAGGGCTCGAACCCGTGTCCCCTGCATTGGCAGGTAGATTCTCAACCACTGCGCCACCAGGGAAGCCCCTTTCTGTTTTTTTTTATGGTGGAGAGGTATTCCATTGTATATATATATACCACTTTTTTATCCATTCATCTGTTGATGGACACTTAGGTTGCTTCCATATCTTGGCAATTGCAAATAATGCTGCCATGAACATGGGGGTGCATGTATCTTTTTGAATTAGTGTTTTTGTTTCTTTTAGATATATACCCAGGAGTGCAATTGCTGGGTCATATGGTAGTTCTATTTTTAGTTTTTTTAGAAACCTCCATACTGTTTTTCACAGTGGCTGTACCAATTTACATTCCCACCAAGAGTGTGCAAGGGTTCCTTCTCTCCACTCCATGAAATGCCTATTCATGTTTTTGCCCATTTAAAAATGAGTTTTGCCCATTAAAAAATGAGTTGACCTTTTCTTATTGAGTTTTAGAAGTTCCTTGTGTAGTTTTGTACATGAACCTGTCACAGTTTATGTTCTAGGGAAGCAGATACTGAGAGTGAAAAATGCAAAATTTTATTAAGGAGTAACACTTTGTAAAGTCACTAGGTAGGAGCCTCACCAAGAAGAATGTGAACTGGGCTACTACTTTCTTGGCAAGTATCACCCTAAAAATAGCATGACTTTAGCTCAAAAGCTGAAGGAGACTCTGAAGGTGTTAATAGCTGGAGGCTGACAGCTAACCATACTCCTCGTAACAAGGTGAGTCCTTTCTTAAAGGGGATATACATCTCTGCATGTGTTACAGAACCCTTTTGTAGTTATATATATTGCAGATATCTTATCCTCTCAGTATTTTCACACTTTTAGTGGTATTTTTTGATGAACATGAGTATCTAATTTTAATATAGCTTAATTTATTAAAATTTTCATTCATGTTAATTATGAGTTCTGTTAAAAACTGTCTGTTCCAAATTAATTATGGTATTCTCTTAAAGTTACTTAGTATTATTTGATCTTTTACATTTAGATCTACACACCATGTGGAATTGATTTTTGTCAATAGAGAAAAATAGGGGTGAAATTATCTATCTATCTATCTATCAATCTATCATCTATCTGTCTATCCATCATCATCCTCATCCTCATCATCATCACCATCTCTCTTTCTATAACTATCCTTAGACAAGACATAGATAGACATCCAATTAACCCAGTGGAATTTATTGAAGATCATTCTTTCTTACTATTCTGCAATGTCATCTTTGTCATACATTAATGGTCAATAAATGTGCAGGCTTGTTTCAGGGCATTCTGTTCTATTCTATTAGTCTGTTTAATCTCTCCCTGCAATAACCCCCTGACTTAATTACTGTGGTTTCAGAACTAATCTTATTATCTGGTGATATCATTCTTTGTTCTGTTTCTTCAAAATTTTCTGCCATCCTTTCTCAATTGATGTTCTCATCTGAACAGAGAAAATAAAAAAATGACTTGAGTGATAATTTTCTCAATTCTTTCAAGTATGCTACCATTCTAGATGCACAGGAGAGACATTAACTCATGAAATGGAACTTTTAGGGCATTAGAGTTTAATCCTCTCTTAAAACTCTTGTTGAGAAATCCTGGAGAGCTACTTATGGTTCCTTGCATATTCATGTAGAATTTAAAATAAGCTTGTAATATTTCCACAAAAATTTTATTGGGAGTTTTGTGAGGGCAGAATTTAATCTATACCTCAATTTGGAGAAAACCAAAATCTTTACAATATTAAGTCTGAATTCATTAATTTGATATATTGCTCCATTTATTTAGGTCTTCTTTACTTTCTCTCATTAATGCTTTATAGAGATCTGCTTCATCTTTTGTTAGATTTGTTCATAGATATTTGTTATTTTTGATTCTACTGTAAAAGTAACATTTTAAAAATTTAAAACTTTTCATTGTTTGTTGGCATTATTCAGAAATAAATTAATTTTTTGAACATTGACCTTCTAATCCGTAGCCACAATAAATTTACATATTACATCTCATAGTTGTTCTGTGAGTTCTTTTAGATTTTCTATGTGCACAATCATCTTTTGGATCTATCTGTGAACAACTACAGATTAATCTTTTTCCAATCATTTATTTTTCTTATCTTGTGGCACTGGCTGGGATCTTCATTACAGTCTAGAAAGAACTATAATCACACTCATTGCCAATTTCATGAGGGAAAGTTTTCAATATTTTCCCTTTAAGTACAGTGTAGATTTTTTTTTTTTTTTTTACAAAGGATTCTCATTATATTAACAATGGTCTTTCTCCTCTTAATTTCACTAATTTTTATTATGAATGGTTATTAAATTAGAATCATCATGTAATTTTTTCCCTTTAGAATATTAATGTTATGAAAAACATTGATTTTCAAATTAAAATAACCTTGCATTCCTGAAATAAGTGCAACATTGTCATTTTTTCCCCCATTTTATATCTTACTAGAATCAGTTTGCTAATACACTGTTTAAGAAGTTTGTACCTGTGTTCTTGGGAGAGACTTGCCTATAAATTTCTTTTCTTGATGTGGCTTTCAGTGATTGCTATCAAAGTTATGCTAGTATTGTGAATCCAAGCAGTCTCATTTTCTGTTCTGAAAGTAAGTGACTGTATAAAATATATTTGATTTCCTTAAAATATTTCTTAGAATTAATTGGTAATGTATTCTGTGCCTGAAATTTTCTTTGTTTAAAGTGTTTAATTATACATTCAATTTTTTGATAGATATAGGACTATTTAGAATTTCTATTTTTTTCTTAAGCCAATCTTTGTAAGTTCTATTTCCATGAATTTATTCATTTCACTTAAATTGTCAAGTTTTGGACATAAAATCCTTTGCCTGTTTCTATCTTCCCACTATCTAATGAAGGCTTTTTGAAGTTTTCAGATTTGGTAAGTACTTTTTCCTACTTTCCAATGCATATTTTTACATTTTATACTTTCTGGTTTACTTCAGTTGGGATTAATAGAAAGGAAGTCAGCTACTCAAATACCTCACAAAGCCAGCTGCTCCTCTTACAGCACAGAGCCCCATATCAATAATTTTAAAAGTTGTGATTTATGATTTTTAAAAATTTTAAATGGAATAATAAATAAATAAACTAACAAATAAATAGTGTGTGCACACACACACTCACACACACATAGGAAGAGAGAGAAACAAGAAAGAAAGCCTGAAGCCTCTGACAAACTAATCAATTTGACAGTAAACATTGAATAGGTTATCATGCTTTCTAAAAAAGTTTTTCATAATTTTAATATACTTCAACAAGTCTTAATCTAAGCAATTGTGTGAATAATATAAATAGATTGATATTGTATGAGTTATCCAGGTGTTGATTCCAGCTTTTTATAAAAGTTCTTCTCAAAATATGACCCCCAAGTCAACAGCAAGTTGAAGGACTTATTAAAAGCAAATTCCTGAATCCAACCCCACATCTACTGAATCAGAATCTCTCAGGGTAAAACCCAGAAAACTGTCCTTGTAACCAGCTCTCTAGGAGAGTTTTAGCTATTTGAGATTAATCTCTTTAAGATTAAGTTTTTTAGGTTAACCATCTGCTGGTAATACACCCGACTGGCTTTACCTAATGTTCAAAGCTGCATAAAGATACACTCAACATGCTTTTTGTACAGAGAAAGGAGAGTATCTTATCTGAGATGTAGGATAGCTGTCTCTAAAGATAGACGAGTATTTCAGCACCTGTGCAGATATCTGTACAACTGAGGTTATAAGAGTAAGACCTTTTCAGGCATTTCATTGATCCAATTTAAAATGGAAATTGTTTATCTAACCCCAAACTGTTTATTTGGTTGACTAAAGCCTCATTCTATACCTTTTTTTTCAGATAAAGGAGAAAATGAATTAGGTAGTTGTACTAAAACTCAGTCATAATGAATCAAAGCTGGATGTGATATATGTCCAGATGTTCAAAAGGAAACAATTATCATTTGTCATTTCTCAGTCTCTACTAAAACAATGCCAGTTTAGAGTGGGGGAATATGATCACACAAAACATATCTCTTTCTAATAACTAATCAAGGTTTCTTTTCACATATTGGTGCTTAATGAGTTGTCTACCAGTGCTTCAATATTTTGGCATTCAAACAATATACCTGATGACAGGAAAGCACAACCATTCTCTCTGTTTTTCCTTTGAAATTAAAAAAAAAAAACCAAGAAAACAGTTTTCTAAGTAAATATTAGAATTTCTGATGGTAGTTTCTAGTGATGACAAACTAACAGCTATTAACCTGGGTGCTGGGTGCTGTGTGATATCAATAAGATGCTCTGTAGACCACATACCTGGGTTCCCTCTCCGCTGTCTCATGTCCTGTTCTAGAATACCATTCTCCAGGACAAAATCATGTAATAACTTCATTCTATCTATAAATACTGTTAACTTGTTTATTCTATAACCACCTGGGTTGAACTGTCCTTGAAGCATTGGATGGTATGAAGCTGAGAGAGAAAGTCTTCTCTTCTGCATTGAGCTTAGCTTATACATGAGGATAAGAAGATAGCTAGAAGATATGGTTAGGTGAACATGAATGCCTTGACCAGCAGTTTACAGAATGTGCTAAAGTAATTTTCTGCATTTGGTTTAGCAACTCCTTCTTTTGGTCTCTGGATTGGAAAAAAAAAGTAAAAGTAATTTAATAAAAGTAATTTAATTCAACCACACAAGGAAGAAACTTCTAAACTGTAGATTTAAAACCCACAACATGCACAGACACAAACACATACACCTATGTCTACCTATATATTTACTTAAATTAGAGCCCTCGGTTCCTTTTGTAAAATATATTTTTTATAAAAATTAAAATCTCATCTCTTAAAAAATGTGGCCATTCATATTACAAATTGACATTGAATATCTTTACTTGTATAACTGCTATGGAGAACTGTAGGAAGTCTTTGCCCTTGGAAGTTGTATGAAAAATTTATGCCTTAATCACTTTTGATTTCATAAAATGTAATAAAGTTATATTTTGAAGTTTTAGGTATCTCATTGAGATTATTGACTAAATGATATATTACTGTTATGACAAATTTCAGATGATCCTCTTTAAAAAGTAAAGATAGTAAAACAACAAAGAATACTTAAGAAAGTTTTTTCATTAAAATAATATTTGAATTAAAAATATATTCTTGTGGATTTCTTTTTATTATTTTTTCATGTACATTAATTTTTATATTAGAACATTATCCAAAACAGAAATAATATTTTTCCTGTTAAAATATATGTGAATTTATAATAAATGGCTGCTTTTAATACAAGACCTATTTTAACTGCTAATAATTGTTCAAAACCCCAGTGAAAAACAGTTATGTTGTAAACCATTTAGATATACTAAAACACCAAAGTGAGCATCATAAAATGTTCACAGCAGAAATCTTTAAAACCTTGTCTAAGATATGCTTAAATTTGCCAATGCAGTATTCAAAGAAAACAGATCGGTTACCTTATAACTGAAATTAGTATTCAGTTTGATTTTGTTTAGTAGCTGCCCATTAAAAAATATATCTTGATATTATTTAAATGAATATATTAGATATTTAATGATGAAATAAATATATTAGATACTTAATAAATCAATGGAATTATTTAATAGAAAGGAAAAGAATTATTCCCCCCTTTATTTTCATCTTCCCATAAGCCCATTATATAGTCAGTGTTTTCTCCAAAAATATGAATGGAAAGAATCTTGCAGAATATCATAAAAATTTAATCATATCCATGGCAGGAACATTTAGAGACAATTGCTATACGCTGTAATCACTTCTTTCAGTCCTGTTCCTTGAGGTATGTATGAGGTAACATTATTAATGTCCTTTGTCTTTTGGGAATTATGTGTAATTATTCTGTGCCTCATCGATCTACGACTATGTGCTCAGCACTTTAATGAGAATTGCTCTTGCCTTGTCTGCACAATACACTAAAAGAGAGTCAAATCCCCTTTCTGAACTTTAGGGACCCATTCCTTGCCATGTATTATTCATTTTAAGTAAGTTAATGTCATTGGGAGACAGAGTTTCTGCCTTGTATGATAAAAGATTTTAAGTGAGGTGCAGTTAATTACTTACTGCCCATGCCCTGGTGTGCTTTTCCATATGGCCTTTTTTGGCATATGAGTGACAAGAAGTCATCAGGGCAAAGTCATAAGCAGAATTTTTATACTAAAAACTTTGATGTATCAGTGCCCAGGGCACCAGCTAATTCCAGTTTTCTAGTTACAGAACCTGAGCAAATTTAGCATCTAGTGCTCCTTAACATGCTTACTTTAGTTCAACTTCTGTCTCTTAAATCAAACACAGAATTATCTCCCAAGTGCTTCAATTGCCTGTGTTAGTGACCTTGAAAGGAAAGTTTTATTAGCAGAACTCCAGTCTCCTCCTGGGAAAGATACCAAAAACTTTTAAACCACAGCTGTGGGTATAGTTTTGGAGTGAAGAAAATCCAAAATGTGCATAGTGGAAAGAAAATTATAACATTTCTTTTCGTTGTCTCAGAATATAGGAAAGAAGATAAAATGCTCTTTTACCTTTTATAATTAGGAAGGTGTGCTTTAAAATATTCCTTGATCGACAAATACTTGTTCTGGTACAAGTATATATATAATAATATATATAATATATTATATACAATATATATAATAATTATTGTATTCCAATAATTATTGGAACTAAAGAATAAAGAGTGTGAGCAGTTCAGCTCTAGAATGTCTACATCAGAGAAGCTTGGGGCCAGCAATCTTGCTGGGTGGGTGTGTTATGACTTGGCATCATATTGCACTTGCATAGTAGACCACCGTTTTTACTTCATTGGTTGGTTCATTTGGGAGTAGTCTTGAGTCCTATTGCAAATTTGGTTTAAAGCTTCTCCCATACTAGGCCTTGGCACTCCTATGTTATATTGAAATATTAGATTTAGAAAGGGCTTCAAAATTATTTTAGAGTAACTCATTTTATTGTTGAGAAAATTGAGGGCTAGAAGTTGGAGTCATTCAGTCAAGATTACAGTTTAATTGTTTATGCTTTAATGACATTAAAAGCTCTCTTTATTCTAAAATAAATTAACATGCATGCGTGATTCACTATTCCTAAATAAGTATCAAAAAAGCACAATCAAACCATAATTTTTATTTTTTCTTATTAGACTATTGGCAATGATTTCTCTACACCTGGTATAAGAATGTAATTACCAAGAAAGCGAGTAACAACATAATGTGTTTTTTCAAGCAGAAATTTTATATAATTTAAGCACAAATGTGAGATATATTTTAGTTTCATAATTTACATATTATATATTAGTGAAGTTGGTTTGCCATACAAAAGGGAATTTGTGCTTGGAAAAGACTTTCACTAGTATTACATTTGACTTATATGTTTATGATACTTAATAATAGCATTCTTTTAGTTAAATGAAAAATGTACTTAACAGGGAACTCTACTCAATGCTCTGTGGTGACCTAAATGGGAAGGAAATCCAAAAAAGAGGGGATATGTGTATACGTATAGCTGACTCATTTTGCTGTACAGTAGAAACTAACACAACATTTTAAAGCAACTATACTCCAATAAAATTTTTTTAAAAAGGTACTTAATCATAATCTTATTTGCCTTATGCTGTAGTCATCATTTTATTAAAGAAAATGATATTTTGCATGTTGTCATTTTAGAAAGAGATGTTTGGTAGAAGGTAAGAAAAAAAGAAAGAAATTTAGTTAATTGCTAATTAAATAAAACTTGCCAGGAAATCAAGGCCAAGTCCAATTTAGTAGTGATTAAATAGCAATTATAATTTTAGAGCTATTAAGACAACAGTGTGAACTGATTTGGTTTCTGTTCAGTCCCAAGGAGGGACAGATGCACACTGTGTCGACAGAGGCCGTCACTTCACTGACTAATACTCTGGAGTGGGAATCAGGAGAGCTGAATCTATGTTCAGCTTTACCAGTAATTTTGCAGAGCTCCTATTTTGCATCACAAATTTTTAATCTATGGCTGGTATTGCTATTCTTTCCTTTTTCTTAAAGAGAGATTTTGATGATCAAAGAATTCTTTAAGAGGGTGTTTGGTAAATTTAGACAATGCTTTGCATGTTTTCAATGCATTTCACTACTGAGAATATAGTCAAGGACTGAAAAATGTCTGTCATTAATGGATATTATGACACTACAGTAGTTGGCACAGTAGAGTAACTGTTACATGGATTAAAATTGTTGTTTTTTCAAGGACTAAAGACTTAATCCAATATCTCTAACAGAAGCTCTTCCTTCTCTTTCTCTTACTCCTTTACATGTTTTCCCTGTGCAAACCTTTCTTTCCTTATGCTCAACTGTCACCCAAAGCTCGATATCTCAAAAGTCTCTCTTCAGGTTAATCGTTTTGCTAAGCTTCAAGCTCTATTTCTACATGCCAGTTGGATCTTTCCAAATGTATATCTCACATGCACTTCAGACCCACCAAATCTCCAAACTAACTTTCTTGTTATCTTTCTCATTAAACACCCTTCTTTCATCCAGAAGCTCATTACTCATGCTAGGAAATTTAGAACTGTTTTGTATAAAGTTCCTAGCTCAGTGTTTGATACATAATAAGCCTTAAATGGCTAGCAATGATAGCCATGTAAGTACACTTACCATCTTTCAATGAATTTGGCTGCTACAATTATCTCATCTTTACCTTGAGTAGCCTTTATAATGCTGCCCAAGTTCTTTCTATATAATATGTCTAGCCAAGTCTTTCTCAAACTTAAAAAACCTTCAAGAGCTAAAACTGTCTGAAGTTTGGTGGCATTTGAGGTCCTTACTCATCTGAATCCCAACCTCCAAGGTTCTGGGTTCATTCTGCACCATGACAGGTCTACTCCCCACCCTTGGAGTACACCAAGCACCTTCATGTCCCGTGATCTTGTTTGTTCTGCTTTTCCCTTCCTGAATTGCCCTTTCTCCATTGTATTTAATAGCAAAACTTCAGACCTAACCATTATATCTGCTTCAGAGTTTTTCCTGACTCCCACCCCTTGCTATACAGAGAGGTGATTACTTCCTGCTCTGGAAATCCTTTATCATTTGTTAAGACAGCTAATTCTAATTGTTAACTTTTGTTGATTTTATCATGTTTTTGATACTCCCACAAGTGTTTAACATGTATAAATTTATGTACACTTTATGGGAAGACACTATTATTATCCACATTTTACAGATTAGAAACTCAGGCAAGAGTGGTTAAGAAACTCTGCCTAAGTTCAGACAGCTAGTCACTGATAGAGTCAGGCTTTGAGGCAGGACGTCTGGCTCCTGTGTCTATAAATTTATCCCCTTTTTATTGCCTCCCAATAGTATTTAACACTAGCTGGACTGTCATGTGCCCCAGTCATATCCTTGACATTAAGGGAAGACCCCAGCCCTGTGTAATACATGCATTAGTTTGGCAGTAACAAGTACAATTAGGGGCAGTTAGGATGTGAGCCCTTAGGACTATGCAGGTGGTAGCTGATTGCAAATGATTTTCACTGTTAACATGCTTTTGAAAGTATAATTATCCATAATACTGAATAATCAACTTACATTACTAAGGGAGTGATTATTCATTCTCGTGACTTGCTTCTTTGTCATTTACTGGCTTTTCCTCTGGCCCATCATCCCACTTTTTTGCTATTTCTCCGCTCATTAGTATGCCCCATAGAAGAAGAAAGAGAAGATGAATTCTAACCATTCATCTTTGTTGGCTACTAGAATAAGGGAAGGTTAAACCATTGGACAACATAATGCTTAGGGTTATAAGGTAAAATTTTATGCATACATACTTATTTTCCATTATTATCAATAACCAAAATTCATTTAAAATTTAAGAACCATGTGTTGAATATTTACTATGTGCTGGGCTTTGTGGGCTACATTAATTGCTAGTTTAAGAGCCAGGAAGGGTAAGCTTTTTCTTATATTTTCAACTTTTAATATAGAACCAATCTGAGAAATCTCACTAAATAACTTTTGCCAATGTGTATTAATTAACTTAGCAGTGTTCATAAATACACCTGTACAAAAATTCTGACTTTAGGAAACTTCATTCACTTCTCATTGGCTGAATATATCCGAACTCCTTGTTTTGACATTTACAGCTTCCTCCTATCTTATATCTACATTGTGCTTCGATTGCAGGTCCCAAAATATTCCCCAAGAGAATTCTTCTCGCCACACTGTGGGGGTTCCCAAACACACCATATACACATGCTCCAGGAACCTTCATCATGTCTGGTGTACTTTCCATCCCTCGTCTGTATTGTGAGTTTTCCTCTGCCTTTGAAACCCAACCAAACAGCAAGATCTCAAGGAAAACATCTCTGGGGAATTGCCTTGTTACTGGCTTGTCTCCCTACCATGAACTCCCGCAACACTTGTTATATCTATTGCTGACACTTATCCCTGATACATTCTATTTTATGTCCATTTCCGCCTGTCCTGTCTTACTTGTTAGTTTTATTTATATAATAACAGTAATATAAACTGTCATTTATTGGGTACTTTCTCAAAGTCAGACACTAGCACTTTAATTTTAACAAACTTTATCTCATTTACTATTCACAACCTTAGGAGGTAAGCATTACAAAAAACTAACAGAGTCTCTGAGAGCTTAAGACCCTTGCCCTAAATTTCACAATGAGTGGTGGAACCACTGTTTTTCACGATTCCCTCTAAGACCAGAAATTTGCTTCATGTCTCATGTCTTTCTCTGAGAGTTATTGTGAAGCAGCAATAAGATAAACCTCATGCACAAAAGGGGCGCTAATCATCTGTGGATAATCATACTATCTCTTAAAGTACAAATAAAAATTGCATGAGTAAGGACTTCCCTGGCGGTCCAGTGGTTAAGACTCCGGTGCTCCCAAGGCAGGAGCCATGGGTTTGATCCCTGGTTGGGGAACTAAGATTCCGCATGCCGTTTGGAGCAAACAAACAAACAAACAAAAAAACTGCATGAGTGAAGAGGAATAAAAACACCAAGTCAATGCTTCTTTATTTGCATAACTGAAAATTCCTCCTAATTACATAGCACTCTATATAATTTATTGATGGAGAAATTATATGAGAATACCATAATTTTGTAACTTACTGGTAACTATATAATGGTAAGCAGGAACAGTGTATTTTTTAACATTAGGTGGTCATCTAGATCATTATCATATGACAGAAAAATTATGGTTTTTGAAAACTTTAAATCATCAATTTGATTTTATAGTTTTTTTTCCCAATATCTTACATCATCAATGAACCATTTTGCAAAACATTTTTCCCTATTGCTTTCCACGTTTTGAGAATGTTCAACTTGAGAGATATGTTATTTTCCAGTTTTCACTAACATCTTCAACAGTGTCTCAATTAATAGGGAGTAACTTGTAAAAGATCGATCAATTATGTTAAGAACTATCTCTGAATTTGAATATACAAACCTATATTTATCCTTTATCTAATTGTCACATTCCCTGATTTTCCAGTTGATATGATTTACTTTTTAAGGTAGAGACCAGCAATTGTACGAGTAAAATCTGTTTATCATGTGTAGGCTTTGATGCTGATTTTAAAGTTGCAGCCATGTTTAAGGCATATACAGCAATAACATTTTTCTTTCTTGTGACATAATGATTTATGACACCTTTCTTTTCTTTGACAGACAATGTAGAGTATTTTCAGTTTATTTAATATATGTCTAATAAAAATCAATTCATGTCCCTATGGTGGGCACAGCCAAAGCATGGAATAAGGCTGAGTGTCAGCAGTGACCCTCTTATTAATAAAGATTCTGGAGAAAAATTGGACTCAAACATCAGGGATTGGGGTTCTCTTTCTTGTCTCTTTTGAAATCTACCAAGCCACTTTTATTGGAACCCTTTAAATCTTGTTAAGAAGCTAAATGCTTAGTTACCTTAACATGACAATCTTTTTACTATGGGCAGTTTTATGTGGTTATTAATAACTTAAAGTCTCACACTTTGTGCATTTGGTCCAGGAGATGTCTTTTTCCAGTGTTTGTTTGCTTAAAAAATGTATCTTTCATTTTTAATCAACAATAAAAATACAGACCCTCAAGATGGCGGAGGAGTAAGACACAGAGATCACCTTCCTCCCTACAAATACATCAAAGTTGTTCTAAATGTGGAACAACTCCTACAGAACACTTACTGAACGCTGGCAGAAGACCTCAGACATCCCAAAAGGCAAGAAACTCCCCAGGTACCTGGGTAGGGCAAAAGAAAAAAGAAAAAAGAGAGACAAAAGAAGAGGGACGGGACCTGCACCAGTGGGACGGAGCTGCGAAGGAGGAAAGGTTTCCACACACTAGGAAGCCCCTTTGCAGGCGGAAACTGCGGGTGGCAGAGCGGGGAACCTTTGGAGCCACGGAGGAGAGCACAGCAACAGGGGTGCAGAGGGCAAAGCGGAGAGATTCCCGCACAGAGGATGGGTGCCGACCAGCACTCACCAGCCCGAGAGGCTTGTCTGCTCACCCGCCGGGGCGGGCGGGGACTGGGAGCTGAGGCTCGGGCTTCGGTCGGATCGCAGGGAGAGGACTGGGGTTGGCTGTGTGAAGACAGCCTGAGGGGGCTAGTGCGCCACAGCTAGCTTGGAGGCAGTCAGGGAAAAAGTCTGGACCTGCCTAAGAGGCAACAGACCATTGTTTCGGGGTGAACGAGGAGAGGGGATTCCTTCCCCATCTGCACACAGAAGGCAGAGCACCGCCTAAACGAGTTCCAGAGACAATCAGCTCAGACCCCAGAGACAGGCATGAAATGATAATGCTGCTGCTGCAGCTACCAAGAATCCTGTGTGCGAGCACAGGTCACTATCCACACCACACCCGACCTGGGGAGCCTGTGCAGCCCGCCACTGCCAGGGTCCGGTGATCCAAGGACAACTTCCATGGGAGAACACACAGCATGCCTCAGCCTGTTGCAATGTCATGCTGGCCTCTGCTGCTGCAGGCTTGCCCTGCATTCCAATTATAACTACTGTACCCCTCCCTCCCCACGGCATGAGTGAGCAAGAGCCCCTTAATCAGCCGCTGTTTTAACCCCGTCCTGTCTGGGTGGGGAACAGATGCCTGAGGGCGACCTACACACAGAGGTGGGGCCAAAACAAAAGCTGAACCCCAGGAGCTGTGCGAACAAAGAATAGAAAGGGAAATTTCTCCATGCAGCCTCAGGAGCAGCAGATTAAATCCCCACAATAAACTGGATGTACCCTGCATCTCTGGAACACCTGAATAGACAACGAATCATCCCAAAATTGAGGCGGTGGACTTTGGGAGCAACTGTAGATTTAGGGTTTGCTGTCTGTGACTGATCTGTTTCTGATTTTTATATTTATCTTAGACTAGATTTTAGCTCTTGTTATCATTGGTGGATTTGTTTATTGGTTTGGTTGCTCTCTTCTTTTTTATTATTATTTTTTACTTTAATAAATTTTTAAAATTTTAATTTATTATTATTATTTTTTCTTTCTGTTTTTTCTCCCTTTTATTCTGAGCCGTGTGGCTGACAGGGTCTTTGTGCTCCAGCTGGTGTAGGGCCTGAGCCTCTGAGGTGGGAGAGCTGAGTTCAGGACACTGGGCCAAAAGAGACTTCCCAGCCCCATGTAATATCGGTGAGAGCTCTCCCAGAGATCTCCATCTCAACGCTAAGACCCAGCTCCACCCAATGACCAGCAAGCTCCAGTGCTGGATGCCCCATGCCAAACAACTAGCAAGACAGGAACACAATCCCACCCATTAGCAGAGAGGCTGCCTAAAATCATACTAAGTTCACAGACACCCTGAAACATATCACTGGACACAGCCCTGCACACCAGAAAGACAAGATCCAGACCCAAACACCAGAACACAGGCACCAGTCCTCTCCACCAGGAAACCTACACAACCCACTGAACCAACCTTACCCACTGGGGGCAGACACCAAAAACAGTGGGAACTACGAACCTGCAGCCTGTGAAAAGGAGAGCCCCCCACACAGTAAGTTAATAAAAATGAGAAGACAGAGAAACACAGCAGATGAAGGAGCAAGGTAAAAACCCACCAGACAAATAAATGAAAAGGAAATAGGCAGTCTACCTGACAAAGAATTCAGAGTAATGATAGTAAAGATGATCCAAAAACTTGGAAATATAATGGTGAAAATACAAGAAACATTTATCAAAGATCTAGAAAAACTAAAGAGCAAACAAACAATGATGAACAACACAATAAGTGAAATTAAAAATTCTCTAAAAGGAATCAGTAGCAGAATAACTGAGGCAGAAGAAAGGATAAGCGACCTGGAAGAGAAAATAGTGGAAATAACTACTTCAGAGCAGGAAAAAGAATGAAAAGAATTGAGGACAGTCTCAGAGACCTCTGGGACAATAGTAAATGCACCAACAGCCAAATTATAGGGGTTCCAGAAGAAGAAGAGAAAAAGAAAGGGTCTGAGACAATATTTGAAGACATTATAGTTGAAAACTTCCCTAACATGGGAAAGGAAATAGTCAATCAAGTCCAGGAAGCACAGAGAGCCCCATACAGTATAAATCCAAGGAGAAACACGTCAAGACACATACTAATCAAACTATCAAAAAATAATACAAAGAAAAATTATTAAAAGCAGCAAGGGAAAAGCAACAAATAATATACAAGGGAATCCCCATAAGATTAACCGCTGATCTTTCAGCAGAAGCTCTGCAAGCCAGTAGGGAGTGGCAAGATATATTTAACGTGCTGAAAGGGAAGAACCTACAACCAAGATTACTCTACCCAGCAAGGATCTCATTCAGATTTGATGGAGAAATGAAAACCTTTACAGACAAGCAAAAGTTAAGAGAATTCAGCACCACCAAACCAGCTTTACAACAAATGCTCAAGGACCTTCTCTAGGCAGGAAACACAAGAGAAGAAAAAGACCTACAAAAACAAATCCCCCAAAATTAAGGAAATGGTAATAGGAACATACATATCAATAATTACTTTAAATGTAAATGGATTAAATGCTCCAACCAAAAGACATAGACTGGCTGAATGGACACAAAAACAAGACCTGTATATATGCTGTCTACAAGACACCCACTTCAGACCTAGGGAGACATACAGACTGAGAGTGAGTGTATGGAAAAAGATATTCCATGCAAATGGAAATCAAAAGAAAGCTGGAGTAGCAATTCTCATATCAGACAAAATAGACTTTAAAATAAAGACTATTACAAGAGACAAAGAAGGACACTACCTAATGATCAAGGGATCAATCTAAGAAGAACATATAACAGTTGTAAATGTTTATGCACCCAACATAGGAACACCTCAATACATAAGGCAAATTCTAACAGCCATAAAAAGGGAAATCAACAGTAACACAATCATAGTAGGGGAATATAACACCCCACTTTCACCCATGGACAGATCATCCAAAATGAAAATAAGGAAACACAAGCTTTAAAGGACACATTAAAGAAGATGGACTTAATTGATATTTATAGGACATTCCATCCAAAAACAGCAGAATACAGTTTCTTCTCAAGTACTCATGGAACATTCTCCAGGATAGATCACATCTGGGGTCACAAATCAAGCTTTGGTAAATTTTAAGAGAATTTAAATTGTATTAAGGATCTTTTCTGACCACAACACTATGAGACTAGATATCAATTACAGGAAAAAAACTGTAAAAAATACAAACACATGGAGGCTAAACAGCACGCTACTAAATAACCAAGAGATCACTGAAGAAATCAAAGAGGAAATCAAAAACTACATAGAGAAAAATGACAATGAAAATATGCCGACCCAAAACCTATGGGATGCAACAAAAGCTGTTCTAAGAGGAAAGTTTATAGCAATACAATCCTACCTCAAGAAACAAGAAACATCTCAAATAAACAACCTAACTTTACATCTAAAGCAATTACAGAAAGGAGAACAAAAAAAAAATACCCAAAGTTAGCAGAAGGAAAGAAATCATAAAGATCAGATCAGAAATAAATGAAAAAGAAATGAAGGAAACAATAGCAAAGTTAATAAAACTAAAAGCTGATTCTTTTAGAAGATAAACAAAACTGATAAAGCATTAGCTAAACTCATTAAGAAAAAAAGGGAGAAGATTCAAATTAACAGAATTAGAAATGAAAAAGGAGAAGTAACTGACACTGCAGAAATACAAAGGATCATGAGAGATTACTACAAGCAACTATATGCCAATAAAATGGAGAACCTGGAAGAAATGGACAAATTCTTAGAAAAGTACAACCTTCCGAGAATGAACGAGGAAGAAATAGAAAACTAAACACAGACCAATCACAAGCACTTAAATTGAAACTGATTTAAGATTTTTTAAATTAAAACTCTTCCAACAAACAGAAGCTCAGGACAGGATGGCTTCACAGCCGAATTCTATCAAACATTTAGAGAAGAGCTAACAACTATCCTTCTCAAACTCTTCCAAAATATTGCAGAGGGAGGAACACTCCCAAACTCATTCTACAAGGCCACCATCACCATGATACCAAAACCAGACAAGGATGTCACAAAAAAGTAAACTACAGGCCAATATCACTGATGATCATAGATGCAAAAATCCTCAACAAAATACTAGCCAACAGAATCCAACAGCACATTAAAAGGATCATACACCATGATCAAGTGGGGTTTATTGCAGGAATGCAAGGATTCTTCAATATACACAAATCAATCAGTGTGATACACCATTTTAACAAATCAAAGGGTAAAAAGTATATGATCATCTCAATAGATGCAGAAAAATCTTTTGACAAAATTCAACACCAATTTATGATAAAAAGTCTCCGGAAAGTAGGAATAGAGGGAACCTACCTCAAAATAATAAAGGCCATATATGACAAACCCACAGCCAACATCGTTCTCAATGGTGAAAAACTGAAACCATTTCCTCTAAGATCAAGAACAAGACAAGGTTGCCCACTCTCACCACTATTATTCAACATAGTTTTGGAAGTTTTAGCCACAGCAATCAGAGAAGAAAAAGAAATAAAAGGAATCCAAATCAGAAAAGAAGAAGTAAAACTGTCACTGTGTGCAGATCACAAGATACTATACATAGAGAATCCTAAAGATGCTACCAGAAAACTACTAGGGCTAATCAATGAATTTGGTAAAGTAGCAGGATACAAAATTAATGCACAGAAATCTCTTGCATTCCTATACACTAACGATGAAAAATCTGAAAGAGAAATTAAGAAAACACTCCCATTTACCATTGCAACAAAAAGAATAAAATACCTAGGGATAAACCCACCTAAGGAGACAAAAGACCTGTGTGCAGAAAACTGTAAGACACTGATGAAAGAAATTAGGGACGATAGAAACAGATGGAGAGATATACCATGTTCTTGGATTGGAAGAATCAACATTGTGAAAATGACTGTACTACCCAAAGCAATCTACACATTCAATGTCATCTGTATCAAATTACCACTGGCATTTTTCACAGAACTAGAATGAAAAATTTCACAATTTGTATGGAAACACAAGAGAACCCAAATAGCCAAAGCAATCTTGAGAAAGAAAAACAGAGCTGGAGGAATCAGGCTCCCTAACTTCAGACTATACTACAAAGCTACAGTAATCAAGACAGAATGGTACTGGCACAAAAACAGAAATATAGATCAATGGAACAGGATAGAAAGCCCAGACATCAACCCATGCACATATGGTCACCTTATCTTTGATAAAGGAGGCAAGAATATACAATGGAGAAAAGACAACCTCTCAATAAGTAGTGGTGGGAAAACTGGACAGCTACATGTAAAAGAATGACATTAGAACGCTCCCTAACACCATATACAGAAATAAACTCAAAATGGATTAAAGACCTAAATGTAAGGCCAGGCACTATAAAACTCTTAGAGGAAAACATAGGCAGAACACTCTATGACATAAATCACAGCAAGATCCTTTTTGACCCACCTCCTAGAGAAATAGAAATGAGAACAAAAATAAACAAATGGGACCTAATGAAACTTAAAAGCTTTTGCACAGCGAAGGAATCCATAAACAAGATGAAAAGATAACCTTCAGAACGGGAGAAAATATTTGCAAATGAAGCAACTGACAAAAGATTAATCTCCAAAATATGCAAGCAGAACATGCAGCTCAATATCAATAAAACAAACAACCCAATCCGAAAATGGGCAGAAGACCTAAATAGACATTTCTCCAAAGAAGATATACAGATTGCCAACAAACACATGAAAGGATGCTCAACATCACTAATGATTAGAGAAATGTAAATCAAAACTACAATGAGGTATCACCTCACACCAGTCAGAATGGCCATCATCAAAAAATCTGCAAACAATAAATGCTGGAGAGGATGTGGAGAAAAGGACACCCTCTTGCACTGTTGGTGGGAATGAAAATTGATACAGCCACTATGGAGAACAGTATGGAGGTTTCTTAAAAAACTAAAAATGGAACTACCATATGACCCAGCAATCCCACTACTGTGTATATACCCTGAGGAAACCATAATTGAAAAAGAGGCATGTATCACAATGTTCATTGCAGCACTATTTACAATAGCCAGGACATGGAAGCAACCGAATTGTCCATCGACAGAGGTATAAAGAAGATGTGGCACATATATATACAATGGAATATTACTCAGCCATAAAAAGAAATGAAATTGAGTTATTTGTAGTGAGGTGGATGGACCTAGAGTCTGTCATACAGAGTGAAGTAAGTCAGAAAGAGAAAAACAAATACCGTATGCTAATACATATATATGAAATCTACAAAAAAAAAAAAAAAAAAGGTTTCTATGAACCTAGTGGCCAGACAGGAGTAAAGACGCAGACGTAGAGAATGGACTTGAGGACATGGGGTGGGGGGAAGGGGAAGCTGGTACGAAGTGAAAGAGTAGCATTGACAAATATATACTACTAACTGTAAAATAGATAGCTAGTGGGAAGCAGCTGCATAGCACAGGGAGATCAGCTCCGTGCTTTGTGACCACCTAGAGGGGTGGAATAGCGAGGGTGGGAGGGAGACGCAAGAGGGAGGGGATATGGGGATGTATGTATATATATAGCCAATTCACTTTGTTATAAAACAGAAACTAACACACCATTGTAAAGCAATTATACTCCAGTAAAGATGTTAAAAAATAAATAAGAAGATTCCACAAAAAAAAACCCCAATAAAAATACAAATTAACTCTGTGAGTACACTTCTGAGGAATTGTTTTTGAATAGTAATTATCTTAAGCTATATTTTATTTAAAGGAATTAAATTAGATAAATTTCAGATTGGTTTCAGGTCGTTCAGTGAGCTGAGGTCCATGTCATGTAGTTATATCATAATTTATTCTTTTTCAAAACCATCATCCTCACCTCCTTCAGGACACTCCTCCATATTCAGGAAAGATTTTGGCAGTTAAGACAAGATTTTCCTTTTCATTCCATCCTCTGCCTTTGCTTGGGTCATTTGATGTGTTTCACCTTCTCAAAACCCTAGCCTTATGGTCCTTTGACTTTAGTTTAAAAATCTTAGAAATCTGATCAAGTTCAGCAATTCCCACTCAACATTTGAAAATTTTCATCACCTACAACTGCTGAACTTGAAAGATCTCATGTCTTTGATCTCAAACTTTCATTCTTTTATTTCTGCCACAGAACTTGTTCTTTTCCTTTGCCTGACCATCAGTTGCTTCACTGAATTACGAATCTCCTAGTCCTCTAGGCATTTCTAGATTTCACCTGTGTCTCTGTTCAACATAGACTCTTCTAGCAACTGGATCATATTCTCTCACTCTTATAAACTTTTGGTGTTCCTGCTTTGTCAATATCCAAACATATTATTTGTTTGTACCTGCATTCTAGGCTAATTTTGTGGCCAAAAGTCACATGACTTGATAAATTATCTCTAGCACAAACCCCATAATTTCCAAATAAGAGTATTATAAAAGGAATAGAGACTTGAAAATGGATTTTTTTTTCAGAGAAGTGTGAGTTGTTCAGCTTGACAAGTTTGGTGGAGAATGAAAGAGAATGTTACTGAAATGGTGAATTAGACCTAAGTCATAGAAGGGTCTAAAGTATCATGCTAAGGAGTTGAAATTCATCCCATAAGTAGTAGGGAGTAGTTGAAAAACATCTAAGTGGATTAATAATATTCCTAGAGCTGCATTTTTAGAAATAAAATGGTGGCAATAGTGTGGGTGATTATTGTCCTGTGAAGAATAATTGAAAGCCATCAGACTAGTTTGGAGGCTATTGAGATTGTGCAATCATGAAGCTTTATGGCCTGAACTGGGAAGCTGGAATAGGAATGAAGAACTGTTTCTCCTTCACTGTGTTCTTCAGCAAATTAATATCTTGCATAATATTTGTAATGGTCTATAGCTCTATATGAGACCTTCAGAAAAATCTCTGGCTCTTTAACAACATGACATGTCAGTTCATTTTTTTCATAGGAAACAAATGAGTTTACCATACTATCTTCCCTGGGTAAAACCTGCTATGTATCTTTCCATAGATGGAATTATTATACATACTGCAACAAGAGGATTTAACAGGTAATGTTTGTAAAATTTTTTGAGAAGTATTTTATTGTGCAGAAGTTATGCCAGCTTGCTATTTAATTTCTATTATAGAAGAGACATCGTCTTTCCCCTCAGTGTTCTAAATGAGGTAAGACCATTGAACCAACCTGAAACGATTTAAGAGGGTTATAATTGAATTGTCACCAAGATCATGCAATCTCTGCCAGGGAGCTAATAAAAACGTTTGGAAATACTTTCTACTTTTAAAGCAGCCACTGAACTTGAACATAGAGCCCAGCTAGGGGTTGTTGGCAGACCTCTCTGTGTTGCTCCTATGACCCCAGTGAGCTAGGCAAGTTAAGAGTCCTAGATAACTCTGGATGAAAACTCACAACTGTAGAAGAAAGATGGCAGCAGAAAGAATAGACAGAATGTTCCTTGGCATTGCCTTGGATAGGAAATAAATGTATAGTATAAGTTCTTTTGTGTGTCTCTCTATCTTTTGTTACCCTGAACTTTCCAACTTACTGTAAAAGAAAAAAAAAATTCTAAGGTCTGAGCTGAAAAGAAGAGAAATTTCTAATTTTGTCAGTACTGTCAGGTGCTACTTTTGTCATTGCTTATGGTCAAATGTTTTTTCCCTAATTTAAGATGATTTATTGTCTGCACTGGTAGAATAGAAGTGGCTAGAATCTTTCAAATGGCAGCCTATTTTGAAAAAGAATAACAATAAATCAAAATTGTATTCTGACTACTCTGACTCAAGTTCCTTGCTACATGACTTTAGTTTTATATTTTTCCATACTTTTGAGGATTTTAGGAGGGTGCATAAGTAAGTTTTTGTGTCCTTTAGCCATTATGGAGCAGAAAATCAATCAATTAATCTTTAACAAAGTCCGTGAAGCAGACATTTACTAAAATCAGCCTGCTCTAATTTGATGAAATTGATGCTTTATATAAAACTTTATTTATCTCTTATTGTACAATAGTTCTCTTTTTCTCCCTTCTATTATAGTTTGTGTATACTTGCTGTATTCTTCCCAGCCTTCTGCCATGCTAGTTGTTGGAAGGCAGGGATTGAATCTCTCATTTTTGAATCAGTGCAGCCTCTACACAGTATCACCACCTTTTTGTCATTTAATAGGATCAAAATAGTGTGAAATCTATCTCAATAGTACAACTGTTATCCCAGGTAAAAAAGCATTTTTATTAATATGTTAACTCACTTGGACTTATGTCAACATGGTCATGTAAATATTTACAGGGCATCTTTTAAATTTCATTTTATTCAACAACACTGTCTTGAGCACTTATATTTCAAATTTTTTGTTAGGAGCTTGAAATGCAAAGAGAGAGAAAATGAAGTCCTGGTTGTCTAGTAAAAGTAATACTTAATTAGGAATTGGAAATCCATTTAGTTTTTCTCAAAAATAATCTTTGAATTCTTCCTTGACTAGCTTCCTATTGCATGACATTAGGTACTTACTCTATAGTGGACTTCAGCATGATAGAAGTACAATAATTAATTCTTGCATAGTGAACTGTGTGGAAAATAAGTTAGTCTATCTGAGTAGGGAAGAGTTATGAGTTCTGATAGCTTTCAGTATTTCAGAGCTTTTATTCCTTATCTCACACACAAATACACACATAAACCCATACAAAAATGGCTTTATATATATGTATATATGTACACACATTTATATATATATATGCTTATATGTATATATATGCATGTATATGCTTACATGTATCTATGTATATGTGTATATGTATATATGTAATATGTATATATGTATGTATATGTGTATGTGTGTATATGTATGCTTTTGACCAAAGCTGTTTCCGTTCTAGCATTATCATTGGAGTGGGGAGGAATATGAAAAGAAGAATGTATGTTCTTCCTCCCAACAACAAATTCAACTAAAGGATGTATGAAATCCTAGGTACTACACAAGTCAAAATAAGATCTACTGGAAATAAAGGAAACATCCGTTGAAGTTTTTTATGATTTCAATTAATGAGATAGTGGGAATGAATATTTGTGGTTGAATTGGCCTCAAAGAACATGAACTATAGTCATAGCTTAGCTCATTTTGGGTTTGGATGCTTCACATTTTTTATTTCAACAATTTTCTATGGGTCTCATGCATTTCTACATGTCTTATGAAACAAGGCACTGTCTGCCTTATCTTAGACTATCTGTTTAAGGATGTTTGTATAGCAAGCATCCTTGGAAAAGGAGAACGATGTCTTGCTCCAGAGCAAAGGGCAGGTTGGTTTACTGTTCACTATAATAAAGATAACATCTGCTTCTGGGGCAAAGTTCAAGCAGGTTTACTGCCCATTACAAGATATTTGGGTTTCCTAATTCCAGAGTTCCTTTCCTGTAATGTACCCTGCTCTGTGTACAGGTTTACCCAGCCCTCTTTGCAGTGACTCATGGGAATTTGGGCTCAGAGAAGTGGAGCAAAAATGATGATATTCTGGCTACTGCTAGTACTATGAGTAACAAATCGTGCTTTGTTTCTGACTCAGGAGCATAGTTTCTTGAAACTCTGCCCATGAAACTATGGCAGGCTAACTTGTAAGCTTGCAAGTAGGGTAAAAAATCTCAAACCCTTCACAGTTCTTAACAGATACAAGAGGTTGATTTCCTATTATATTTAGAATCAAATGACACTAAAAAGTGGACCACCCTTAACTATTTATCAGTGATGATACCAAATTGTTTCTTTTTTTCCAAAAGTCATACAGCCTTGTTACTGTTATTATTATAAATACAACAAAAGCAAGGATAATGACTTGAAAGCTGCAGGTAGAACTATTCCCCCAAGAAATATTATAATAGGATAATTGCATGTTTTGTTGTTGTTGCTGTTTTTCTTTTAGTTAAACTTTTAGGCTCTTAGCCTTCTACACAGAGATCTACTTTATCATTTTCACCTCTCCACAATGTTATTCCTTTTGAGATTCTTAGCAGACAAAGCCTAGCATTACAGGAGCTAGGTAGGACTATAAATACAGACTATTTGCAGACCAAGCCTCATTCACAACCCTGTGGGGAATCAAGCAAATAACTAGAGTGTTCTAAATGCAAGTCTTAAAATTTCAGTCATGTTTTGTCTTTTCTGTACTGGGGTGGATTTCCATCACCTATTTCACTGGCATCCTTACTGAAGTGAAACTTTGCCAAGTATTTCATTGAACATTAGGTGAGGATTAAAAGAAAAATACTGTACGTTTTAAGTGTAGTGTGTGTGTGTGTGTGTGTGTGTGTGTGTGTGTGTTATGAACCCATATAGGAAGCTTGCAATGATTTCCCCAGGTCTATTATCAACACCTCTCTTCATAAAGAGAGTTCTTGACAGACAAACGCGTGAAAAAATACAATTATTTTGCTCTTTGTTTTCTCTGCATTGTCATTGACTATGGGCTGTTCACTGACACATTTTTAAAGTAAGCCTGTGAATCACATAGTGGGCTAAAGCAATTTTTTGGTGTGTAATTTGGTTCTGTGCCAATATCAATTTTTCTTTAGACCAGTAACTTTTTGAGGGCAGAGCCTCTGCCTTATTTATCTTTGAATTTCTACCCTTGACTCCATTGGCTCTGGATCATAGCATGTGCTCAGTGAGTGTTTGTTTAAATTAATGGAAAAAAATGTATTAAAAAATAATAAATGGGCATATTTTCAGATGAATTATTGCCAAGAGAGAATTAAGAAAATGGTTTACTTCTGGCAGAATAACGCCTCTCATTTCAAATATCCAGTAATGTTTTAAAAATGTGGCTTCAATAATCTTCATCTGTTGTTTTTATAATCGTTTAATTTTTCCTCATTATAATGTGTCAACAACAAATAATTATAGCAAAAACTAACTGAGAACTTACCAAGTGCCAGGTATTGCTCTAAGCTCTCTCCATATTACCTCATTTACCAATCAGAAAGCTAATAGAACTATTATTTTTATCTCTATTGTGCAAATGAGGAAACGTGTTATAGAGAGGATAGATAATTTGCCCAAGGGCACACAACTAGTTTTGTTTTGTTTTTTTTTAACACAACTAGTTTTCAAGACAATATGGAGTCAAAGGAAAACTTGATTCTAGGTTGGTGTCTTAATCCATACTGCCTCTTAGAGAAAGGTGGATGTATAAGTGCTTACATTAAAGATGATCCACATTTGCAGGAACTAGCCAGAAGAGGTTAAAAAGAAACTGAAATGCGAACTATTTTGCAACTTCATTTTCTGTTGTAGCAAACTAGAATTTGGCTTTAAAATCATTCTTGTTTCTTCATTCTTGGCAAAAGTTTACTTTCCAGAGAATCTGGCTGGAGCCCATTAAACCTGTATACTGGTAGGGAGAAAAAGCACACATTGTACTTAACCCGAGATGGAACTTTATAAAGATCATGCCAGGGCTTCACTGTTGACACAGTGGTTAAGAATCTACCCGCCAATGCAGGGGACACGGGTTTGAGTCCTGGTCCAGGAAGATCCCACATGCTGTGGAGCAACTAAGCCTGTGCGCCACAACTACTGCGCCTGCGCTCTACAGCCCGCGAGCCACAACTGTTAAGCCCATGTGCCACAGCTACTGATAAGCCCACGTGCCACAGCTACTGAAGCCCGTGTGCCTAGAGCCCGTGCTCCACAACAGGAGAAGCCACTGCAATGAGAAGCCCACGCACCACAACGAAGAGTAGCCCCCACTCACCACAACTAGAGAAAGCCCATGCACAGCAACGAAGACCCAATGCAGCCAAAAATAAATAAAATAAATTAAAAAAAAATCATGACACATAACAGGTGTACAATAAATGCTTTTATGGTAGACCGAGGATGGTATTAGATTCTAAATTGCTATCTCATTTTAAACTAATTAGTTTAAACTGATTCCAGTTTACAGACTATCTCATTCTCATTACTGCTTTGTGGGAGCATATATCCAGATCTTAGGTTAGAATACAACATTGATTCTGCAGTAAATATTATGTGTCTTTTGTATGGTATCATAGTCAATTAAGTAACTGGCAAATATTTTCTGATGGTGATTCAATTTACTGACATTTTAGAGTAATTCTATATGTGTATAAATATACAGGCTAAATAAATAGGTCAAGAATCAGAAGTCCTAGAGCTTGGTGGGAATTTTATAATATTATGTAAGGAGATTATTTTTGGGTCATCCAGAGGACAACTTATAACCTGAAACAAGATGTGACAGTTGGCAGTACGCTTTTACCTTGAGTGGGTTTTTCAACTTCCACACTACCAACACTTTGGACTAGATGGCTCTTTGTTGTGGATCTGCCCTATGTGTTTAACAATGTTCATCTAGACACCAGGGACCAGAATCCCTGGTGTCTAGATGATAGTAGCACCCCTTCCAGTTGTGACAATCAAAGATGTCTCCAGATGTTGCCAAATGTGCCCTAGAGGGCAAAATTGCCCTAATGGAGAACCACTGTTAATTGGTGTCTAACAATGTGTTTAAGCGAAGAGGTACTTTCTTTTCTTTCCTTTTTTCTTTTTTAATTTAAGTATAGTTAATTTAAATTATCATATTAGTCTCAGGTATACAGCGTAGTGATTCAGTTTTTTTTTTACAGATTATACTCAATTAAAATTTTTACAGGATGATGGATATAATTCCCTGTGCTATTCAATATATCCTTGTTGCTCATCTATTTTATACATAGTAGTTTGTGCCTCTTAATCCCATACCCCTATCTTGCCCTTCCTCTCTTCCCTCTCCCACTGGTAACCACTATATTGTTTTCTATATCTGTGAGTATGTTTCTGTTTTGCTATATACTTTATTTTTTAGATTCCACATATCACTGATATACATTATTTGTCTTTGTCTGATTTATTTCACTGAGCATAATATTCTCTAGGTCCATCCACATTGCGGCAACTGGCAGAATTTCATTCATTTTTAAGGCTGAGTAATGTTCCATTGTGTGTATATATATACACCACATCTTTATCCATTTGTCTGTTGATGGACACATGGATTATGTCCATATCTTGGCTATGGTAAATAGTGCTGCTATTGAACATTATGGTGCATGTATCTTTTTGAATGAGTGTTTCTGGTTTTTCTGGATTTATACCCAGGAGTGGAATTGTTGCATCATATGGTAGTTCTATTTTTAGTTTTTTGAGGAAACTCCATACCGTTTTCCATAGTGGCTGCAACAATTTACATTAGCACCAAAGTGTAAAAGCGTTCCTTTTTCTCCACATCCTTGCCAACACTTGTTATTTGTAGACATTTTTTTTTTTTTTTTTTTTAGGTAAGAAATGGATTTATTTAGATACACATTCTATAGACAGAATGCAGTCTGTCTCAAAAGGCAAGAATGAACGCCCTGGGAGAAACACACTCCACAGACAGAGTGTGGGCCATCTCAGATGGAGAGCATCCCCAAAATATGGGGTAGTTAGTTTTTATAGGCTGGGTAATTTCATAGGCTAACAAGGGGGAGGATTATTCCAACTATTTTGGGGAAGGGGTGGAGATTTCCAGGAATTGAGCCACTGCCCACTTTTTGACCTTTTAAGGTTAACCTCAGACTGTATCATGGCACCTGTAGGTGTATCTTTTAGATGCTAATGTATTACAGTGAGTGTATAATGAGGCTATAATGAGGTTCCCTAGAAGTCTAATCTTTCAACATCTTGGACCTTGTTGGTTCTAACCAGTTTATGTCATATCCTCAAGGGCTATGTCATTCTTTTAGAGGTTGTGCCCTGCCCCTTTCCCTCCTATTTCATTCCCCCCTTAGAGATTTTACTCCCATATTCTTGTGCGAAACAGAGGGGTGACTTTTTGACAATAGCATTCTGGCATATGTGAGGTGATATCTCACTGTGGTTTTGATTTGCATTTCTCTAATGATTAACAATGAACAATGTTGAGCATCTTTTCATGTGCCTGTTAGCCAACTGTATGTCTTCTTTGGAAAAATGTCTATTCAGGCCTCCCTGAATGTTTTCATGGAGAATATTTTCTCCCATTCAGTAGGTTGTCTTTTCCTTTTGTTGATGGTTTCCTTTGATGTGCAAAAGCTTTTAAGTTTAATTAGGTCCTGTTTGTTTATATTTGCTTTCATTTATTTTGTCTTAGGAGACAGATGCAAAAAAATTGCTATTATTTTTGTCAGAGAGTGTTCTGCCTATATTCTCTCCTCAGAGTTTTATGATTTCAGGTCTTATATTTAGGTCTTTAAACGATTTTGAGTTTATTTTTGTATGTGATGTGAGGAAATGTTCTAGTATCATTTTTTTACGTGTAGCTTTCCAGTTTTCCCAGCACCACTTATTGAAGACACCATCTTTTCTCCATTGCATATTCTTGCCTCTTTGTCATAGATTAATTGACCATAGGTGCATGGATTTATTTCTGGGCTCTCTATTCTGTTCCATTGATCTATGTGTCTGTTTTGTGCCAGTACCATGCTGTTTTGATGACTGTAGCTTTGTAGTATAGTCTGAAGTCTGGGGGGGGGGTGATTTCTCCAGTTTTGTTGTTTTTCCACAAGATAGCTTTGGAAATCAGTCTTTTGTGGTTCCATATGAATTTTAGGATTATTTGTTCTAGTTCTGTGAAAAATGTCATGGGTATTTTGGTTGGAATTGCATTAAATCTGTAGATTGCTTTGGGTAGTATGGTCAATTTAATAATTTTAGTTCTTTCAATCCAAGAGCATGGGTTATCTTTCCATTTCTTTGAATTATCTTCAATTCCCTTCATCAATGTTTTATAATTTTCAGAGTATAGGTCTTTCACCTTCTTGGTTAAGTTTATTCCTAGGTATTTTATTATTTTTTATGTGATTTTAAACAGGAATTTTTAAACTTTCTCTTTCTGATAGTTCATTATTAATGTATAGAAAAACAACAGATTTCTGTATGTTAATCTTATATCCTGCAACTTAGCTGAATTCATTTATTATTTCTAATAGTTTTTGGGTGAGGACTTTAGGGTTTTCTATGTAAAGTATTATGCCATCTGCAATGAGTGACAAGGTAAGTCTTACTTACCTCTTTCCTTAAAATTTGGATTCCTTTTATTTCTTTTTATTGTCTGATCACTGTGACTAGAACTTCCAATACTATGTTAAATAGAAGAGGCAAGAGTGGACATCTTTGTCTTATCCCTGATTTTAGAGGAAAGGCTTTCAGCTTTTCACCATGGAGAATTATGTTGGCTGTAGGTTTGTCATAAATGACTTTTATTATATCGAGATAGTCCCCTCTATACCCACTTTGATGACAGTTTTTATCATGAATTGGTGTTGAATTTTGTCAAATTCTTTGTCTGCCTGTATTGAGATGATCATGTGATTTTTTATCCTTCCTTTTGCTAATGTTCTGTATTACATTGATTGATTTGTAAATATTGAACAATCCTTATGTTCCTGGAATAAATCCAACTCCACCATGGTGTATGATTCTTTTTATATATTGTTGGATTCAATTTGCTAATATTTTGTTGAGGATTTTTGCATCTCTATTCAGCAAAGATATTGGCCTGTAATTTTCTTCTGTTGCAGTCTGTTTCTGATTTTGATATGAGGGTAATGCTGGTAATCCATCCTTGTAGAATGGATTTGGGAGTGTTCTGTCCTCTTCAATTTTTTAGAATAGGTATTAGCTCTTCTTTATACGTTTGGTAGAATTCCCCTGTGAAGCCATCTGGTCCTGGACTATTATTAGCTGGGAGTTTTCTAAATTACTAATTCAATTTCACTGCTAACAATTGTGTACGTCCTCCAGGAGTAGAGTCTCTGTTTCCCCCAGTCCTGTGGCGCTCCTACAATCAAAACCCACTGGCCTTCAAAGCCAAATACTCTGGGGTCTCCTCCACCCAATGCCGGACCACCAAGCTGGGGAGCCTGACGTGGGGCTCAGAACTCTCACTCCTATGGGAGAACTTCTGCTATATAATTACTCTCCAGTTTGTAGGTCACCCACCCGGCGGGTATGGGATTTGATTATGTCACAAGTGCACCCTTCCTACTGTCTTGTTGTGATTTCTTCTTTGTCTTTGGATGTAGAATATCTTTTTTGATAGGTTTCAGTATTTTTTATTGTTGGTTGTTCAGCAGTTAGTTGTGATTTTGGTGTTCTCGTGGGAGAAGGTGAACTCAAAGTCTTTTACTCCACCATCTTGTCTTCTCTCCCCATCATACTTCTGGAAGAAAGAGGAGCTGATTTGTTAGGATCCTTTGCTCCAGCTCTGAGGAATTTAGGGCTCAGTTGAAGGGGCCTGAATCATGGGAGGTGGGGCTCACAATGGTTTTAATAGAGAAAAATCTTAGAACACTTGAGTCATCAGATATCACAGGATAGTATAAGCATTCTGAAATAAGGTGACAAACCTGTACTGAAGCAGTTAAGTATTATATATACATTTCATTGCAGTGTAATAACTTCATCTATCACACTAAATTAATGTTGTTAATTTGAATTTTATTGTTTTCATAATTTTGTTTGTATACATTGTTAACTCATTTCGGTTGTAGAATTAAAGCTCTAAGCATAAGGAGTTTATACTTAGTTTTGTGTTTATACATATTTAACCACCATAATAGTAAAAATAATTTGTCAACACCAGAAAGCCTCAAAGATGATTTTTTTCCACTAGAAGGGATTATTGCACTTCTGAAGTTTGAGAAACACTGGATTTGAGGTATCAGAGGTTGAATGGAGGGAGGGGTAGCAGACCAATGGGAGGAGGTCAGTGTTGATAAATTTGGGGAAAACTCCAGACTTAGATGCTGAACTTATGCCACATCATTTTAACTTGTGCCAAGTACATAAGAAATAAAAATCAGTGTTCTCTTTTTATAACTAGCTCACAAAATTACAGAGACTGCTAACTGTGTTATTCTATGTTTTTCCTTTCGACAATATTAAAAAGTTTATAAACACACTCTTGCCTTGTGTAAACTGCAATGTGGAAAGAATGATTATTCAAGCAAGATAGCTTCAATTTTGATCACAATTGAAGACATCAGAATCAGAGATAGAATTGGGTACGTTTTCAGGTCATTTTGACAATTTATTGTGTCACACTGTACAAACAAATCACCCCTTGTGATTTTAGAGGTAGTGTAATGGCCTCACAGGCTGAAGAACATGCTTCCTTTATCTGATACGCTCCCATTCTTTTCGGTTTTTGTTACTTTACTTCTCCGTTGTACTGATTTGCTTGAAGAATCGTTGAGACTTCACTGCTCTATATACCAAAGGAACTGGAAAACCTTCCACTTCCAGCCATAATCCTTTGCCTCTTTTTTCTTTTATTATCTTCCCTTGCAGAGTGTTTTGGACTGGTGGTCAATAAAGTACAAGTGTAAAATTGATCATAAACTGGTCATGGTTTCAATGGTTGACGTGGAAGAGCCCAGTCCTTCCTACCGAACCCATCTCTCTCCATTCCCAGAGAGGGGAGATCCCTGGAATGACTGAGTCCTCCAGCTCCAGAAGAGCTGTAGATTATACTCTTCCCTGGGCTGCAGGACAAGAGAATGTGGAAAAGTAATTAGGTATCAGATAGCATTTCTTAGCTTCCTGGGAAGAAGAGACTTCCTTTTAACCTGTGTACCATGGAGATGATGGGCCCCTCTCCAGCAACAGCCTGGACATCTACATTGCCATAAAAACAGCCAAGCCAGAATTTCTTAGTTTTAATCTAAGCTCTAATGAAGCAACACTGGTTTTGAAGACTAAAGAGAAAAAACCCTGAAAGAAAGAGAAGGGGATTTCTGAGGAGAGAGTTTTGGAGAGTGTTTGCAGTACATTGGGAAGCTTTTTGTCCTTTCTCCCTTTAGGGGGCAGTAAGATGATCACTTGTTTCATGTGTCTTCATGGAATTTGGGGCCATCTGAAGATTTGTGTTTTATTGCATCTCTAAAAAGACCCAATAAAAATACAAGCAATAAATCAAACAAAAATTTTACTACATCATTAGGATGGCCCTCAGCTAATTAGGCTCACTCCTTCAAAAAAGTTAGATGACTCAGTTTACATTTTAGATGCAACTTTTTGGAAAGAAACATTCTTTGGTACTTAATTTGACATTATTATCACAAAGTCTTAATGAAAAGAAGACAGTTTATGAAGGAAGTTTTATCTGTCACTGTATAAGCTCTAATGTATAGTATTCATACTTTGAGGTCCTGATGTTTGAAAAACGAAATTCTCCAAATTTCTGTGATTTTGGAATCAAGTCTCTCACTCTTATAAATAAACTAGCAGCATTATTTGATAGAAAAATTTGAGTCACTGTTTCATAATGTCAAACTCCAGTAAGACAAGTGAAAATGTAGGCCTAGTTTCTTGTAGGCACAGTTGTCTTGTAAAGGCCAACATATTTGGTGGGTGTAACTTGTACTGAGTTTGTTAAAGCTATAGAAAGAATCCCTGAGAAACAGGAATAGAGACTTTAACCTTCTGAAAGTTCATAAGCTCATTGAAAATTTTTTGGACTCCTGATTATCTTTGTAAAAGAAACAAGGTCTTATTTCTTCCAAAGGCCAGTCTTCCAGGAGATGCACAAGTGTGCTTTATATATTAACATATTTCTCAGAACTTTAAATTGTTAACACCAAGTTTATCTGAAATTTTATGAAACAAATTATCTCTTGACTATTTTATTTGTTGTCTCTTGAACTTTATATATATTATAAGGGAACAGGCTGTCATGGTTACGTTATGGGTAAATCTGGTTCTATAGGGATAAGAAATAAAGTTAAAAGATGCAAAATTCACTCCCCTTAAAGATACAAAAATCCCTCCTTTTAAACATATTTTTATTTTATGTTTTAAATAGAAGTAACTTCTAAATAGAATACTTTCAGGTATGTGCATTACAAGCTACCTATTATTCTGTATCCTTGAGGAAGAATTCTTTTCTAAGAAGATAATGCTCATGACTGTGGGCATTAAAAACTGACATTTCAGGTATCAGAGAAGAAAAAATACTTTCAAGTCTTTGATCTGGAATAAAGAGCCATCTGAACAAAGCAGAGAATGATCCTTCATCAACCACAGAGAATCTAGACAACCCGAGCACCTTTTTTTTTTCTATTGTAACTGATGTTCATGTTATGCATGTTTTCCAAATACAGACTAAAATACCATGTTGTTATATTTCATCTCTGCACCAGAGAGGAGTACCTAAGGAATATGGAAATATATTTTCACAGCTAAGTTTTGAGACATATACTTCCTTTCTCCTCTAATTTTCTCCACTTTTTTACATTTCTCCTCAATTTAGGGAGATTTCTCCATCGTTATAGAATTAACTTTGTGTGTAAAGGAGGGCAAATGGTGTCTCAGTTGCTAATGAAGTTTAATTTCCACTGAAGCATTTTTCATAAGTACTTGAAACATTAAAGAGAGATCTCAATAATCCTGTCAGAGAAGGAGTTATAACTTTCATGAACTTGGCATTCATTCATTCAACAACTACTTCCTGTATGCCTGAGATGTACAGGGAACAGTGTACAGGTCCATATATTAATTAGAAATTGTCCATGCCTTCTTGTAGGAGGAATAAATACTTAACTGAAATTAGAATGATGTAAAAGTATCATAAACCCATTTGAAGAGCCAAGAACACTTCCTAGAAAATAAATGGCATTTGAGCTGGATCTAATATATAAAAAACAATCTTACCATGGAAAATAGAGGAAAGGACAACCCAAGAAGAGAGAAGAATGTATTCAAATGCAGAATACATTTGAATGTATTCAAATTCAAATTAGTATCAGGAAATATCAAGAAGGGTGGTAGATTATATATTTAAACTTTTTTTTTCAGCTCAAGACAAATCTTATCACTGACGTTTTCCACTCTTAACCAACCATCTGTATCCTGTTATGGCCAGCTTCTCCCAGCCCTACCTAGTCACCCCAGCTGAAAGACCTGGTGCAGCTTTGCCTAGCCCTTGGTACATTCCTGACTAGAGTTGAAAGTTTTATTGACTTCTTTGGTCCCAGCAACAGGGGAAGTCTGGAATCAATCCTGTTATCCTGAATCCAGGCTCAGCTGTACTAAGGTGAGCTCTTACAGTTAAGGGGGCCCTGAGCTACATACCACCTCTACCCACTTCTTTGGTCCCTTGTGCTGAACTTCCGCCCATGAGATCACTAATATACTGCCAGTCTCTTCCTCTAGCTAGGGGTCCTACTCCCAACATCCTTGTTCCTGGATGCCCTACTATTTTGAAGGGATTGATTGGTCCATACTGACAATACGATTGCTTATGTAAAAGTATAGTTCCTGCTATTTGTTCTCCTCCTAATGTGCATTTTTCCCTGCAGTGAATCTCCTTTGATGCCAAACCTTGACATAACCAAGACTGATGAGGCCTCATCACTTTGATACTGCTCTTGGAACACTGGCTTTGTCTATCAGCATCTCTTCTCTCTACTTCGAGGTCAGTTCTGGACGCAGGCCAACTTCTCAGTGAAACACTTAGGCTTTTCAGATAATAGTAACAGAAACTTATTTGAGCTAATCTAAGAGTGAGACTAAGAAACATTTATTGGAAGAATATGGGAGTTTCTCACACACAGACAAAAAAGCTATAGGATTCGGTCTTTAGAAAGGTAATACTGAAGCTAGAGGCAGCAGGAAATGATGGGCTGTTTGTTCAGGATGCCATCACCATGGGGACGAAATCAGCTGCACATCTTTTCTCTTGAAATCCTGAGCTCAATTACAGGGAGTTAAATTCCTTAGAGTAATTGTGTATGGTTGAATGGTCTAGATTAATCTATATTTTCCCCTCCCCTTTGGGCCTCTTAATTGACATCCTACCAAGATCACAGTCAGTGGGAACAGAGTAAGCCTCTAAACAAAATGATAGTGCTGCATACAAATGGAGTTGTAATGGAGATTGGGCGAACAATACCAATACTGTCAACTGTACTCAGCCTCTCTTTTTGTATCTGGTCTAAGTTGTTTCCTCCTCACTGGGTGATACTATTTGGGTCCAGATGCATCAAGACTAAGCTCTCCCAATTTATGACAGTATTGGGATCTCTAACATTACTTTTTTCTTTATAAGGCCTCTTGGAGGATTCTTTTAAAGTTTGGTCAGACTTGGGTTGCTTGCCTAATGAATCAGAATCCAAAATTCTCTAGTCAAGGGATCACATTTACTTTACTTCTGTTAGATTTGAGAGGAATAACAAGTTGTGATATCATATCTATCTGTAATTACAAAACTGCAATCAGGTTTTAAAACTCTTAGTTTCTGAAGCACAGTATCAAGATTTTCTAAGCCTCTAAATTTAGATTGGGTTAAAATTAATTACAACTATTTCGGATAATATCTACTGAAGCCTGAAATTGAAGAAAGTAATTTTAATACAAATTGCATTTGTGCTTGTTGTAGTTTAATATATTTTGCAACTAGTAACTGTATTTAATAAGATTTGATGTTTCTTATTATTGACTTGAAAATCCAATACATATTTTCAAAAATTCTTTTTCTTAAACAATAAAATTGTAACATTTTAAATATATGAAGTCCTTGTTAAAAAAAAGTTATTTCTCATACTTGTCCTAAAGCAGTTCTCACTCTTCTCAGTTTGATCAGTCATGAATTTATTTATTCTTTTATTTCACTCGAACAAAAGCTGAGTGGTTAACATATTAGGACAAGATGATATTTAAAGACATTTTCAGTTAAAATAGTCAGTGACTCTATGACTCTTCAGTATGTTGCTGGGCTTTTATCTTCTCCTGTTGTGATGAGCATCTTCCTACACATAAAAGCGTGCTTGATTTAATAAATTATAGCCAACTTTGTCTCCTAATTTAGTTCAAGTGTGATGCTAAGTAGGTCAAAATGATTAACTTTAACATTTTGTAAACCAAGTACTTTTGCAGAGAACTTCTTTCTCCTTTGATTACTCACCAATTACATATTTCCCCTCAACCACTTTCTATGTGTCAATGTGTGTATCCTGGCACCAGGAGAAGGAGTATCAGGTGGGTGAACAACTCAGCATAACCCATAACCAGGACTGGAGAAAAAGCAACTTAGGCTTGCTTTGTTCTCTAACAATAGTCTTGTAATATTAGCTCAGCTGTTGGATTGTTGTTTACATGTGAAATGGCAGAATTGTCAGATTATAAGAACCTCAATTAAAAAATAAACAGCAACAAGAAGACATTTTTAATTTATTTCTTTTATTGTAACTACTATTGATAGCAATAATCATCTGGTACTCTTTTTTTTTAATCCCATTTTATTTATTTATTTATTTTAACATCTTTATTGGAGTATAATTCCTTTACAATGGTGTGTTAGTTTCTGCTTTATAACAAAGTGAATTAGCTATACATATACTTATATCCTCATATCTCCTCCTCTTGCATCTCCCTCCCACCCTCCCTATCCCACCCCTCTAGGTGGTCGCAAAGCACAGAGCTGATCTCCCTGTGCTATGCAGCTGCTTCCCACTAGCTATCTATTTTACATTTGGTAGTATATATATATGTCAATGTTACTCTCTTACTTCATCCCAGCTTACCCTTCCCCATCCCTGTGTCCTCAAGTCCATTCTCTACGTCTGTGTCTTTATTCCTGTCCTGCCCCTAAGTTCATCAGAACCATTTTTTTTTTTTTTTTAGATTCCATATGTATGTGTTAGCATGCAGTACTTGTTTTTCTCTTTCTGACTTACTTCACTCTGTATGACAGACTCTATGTCCATCCACCTCACTACAAATAACTCAATTTCATTTCTTTTTATGGCTGAGTAATATTCCATTGTATATATATGTGCCACATCTTCTTTATCCCTCTGTCGATGGACACTTCGGTTGCTTCCATGTCCTGGCTATTGTAAATAGTGCTGCAATGAACACTGTGGTACATGACTCTTTTTGAAGTATGGTTTTCTCAGGGTATATGCTCAGTAGTGGGATTGTTGGGTCATATGGTAGTTCTATTTTTAGCTTTTAAGGAACCTCCAAACTGTTCTCCATAATGGCTGTATCAATTTACATTCCCATCATCTGGTACTCTTGACTAGAACTTAGCTTTCTGTGTAACACATTTCAGAAATATTTCATGAAAATGAGAAATGATACTATATTGTCTTGGGTTAAAGACAGTGTACATGTTGTAAGGAGGCAGAAGGTGAAAGACGATCCTGATATTAAATATAATAAGTTTTATGACTGTACTTCTTAGAAAGCAATGGAGCATTCTTAATCTGGGCTCAGCTCCATTGCTTTCAATGAAGAATTCTTACTATAAATGTACTGGATCAATCTGGATTCAGTTGCAAGCAATAATGTAATATGCAAAATGTTTCTCTCAAATCTTTGCTGCCAGTGAATCAGCTCATAATAGAATGCACTATTGATTTCAATTAAAAAGTTGTTAAGTGCATAGTGTGACTATATAAAAGCATAATTAAAAAGTAGTTTAACCAAGCAGCAAAAATGCTAATATTTGAAATTATTGAAAGATGTATATTAGGAATTACCTTAAAATATGACTTACTGAAAAACATGATTCTTTTGCTATGAGACATAGTATAGAGATATGTTAACACAGGAAGAAGGAAATTTAAAATTGTCATGAAAGCAGTAGGTTCATGGAAAGTCCTTATGAAATCCACAAATCTATATTAAATATCTATTATAACTCAACATTGTGCTAACATGCTAGGATAATGATTTTCAAAGGGTAGGGGTGGGGACATAACAGAATTTCTCATTGATTTTTCAAATACACCTATTTTGGAAAAGAATTTGGAACTATATTCCTGTATATTACCTTCAGTATTTTTGAGTGTGAATAATGTGATCCAGTTGTGACTGAGAAAAATATGAAATGAAATATAATCCAAATGAGTTCAAATATTATGCATGTAGCAAATCCTTCAGACTGAATATGAAAAAATATGTTTATACTTCTATGAGCATGAAAAAATCAAGTTTTCTCCCTCCAAGGTAAATGTTAAATTTATATTTAAGGGCTATGGATGTGATGGAATCCTAGGTTTTTAGTTTGCTTGGAGTGTCTTGATTTGACCCCAATTTATAAACGTGGAATCAAATCTAGTATAAGATGGCTTAGTACAGTCATTACTAATTGTGATGGATAAGGAAGAATTAAGGGAAATGTTGAGAATTGAGCTGACCCTTAAAGGGAGTTCAGAAATTGATTTAGAAAAGAAAAGAAAGGTGATGAGGGGCATGTTGACTTATTTCCTGAGACTTCTTTTTGTCCATTTATGAAATGCTTTTGTTTTAGTTGACTGCATTTTTAGTTCAATAAATCTATAGTCACATATGTGGCTGCAAACAATGCATTATCAAATTTCCAAAATAGCCAATTGGCTTTTTTGCTTTTTAAAGGATTGTATAGTAAGAGAGAGACTAAGAGTTATCTTTATATTGCTCTGTTTCCTTCACCAAGATATCTGATCACTTTTGTGACTAAGCTATTTGAACAGTCTGCAGTTTGCTGAACCTTGACCCCATATTAACTGAAGCAGTTTCAAATCCATTACAGGGAAGGTAAGTCACCTTTGTAAGTCAAAGATTCTCATAAATTATTTTCATTATAGACTAATGGTCTGTGGAGATTCAAATCTATCCAAGAGTTGAATGTACTGTTTTCTGTGTACTGTGGTGCAGTAGGGAAATTACAAATTGTTTTAAAGCTTCAGCCCTTCAGAGAAAATCAATTCAGACTCCATCAAAATACCATTTAAGTCTTCTTCTGACCAGATATTTTGCGGGCATTAGTGCAGAACAGCATTATTTCTTTTACAAATATTGTGAATGATGGATATTTCATGCTCTGGTTTATTTTTGAGTTGGGAAAGAGGTCAAATTAAATAATATCCATTTATAATAATTATGAGAAACTATTATTTTTTGCCATATCCTACTTGACACACTCCAATCACTGTGATAAATGTGTTACACACTTTAAAGTAACACCCTTCAGAACCCTTTCAGGAAAATTAGAAAACCAAGGGAGAGAAAGCTCAATAACTTACCCAAAGTAATCCAACTGGTAAGTGAAGAAGTCAGATTTCAAACCCAGACCTGAATTTTTAATCCCTTGTCCATTAAATGGGTGTAATTTCTTTCCCTAAGTCACATGGCTGGTGTTTTGGCCAAGAGGGTTTATTGCAAGTAATAGACCCCGCTCAAAAAACCTTATGAAAAGAAAAAAAGAAAATGTGTTGGGAGCATATAGGGATGATCAGCAAAATTCTAAAAAGTGCCGAAGAAACCAGTTGTTTCAGAGTTCAGGAACTGGAACCAGGAATAAAATGAGATCCATTTCTCTTTTCATTTCCTATATTATGGTAGGCTCAGAAATTTGACACATACTGTTTTATATCTTTGCAAATATTGTTTGGTTAAAGTGCCATTATTCCTTTTGACAGCTGTGATAACTAAGACATAATATGTGAATTGATTTGTCCAAGGTGGGTGGCTGATTAGTTCCAGAGGTAGTGCCCAGCCCTCCAGACATTGTACTGTGCTCTGCTAATTTATTTCTCGTTTATAAAGCCCTAATGTATCAGTATTCCTGTAAGTATTAAAGACTTTGTAATTTTAGAGAGACTAATGGAAATATTAATACATTTTAAAGAGAAAACCAATTTGATATTTGAGATTCTCATATAGCTCATACATCCTTATCGATATTGACCATATGAAACCCAGGGCAATTAATCTATAACTTAAAAAAAAAGTGTTTGGCACTAAATTATAGTATTAAATGAAAAGTTACCTTCACTAATATGGATTTCATTAATTCTCTGGAAAATTTTTTCATTAAAATGCTTTCCTAACAGATAGCTATTCTGAAATATAACATTTATTTTGCAGCTGATGAACAGTGGGAAAAAAGCTCTTTTGATAAAAATTATTCCGTATTCTTTTCTTAACATTTACCTTATGTAGACATGCTAATAAAATAAAGGTGAAGCTATGGATTAGTTTCTATGATACTTAGAACATTTTTTACCTTTTGCTTTGCAAGTGATTTCACATAGACATGTTTCCAAATTAGATGCCTTACCCACAAGATGGTGTCCTAACATTAACTACCAGTAGGTTGAGCTTACAAATAGTATTGACTTTATTTGACAAAAATGTTTTTCAAGTTGAAAATGCCAAGTGCCCATGCATAAAAATAATTACTCCTCAGCCTGTGGTTTTGTGCAAAATGTACTTGGGAAAATGTATCGTTCAACTCAATTTGATTAACTCTCGTCATAGATTTGTATTTATTTACATTAATGCTACACTGGAATATTCAGTTCATTAACTTCTAATTTAGCTAAAACAAAGAGGAAAACTGTTTTCCTTGCAAATCTTGACAAATTTTCAAATGGCACAATAGTTGAGGTTTGTGTAATGTACATTTTATTTTGTCATGAGAAATACACTTAAGAACTTAATATTTTTATCATGTTTTTTAAAATTTCCACAATGGTTTGCTTTTGAAATCATGGATGGTCACATTTAGTTAATCTTGCACTTGAGTGCATTTAAAATTTGAATATGGTAAGTTGTATGTTGTTTTCTGCTTTTAAAAACCAACATTTATTTCCAGGATCCTGAGAAATCCCTGATTCTAATAATTTGTACTGGTTATCACTGACTTTTGAATACATATAAACACTTTCTAATACCAATTCTTGGGGGAAAAGAGGTTGAATGCATTCTACTGCTTTTAAGAGCGTTTGAATAAAAAAAAGAAATTGTCTCAGATAAAATTAAGTAGACTGATAGCCTATAACTTTGTTATTTATTTATTTATTTATTTATGGCTGCGTTGGGTCTTCATTGCTGCACGCGGGCTTTCTCTAGTTGCAGCAAGCAGGGGGCTACCCTTTGTTGCAGTGTGCGGGCCGTCTCTTTGCGGTGGCTTCTCTTGCTGTGGAGCGCAGGTTCTAGGCACGCGGGCTTCAGTAGTTGTGGCTCGCAGGCTCTAGAGCACAGGCTCAGTAGTTGTGGCACATGGGCTTAGTTGCTCAGCGGCATGTGGGATATTTCCGGAGCAGGGATCGAACCCGTGTCCCCTGCACTGGCAGATGGATTTTTAACTATTGCGTCACCAGGGAAGTCCCTCTAACTTTGTTTTAACACTAACTTAAAAGAAAGCTAGACTTGCCCTACATTGAAAGCAGTACTTTTTGCTTTTAAAAAGATATTTTCATATGGGAAAAGAATTTTAAAAAGAGTGGATATATGTATATGTATAACTGATTCACTTTGCTGTACAGCAGAAACTAACACAACATTGTAAATAAACTATACTCCAATAAAAATTAAAAAAATAGAAAGATATTTTCCATGTTCTGTTAGTTGTTAAAAAGTTGTCAAAGTGTGTTTTGGGGACCTTTCTGTATTTTCACCCTGAAAAAGAAAGTTCATACAAAATCACTTGGCTATGTTAGAGGGCAAGAAAGAAGTATATCAAAATGAGATATACAGAATCAGTTCAAAAGTTATCACCTGCATTAGTGTGAATTTTATAGAGTTTTGAAAATAAATCTGGCAATATATGTTTGAAAAAAGTATATACATACTCCTGAACTTTGTGCCACCGTTAGAAATCTATCCTACAGAAATAGAGGTACCAGTCTATTAGGGTATATGTACAATAATATTTATTCCAGCATTGTTCATGGAAGCCAAAGTAAAATAATACTGTAAGAAGGTGAGTGCCCATCAAAAGATGAATAATTGAATATATTATATATCTATACCATGGAATATCATTTAGCTGCTAAAAGAATGAACTAAAGCTATGGAGCTATAAAAATTGCCTAGAGGAAATTATATAGGTATTGTTGAATGGGAAAATAAAGGAATTTATAATGAGACCTCATTTTTAAAAAAACAAAAATCATATATTTATTATACATATGTACATTTATATGCCCATATATGTTTGTATATAATTAAATATTCATGGAAGGGAAGCACGGAAGAATTCATATTAGCTTATTTACATGAGCTCCTTCTTGAGGGCTCTCATAGTTTCCCCAGAAAGCAGACTCTGAGATAGTGCTTGGCATGCAGGAAGTTTATGGAGTGCTCTCAGGGTCAACCACTGAGGGAAATGAAGGAAAGTAGATTAAGCTGAGGGAGGGACTGGGCCGTGATACAGTCACCGCAGCAGCTCAGCTGATCCCATGGAGACCTCTGGAGCTGGGATGTTCCTGCATAGTCATTCATAACCAGAACAAGGGAGTCATTTTGCTCTACATTCTCTATTTGCCTTCCTCCTCCTAACCCTCCACACTGACAAGTCGTTGCACGTGGACTGCCCCCAGGAAGGAGGTGTGATAGAGCTACAGCTCTGCTCAGCTGAAGGTAATCCTTAGAAAGGAGGATTCAGCTGTGAGCATCAACTGTCAACATTCCCAGCAATTGAAGGAATAAGCGCTCTACTCCTGAAAGTGGTAAGGAAATTTAGTTGGCACACCGTAACATTCTCTAAAGAATAGGGTGAAGAATAATGTGGTTGAATGGGGAAGGAGAGAGGAAGAGGTAGCCATACAAGAGAAGAGAAAAATAGTTTTAATAAAAGCATGTAAACAAGTGGTAAATGTGCATCAATACTGCAAGTGGTGTGGGAGTAGCAATGCTATGAAAAATTCATAATGTTTTACCTAGAAAAACCTTCCAAAACCTTTCTTGACCCAATTTTTGGGGTTCTCTTTGCTTTTCAATGTACCGGATTTTCTTTGACAACACTGAAGGGATAAAATGCTCAGTGAAGAAGGATTGAGAAGTAAGCTTAAAGATTTTATTTTCAGAAGGAATAAATGTCTGATGAAGGAAATGACATCATTCTGTACACTTATTGCAGTATTTTGTCTATGGTAACTGTATTCTTACTAAGATGCTATATTTGGAGAAAAAAAATTGTCTTGGGAAAAGAGATAAACACGTTGATAATTTATTGTTCCTTAATGTATCATAGTAAAGCTCTGAACTACTTTAGCTCGACTTTATATACAGCTTTGTAGTTTTCATTTATTGAATAGCTATCATATACCAGGTAGTTTATTAGGCCCTGGGGGACTAGAAACTACAGAATTAGTGGTTCAGAGCCTTGTAGGAAAGGCAAACGAATAATCAATCACAGAGTGATAAGGTTATGGTATAGATAGAGTGTTATGGGAGCTCAAATGACTACCCAAACCAGAAGGTTGCAGGCTGAGGATGTCAAAGCTTTCAGGAAGAGAATACATCTGAATTGTGCGTGGATACTGGGGCAGGTGAATAATAAGGAAGAAGATCTAAGTGTAAAAAGGGCACCGTCAAGGAGCTGTAAGTAGTCCAGTATATTGCAGTTGAGACTGTAAGCTGTATGGATTGGGATGAGGGTCTAAGTCTTAGGAGACCATGTTGGAGAAAAAAGCAAGAACAAGATCATAGTTAGGATCCTGACAGGAAACACAGGGCACAAATAAGGTAATCTGAAGAGAGTATAATAAAGCAGCTATGTTTAAAGAAGTGGTTGGGGGGTAGGGCAAAGGTTGGACATTCCCACCCTAGGCCTAATACAGCAAGAGTTAGAGGGGCTTATTAGAGCCTGGAGACAGATGGCTAATTAGAGGGAGCTGCCTTCCTCACAGGAGGAATGTTACAAACCTGCAGTGACATTGAAAAGAGGGAGCTGGGAGAACAAATAATTTGATGGGACCACAGGGAAGGTGAGCCCATTGTTATGTCCTTGCAGGTTAGCATGGAGAAAGGTGAAGAAGAGCAGAATGCAGTTCTGGAGGGGCAAACAGAAGATCTCTTCCTTGCATAAGTGACAGTTGCAGAATTGGAGATTAAGTAGGAGGTAAGTAGATGAAAAAAGGGAAGGAAGCAAATGGAGCAACATGGCAAGATTCTGTAGCAGGAGTGTGCATGGTGAATATAGAGACTAAAATAATGCCAGTACAGCTACGGTAGAGAGCAAAGACGTGGGACATGAAGTTATAAAGGCAGACTATACAGGGCCAGTCATGCCAAATTAAATACTTGTTATATGACCTTTAAACATTTTTTTGGTAAAACATTAACTACTCCCTTACTGTTGGTTATAAATGTAAAGGGAAATGAACAAAAAATGGTAAAACCAATATTCATTTAATACTCTGAAATTTAAAACATTAAACACATTGTGAATTAAAGTGCTTTATTTCTTTGAAAAAAGAGTCAACTGTAGTTTGATCAGTGTTTGCCTTTTTCTTCTTATAATGTAACAGCATATGGGACAAGAATCTTTTTTTCATGTCTTAGTGAATTGTCATACTCCTTTCAAAATTTGGATTCATTTCCAAAATTTTATCTTTTGCACTTTGAATGTTGTGAAATATCTCCAAGAGCTCTTTCAATGAGAAACTTTTTGCAGGTGTCACTTCTCTGGGATATCTTAATCTTTTTCGTTGTAACTGCTCATTTAGGACAATGAGTTCTAATAATATCCAATTTCACTTCTAGTAGTATTGCTTTTCACTTCTTTCTTGTACTTTCGTATTTTGACCAATTCTCTCTTCAGATTATTCAATATTATAAAATGTTACTGGGTTTGTCACTGAGAGACAAGGAGACAACACAACTATGTGCTTTACTATCTGAAGGTAAAGTGAATGACAGATGCACAATGACCAATCACCAACAGACTTTAAAAGAGTTGACATGATTGGTAACTGATCATGATGTGCAGTTGCTATTTATACAGTGATTTGTAGGCTAAAGAGCTAGCAGCAAGTCTGTTCTTCATGCAATTTATTCACAGTAAAGGTACCACGGTAACTAAAATTTGAACCAGTTTGTTGAGGAACTGTTGTTATTTAAACTATATTAACTGAAATTCATACATTTGAAACAATGTGAAGCCAGGACTACCTATGTATTTAATCAATGGCTAAGCAGAGAGCAAAAGGAACAAACAATTTTGGGAAATGTATTAGGGTAGATAAAAAAAGAGGGAAATATGAGTCCTCGTCCAGCTTTGTATTTGGATTACTTCTTAATTTAATGTGGGACACATTATACAGAAATGCATCATATGTGCTATGCTTAGAAGTGAGTAAAATTAATAGAAGCTCCTATTTGCTACATTAAAATTTTATGATTCTTTAAAAGGTGATAATTTCAAGTGGTTAAAATTTCAAGAGACACAAAAGGCGATACAATGAAAAAAGTCTTACTAGCACCCCTTTCCCAGCTACCAGGTTCTCTTCATTGAGGGCAACTGACATTATCCTTTCAGAGGTAGTCTTTGCATATACAAGCAAACATATTCACAAACACACTGACAAAATTTTCTCCCTTTTAAAAACACCCATTCTAAGCAGCTAATATTTATTGAGCATTTGCTATGTACCAGACAATGTGCTGACCTTTATATTCTTTATTTCATTTAGTTCCCCAATAAACTTTGAGATAGGTTGTTATCATGGCAGAGGGAAATCCATCTCTAAAAGTTTAACTTCTTTTCCCAAAATCATGCATTTGGTATGTGGTGGAGCAGTTATTGTCATGTAAGTATTTTGAATTCTCAAGTGCAGGCTGTTAATTACCAGACTACACTATCTAGGATCTGTGTAGAGGTCATGCAATACCATTTTATTAGCCTAACAGTCCTTTTACAGTACAGGAAATTCTTTTTGCTAATTCAGTCTATGAAAATATGGTGCTCAGGAGGTTTAAGAGAGACTGAGGTTTGTCCAAAAGCATTAGATATCTCTCTCAGGAGACTGGCCACCATCTGTACTGGGAAATCGGCCAGGTTGCTTGGAAGGAGCCCAACCCTGAGTGCATGTCTATGGTCTGTTCTCTGAGACTGTCAGGCAGTCCCTCTCCCTGTTGGTTATTGGCATTCCGCCTGACACTCAGCAAGCACGGGAGCACGCACACACACCACACACACACACATATACACACACACAAACATATCATTGTGTTCATTTCTTCATTCCAAAACAAATATACCTATTAAGTGTCTTAAACTTGCACAATAGAAATATGAAGTTTAGGAAAACTAACAACCCATGCCAAAGCCTGTGAACCTTCTTGATTTCATAAACTGAGTGCTGCTTGGCAGTTTATGCTTAACAGTCTGTTGTGAGCAGAAAGACTACCCTGGTCAGGTCTGGTTAGCAGTTGTACGTGTTTTCTAGTTGTCTGCTTCCTGAATGTGTCTTTTGGAGCACTCTTGGAGTGTCTCAGGCTCCCTTTTCTCCACCATGGACTCCTCTCACCTTTCTTTGTTACAGTGGTGTTGCTGAATGTTTTCTCTGATGCTTTTATTTGAGAGTGGAAAGCTTGAATGAAGGTGAAGTTCAAATTTTTAAAAAGTCAAGTGAGCTTTATTGGCTTCAGGAACTCTGGGTCAAATTTCAGTAAGAAATTTACACACACACACACACACACTCTGTTCTGAGATATCTTGTCATGCAGACTAAGTGCTTCTCCAAGGAAGCTTTTAAATGAACTGCACAAAACCTGGTTAACAGTTGAATGTGAAAGATGATGATTTTCAATAGCTGCTAATGTTAGGGGGAATGTGCTGTATTTTCCTGCAAGTCTGAAGGCCTTGGATCTTGGCATCATTTGGTGTTTGTGTTCCAGAGCAGAACAATGTCTCATGATATTTAGGGGTTTGGAGTCATTTCTTTCTGTAAACTAGGTTTTTGTTTCAAAATCTAGTCTCCACTTGGCTGGACTCCAGGTGTATGCTTTTTGATTTGTAGTTTTATGAATATTAGACAAAGAGTAAAGATTATATCCCATCTGTAAAATGACTTATATTTACTATTTTGTAATAATATCTGATAAATGAAGTTAATTAAAATATTTCTAGAGAGAAGTAGCTGTATATCAGTAGATGATCTCATTTGCTACTTTTGGTCTCGGGTGGCCTCAGCCTGCAGCGGCTTGAAGCAGGATTTCGGTTCCCTGCAGAGATTGAAGTTAGCCTGTGAAGTTAGTGAGAGCACTGAATCCTAGCCACTAGACCACCAGGGCCAGTAGCCAGTGGTAATGCCCTGGCCCTTCAGCTGTGTAGAAATGAACTTCCACATAGAGACAGAAAGCAGTGAAATGAGTGAAGTGTTTATTAGGAGGAGAAAGAGTACGTGTGGATAGACAGACGGGTGGCCTCAGAGAGAGAGTTTCGCCCTCGTGGTAGTTGGAATCACTTTTATGGGACATTTCTTCTGGGTTTCCTTTCGCCAATCATCTTGCTTTGCCTGGTTCTGAGTCCGTATTTGGTATATCTGAGGGTCCTCCCATGTGTGAGCATGCATCTCTTAGCCAAGATGGATTCTAGCAAAGAGGGCTCTGGGTAGGTTGACATCACTTACTATGGGGTGGCGCCCCCTCCCTTTTTGACCTCCAAAGAGTGTTTCTGCGCATGTATAGTTGGGAAGGTCTCCTTGACTTTGAGAATGAGAAATATGTGGTCTCTTATCTGGGCAGGGCTTAGCTCCTCCCTCCTCTTCATCTTGGAGTATCTGTCCACAGTGGACAAGCTCCAGCTGTTCAGCCTGGGGCCCATCTATCTCCTGCCTCACTTTATTTGGAAGTTTGAGCTCAGCCAGTGTAAGTACCCTCAATTTGCCCTCTTCTCATCTTAAAGTTTATGTTACTTTCTTCCTCTTTTATGCATTCTGTTTTCAGAGGACATGTCCTTCCAGATCATACCTAGGTTCTTTACCTTGTGTTCCATTCTCCCCTGGAACCTCATTCTATCACTTGCTTCTCAAGTCTTTCCATTTTACTAGCTTCTTTTCTTGTCCCAAAAGCAATCACAGCCATCCTGTACCCTCTAGTATCTTCAATTACTTAAAAAAGAAAAAAACTTTTCAAATGAGAATTCTATATTCTCTGTTTACCTTAGCCCTATGAATATGGTCTTCTGTTTCCACCACTCCTAAAGCCACTATTCTGAAATAACCTATGAGCTACAGAACTGCCAACTCTGATGGCCTTGTTTTTTAAAAAAAATTTGAAGTATTGTTGATTTACAATGAAAGCAAACTACTGGTTACTAGTGCGGAGAGGGGAGGGGGGAAGGGCAAGATCGGGATATGGGATTAAGAGACACAAACTACCATGTATAAAATAAATAACCCACACGGATTTATTTTACAGCACAGGGAAATATAGCCACTATTTTGTAATAACTTTAAATAGAGTATAATTTGATGGCCTTTCAATCCACAGCCTCATTAAGCTCTGCAGCATTTGATGGAAACTCTTTCTCCTTCCCTGGTTTCCAAGGCAAGTGTTGTTTTTTTTGGTCTTGCTATTTTTTTGTTCTTTTTCTGTATCCTGTCAAGGCTTCTTAATCTAATCACCCCTAAATATAGAGCTCCTCTAATTTTCCAAGTGTCTATATTTGGACCCCTCTCCACTGTCTCTCTTTTATCTCCTCTCTTCGTCAGTTCAGCCTTTTCAGTTTTACTTATGATCTCTATATGAATAACTTCCAGATTCACTTCTCTGATACTTTTTGAAAGATGAAGACCAGCACTTCCAACTGGCTTCTGGATGTCTTCACTCACTCACTCCCTCATTCATTCACTGAGAACCTATAAAGATAAGTACTGCTGTAGAGCTGTGGAGTTGGTAGTGAATAAAACAAAGTCCCTGCTCCACAGAAATTACATTCTAGTGAGAAAAGAAAGTATAAGCAAATAAAAAAATGTGGCAGGTGGTGGTAATTGCTGTGGAGAAAAGCTGAGTAAGAAGATGGAGAGTGATGGGAAATGTGGTGACTAATTTAGATTGGATAATCAATAAAGACTCTCCATAAAATGCCATTTGAGCAGAAACCTGAAGGAAGTGTGAGTGCAAACCATGTTCACATCTGGGGGCAAAGTGTTCTTTTCTAGCAGAGGGAATAGGCCTGAGGGGAAGAGAGAGAGAGAGAGGGAGAGATACCTCTCTGACCTCATTTTAAATATGTATCTTATAATCATACCACTTCTTACACTTTTACACACACACACACAAAAAACACATCTATGTTACGCATAGTGATGATATCAGGGTTTCAAATCACATAGGACCTTGTGGGGCATGTTAAGGACATTGACTTTTGCCCCAAATGAGAGGAGAAGCCATTGAAGGACTTTGAATGAAGAAGTAACAAGATCTGACTTACAAAGAAACCCTTTGGCAACTTTGTGGAGTAATGATTGCATGTGCTCAAGTGTGGAAGCATTTAGACCAGTCAAAAGTGTAACAGAAAATATAATAATGCAGGGAGAAAAAAGAGGGGAGTTTGTACCAAAGGGGCAAAGATGAAGATTGTTAGCACTGGTTAAGATTCAGGATTTTACTGAAGGTCTGGTATAAGGTATAAGAGAAAGGGAGTAGTCAAGAATGACAGGGCATTAGAAACTGGTAGAATGGAATTTCCTTTTATTATGATGCAAAAGAATTTGAACAGGTTGTAGAGGATGGTGAAATCAAGTGTGTGGTTTTGAACATATTAAATATGAGATGTCTATTAAACATCTGAAGGGAAGTATCAATAAATATTTAGATATATAAGTCTGGAGGCAAAATCAAGCAAACTATATAAGCATGTTATTTGTCAACAGATATATAGTTAAACAAAAGTCACAGGACTGGATGAGATCTTTAGAAAACAAGTATAGATAAAGAAGAGAAGAGATCCAGATGTGAAGACTGATTCTGAAATGTTTAATGTTTAAAGTTCAAGAAGATGAGGGGGATTAGAAAGGGAGAGGGAGATAAAGAATAGTAAGCAAGGGTTTTAAGAAATAACAAGTCCCGCTAGCTGGTTGAGTGAGAGGAAGGCTGAGAAATGACCACTAGATTTATTATTATAGAAGTCACTGATGATCTTGACAGAAAAATAACAAGGTTGGTGTGGTGAACAGTGAACACAGCCTTACTTAGGAGGGACCAAGAGAGAACAGAAAAATTGGAGACAGGAAGCAGAAATAACTTTTTCAAGAACTTTTGTTGTAAAAGAGAGAGTGGTAACTTAGTGTTTGCTGAAGGGAATGTAGGTCCAAAGGTGACATTTAAAAAAAAAAAAAATTAGAAGAAATAACACTATTTTTGTTTCTCATGGGAACCAACTAATAGAAAGAGCAGAATCCATGATGCAAGTGAGAGAATAATTGTAGGTGTGATGTCCTTTTGCCCTTGAGTGTGTGGGAGGGTTGGGATTCAGGCACAGTGGGAGATGGGTTGGTTTTAGAGAGCAAAATAGATGCTTCTACCATTGTATCAGGACAAAGTGCTTTGTATATGAATACAGATGCAAATATGTGATCAAGTCAATGAGGAGAAAGTGTGAAGTTCTCCTGTGATTACTTCTAAATTTTCAGTGAAATAAGAGGATTATCAATTGACAGTGGGGAGGGGAAGGAGATCGAGAGATCTGAGATGAGAATGTAAAATAATTATGTAGGATAATAGCTATTGAATGTTTTTGACAGCAACATAGAATAAGACATATCACTATCCAGGATGTAAATACATGAACACACACACGCACACACACACACACAAAAACACAAAAACTAAGAATTTCAGGAGACATTCTTACTTCACTTACTTTCACTTCAATTCTATTTTGTTAACAAAAGGTGAATAATAACTCACTAAATAATTTCATGACCCACTAATAGGTTGCAATATGCAGTTTGAAAGACACTCAACTAGAAGAATTGAAGAGGACATTTTCTGCAGAAATGTAATAGCATTCCTGTGCAGCAAAATAAACCAGCTTAAGTATAGAATGTATAGAGATTGATCAGCATAATCAAAAGCAAATCGTTATGCACTGCCCCACCCCAATTATTCCTCCTATTGTGATTCTTATTTTTTTTCAAGTCCTCTATTCTCTGGTAACACAGATTTGAGCTCTATTAGTTTTCTTCTTATACCTCATTTCTTTTTTTTTTTTTTAAACTTTGGGTTTATTTGTTTATTTATTTATGGCTGTGTTGGGTCTTCGTTTCTGTGCGAGGGCTTTCTCTAGTTGCAGCAAGTGGGGGTCACTCTTCATCGCGGTGCGCGGGCCTCTCACTATCGTGGCCTCTCTTGATGCGGAGCACAGGCTCCAGACGCACAGGCTCAGTAGTTGTGGCTCACGGGCCTAGTTGCTCCGCGGCATGTGGGATCGTCCCAGACCAGGGCTCGAACCCATGTCCCCTGCATTGACAGGCAGATTCTCAACCACTGCACCACCAGGGAATCATTTGCAAAATTAAAAAGATTCTACCTCTAAGCTCTCACCAACATTTCCTTGTTTCTATATCCATTGATTTCACCGTGGTTCAGGACCTTTTTGCTTTCTTTTTATTTTATATTTTTATTTTTCTTATTATGATAATAATTGGTACCCATGACAAGAAATTTATTTAAAAAAGAACAAGTAGCTTAAGAAAATAAATATCAAACACAATATCACTAAGAGATTATCTAGCTACATTTGTTGGTATATATACTTCCATTTTATATGCATATATTTTATATAATTTTCCCTGGAATTCTATATATATGCAATTATATAATGTAAACCTGTCTTGTAATAAGCTTGTTTTTAAGATAACACATTGTGAATTTCTGTCCACATCATTATGTGTTTGATAAAATCATATTTAATAGCTGCAGAGAGTTCCCATGCATGCCATTTTAATTTAAACCATTTTGTTGAGTTTGTGCAGTCGTGTGTGTGTGTATCTCTCAGATCTGGTACTGCAGGGTGTACAATTTTCCAAGGACCCCAGCTGCTGTGCTCTAAAATCCATTCATCTCTTAGTTTGTTGCAAGGCTGCACTTCCTGTGGGTCACTCCCAGTCAATAACTGAATGCCGGAAATGTACTTAAGCAGGCCCATTTGGACACTTAGGATTCCTCTGATGAGCGATTTTGGCTGGAGGTCTCCCAGACGGCCTTGCAGAAATTTCTGGAGAACTGTGAACAACTTTCCTTTCTTCCTTCCCTCAGAATCAGATTCACACGGAGTCTGAAGGCTCTCCCTGCTTCTCCCAGCTCTTTTCCCATTTTCTCTCAACGTCCTTTCTTTTTTTCCCCTAATAAATTTCTTGTGCACTTAATCCCATCTTGGCATCTGTTTCTCAGAGGACCCAAACTAACACCAACATTGAGGTTGTTTTCAGACTTTTATTCTGTACAACTACACTTCTGATTGCTCAACACTTAAGCACAGCATTCTTCTGTTGGAAGCCCTTCGAAGCATTGCCACTGCTCACCAAATTGAACCTAATCCTTCCTTCTCACGTCCATAGTTGGGCTCTAGCCCATCTTTCCAAACACCACCCAGCACTCTTAGTCTAGCAGAAGGCCCACTGACCAAATATTCTCCTACTCACTTTATTGCACCTCCTCCCCCCCACCCCAAGAAAACATCTGCCCAGCTGATGCCTCCTTCATTCTGGATCCCTTCTTGACTTTTCCATCCCAGTGTTCTTTCCACTCCATTTTAAAGGCCACAGGAAGGTGTTTTCTGCAGCGTATTCACTCTTTTTGGTATATTAAAATGGAGGCTGTATAGTCTTTTATCAGACATATCTGTATAGTTATATTATCATTGTTAAAACACATGCACAAAAAGCTAGCTGATATTGGGTTTGTTTGGGAAACACTGAGCTAAACAAAAAATGATCCAAGATTTTTTGTTTGGTTTTTGTTTTTAATTTCAAGACTTCCAGAGCCCTTAAAATGCTAACATACATTGTGACTTTTCAAGACCAGCACTGATACCATTTGTAGCTTCTCTTGAATTTATTTGATCACAAAATCCTTCAAAAACAGATCACAGATTTGAGAAATCTGGAACTGGAAATAGTTGCCAGTATATTGGGCACATTTTCAAGAGTCTGTAATAAGATAATCCTTCAAAAACAGATCACAGATTTGTTATAGAATTTTGTATGTATGATTTTTACAGTATTATATATTCTTCATCTTGTTATAGTTCTTTGCATATTTATCTTACACATTTTCCCACTCTAGCCTTTAACATAAGGTCTTGAAAATAACAGGCATTTGTTGAGTTAAATATCATGGAATTTTAGTGAAGGGTCATGGTCTGGAATAATATTTGGTAACCAGAGAAATTTAGTTTGCATTTATTTCAGTAGCTTTTTTTTTTTTTTGCAGTCTTTTTTATACCATCTCATCCTGGGCTGGGAAAATTATCTTGATGCTGGGCAAAAAGCCATTGTTAACATGGGGCTACATACATATTCTCTACAAATCACTTTATTGGGACATTGTAACAGAAGAATATAAAAGGAAAGGAGGAACAATTGGTATAAAACTATGGTTTGAACCACAGATCTCTGAACACTGTCCGTAAAATAAGCCGAGGAAGCAGCTGCCTCTGGGTCCTGGCACACCCTGAGCGGTGGAGAAGGCAGCCTATGGGTTAGTTCTGATTGTTTTCCTTTCCAAGGGTATGTCTGTCAAAAAGGTACTCAGCCAGGCCAGAATCCGGGGCTCCCATCTTAACCAAGTTGTGCACGTGGTCACCTAGTTGTTTGATAGACTTCACCTGCTCATTCAGATAGTGGGTTTCCAGGAAATCGCACAAATGGGGGTCACCTTTGTCTGAGGCCAGAGTGTGCAATTCCAGCAACGACTGGTTCACATTCTTTTCCAAGAGCAGAGCACACTCCATGGCATTCAGCCCGCTTTTCCAGTCGTCCTGGTCCGGTTTCTTGATGTCCTGTAGGCAGATCTGTCCTCCCCGCTGGTTCTGCAGCCTCATCAGCTTCTCCGCGTGCTCGGTCTCCTCCCGGGACAGTCGAAGGAAATATCTGGCGAAGTTGTGCAAGGCCACGTCATCTCGGGAGAAGTAATAGGCCATAGACAGGTACACGTAGGACGCACAGAGCTCCAGGTTGATCTGGCGGTTGATGGCGGCCTCGGAGTCCGGGTGGAAGTTCTGGCGCACCCTGGAGGGGGCGCCGGCTGGCCCTGCTGGTCCCCGCGAGGAGGCGGCTGCGGCCAGCGGGCGGCGGGGGGCGGCGGGCGGGTAGCCCCAGGGCCGCCTGGGGACCCAGCGCGGCGGGAGCACGAAGCCGTGGCGCGCCCTGCGCAGGGACACCAACGAAGTGCTGATGTGCTTGGAGAGGAACAAGAAACAGGGCAGCATGGCCCCTTCTCTTTAGAAGCGGGGAAACTGAGGCCAGGCCGGCTCAGCGCGCCGGAGCGTCAGATCTGAATCAGAATGCAGCTTTAGGTGACGGCGACTGCGTCACACTCCCCTTCCAGAGGCACCGAATTCCAGGCGGAGGGAGGCTGGGGGCGCGCGCCAGTCGCGGTTGGGAAAAGGTAGATGACAGTTACAAACATTGCCCCCATCGTCGCCGAAAGACTTCTGCTCTTGGGCATTTGTAATTTACTATTTCACATAAGTTAAAAATACTGTCAAAAACTAGACGCTGTGACTTGCAGAAGAAAGGATGGAGCCAAGCGACACTTGCCCTCCCTCTCTGACCTTTTTCTGTCCAAGGACCAAGGGGTGGGAGAGGCAAGGCAGTGAAACAGGGTAAAACAAAAGTCACCACCAATTCATCTGAGAGTAAATAAAGGTCTACACCCAAAGAGGATGTTTATAAATTGACTTTCTGGTTATTTTAACAAATTTAAGTATGGAAATAGTTGCCAGTATATTGGGCACATTTTCAAGAGTCTGTAGTAAGATAATGCTTTCTTCTAAAAGGACATATTTTTAGATACAAAATTTATCTTCATTGTAAAAAATCAGATATATAAAATGTAGGAAGAATATATAAACTAGCTCTAAACTTGTTACTTGATGTAGATACATATCTATGATGTAGATACGTATTTTTAAAAGGACAGTTAAAAAAATTTAAGATAGCCTTTGGTTTTAAAAGAATATATATAACTGTTGTAGTGTATTGAGAAAATGATAATTAACTCACAGAAGAAAATTGAAGACATTCCTAATCCTTCCTCTACCCAGAGAGAACCATTGTTAAAATGTTAATTCTCACAGATTAAAATAACATAAAAAAATAAATATCACAGATGCACCAAAGTAAATATATACACTTTTAACAGCTTATAGAGGTATAATTGACATAAAATAAACTGAAGATACTTAAAGTGTACAACTTGCTGGAGTTTGACACACACACATATATATATATATATATACACATCTTGAAATCATCACCAAAATCGAGCTAATGAATATATTCATCACCTCTCAAAGTCTCCTCATGCCCCTTTGTATTTTGTGATACCTCTTTTCTGTCTCTCTCTGCTTCACCTCATCCCAAGCATCCACTGATCTGCTTTTCCTCACTAAATAGATTAATTTGCATTTTCTAGAATTTCATATAAATGGAATCAGTATGTATACCTTTTTTGCCTGATTTCTTTCATTCAGCATAATTATTTTGAGATCCACTCAAAATTGTAGTGTGTATCAATAGTTTTCATTGCTGAGTAGTATCCCATTGCTGAGGACATACCACCGTTTGTTTATCCTTTTACCCATTGATGAACATTTTGGTTGTTTACAGTTTTGGGCTATTAAAATAATGCTGTTATGAACGTTCCCGTACAAGTCTTTGTGTGGTTATATGCTCTCTTTACTCTTGGATAAATACTTTGTGTGGAAAGGCTGGATCATATGTGACACATGAATGTTTAACTTTTTAAGGGATTTCAAATTGTTTTTCAAAGTGGTTGTACCATTTCATATCCATTGATACTAGGGAACCCAGTCCTTTATCTGTAACAGCACCTTTTCTAGTCAGTCCTGGCCTATGCTGCTGAGCTTCTGATTAAAGTTGGTGACTGCCTCCCCATCACATCCTTTTTTGTCTTGTGCAAGCAGTGAATGCCACCAGCTGGTGGAGTCTTGGATCTTATGTAACAGATTCAATCTAGCATGCTCACTTTCTGAGCCTTTCCTCATTTAGAATTCTGCATTCTCCATTCTGCATAGGTGGCTCTGCTCTTTCCACCTCATTTAACGTGGACTATCAGTATTTTCAAACTCCAAAGAGCCATCCCAGTAGAGTATTAATACTGGCTCTAAGGTCTATTGTCAGGAAATTAAATCCTGAGTGTCCCCACATCAACAAAACTCTACCTTACTCAATCTTATATTCCAATCTCCACTATCCTAGAGTCCAACACCCTCAGAATCCACTCTTAAGCCACGCTCTCCCTGTTCATGCCAGTTTTTAATAACCAAGTTTTGTCACTCCTTCTAAGTATAATCCCTCTATTCCTTAGCAGGGCCAGCATTTTCCTACTTAGACCATGCTGAGATAAGAGCTTAATTGTTGATGTAAAGGTGAATGAGTTGAATAGTATTCCCTTAAAATTCATGTCCACCCAGAATCTGTGAATGTGACCTTATTTGGAAATAGGGGTTTCGCAGATATAATCAAGTTAGCATGAGATCATACTGGATTTTGGTGTGCTTTATTTCAGTGACTGGTGTCCTTAAAAGAAACGGGCAATTTAAAACTAACACATAGACACACAAGGGAGAAAGCCATGCAAAGTCAGAGGAAGAGATTAGAGTGAAAGATTCATTGGCTAAGGAATGCCAAGGATTACTAGAGACTGCCGCAAGGTATAAGAGATAGAGAACGATTCTTCTTTAGCGTCTTCAGAGACAGAGAGTATGGCCCTGCCAATATGTTTTGAATTCCTAGAATCCAGAACTATGAGAGAGTTGAGTCTCAGTCCTTCTCTATCAGGGCCCTGATTTTGGTGAAGGCTGCAAATTCAGGCTTCACTGAAATTCTCCTACTTTTATAATCAAGTCCTGTGTCTTGTCTATAGCTCAGGCTACTCTCAGACTCTAGGACAGGGATTTGCAAACTTTTTCTATAAAGGGCCGATATGCTCCAGTCATTATGAACTTCTTTTTAGACCCTGGAATTTACCCTTTGTTCCTTTCCCACAGGCTTCTGCATGCTGTGTCCACTACCTGGAGCACTGTTCTACCCAGAAGTAATCAGAGAGGGTTTGTGGGCAGAGGGTTAACAAAACCTTCTCCTCTTCTGCATGAGATTATGACTGCTGGTTAGTCTAGTTCTGTTAAGATGTGGAGTGTATGTCTAGGCAATCTTGCTTGTGGAAAAATGACCCCTGATTGGCAAATTAACATTGAGCTTCCCTGAGTGTGGTAACTCTTGTTCCTGGGAATGCCCTTAGTGGATTTGCTACAAGAGATATTGGCTCCTCTGGGACATGAGGCTTTTTAGCCAGGTTATCTTACATACTCATTTTATGGGGATCTTGAGAGGAAGCTTGGTATTTTCTTCCAGGAAGCTGTGGTTCTTATTCTATGTCCTTCTGCGTGGCATGGCACTAGTCTTGTAAGTACGAAGGTTTAGTTGAACCCAAGAAGGCCCTTTGGTGGTTGCTACAGGGAATAAAAAAATTTACATGGATTTATCTTCTGACAAGCCCCTTGCTGCTATTGCTTTCCCATAGCTATGCAACTGTGTCTACCACTCCTCCTTTTGCATCTGTGTCTTCTGGCTCATTTCCACTGTCTTTTTTTTTTTTTTTTTTTATCACATTTTAGATGGTTCTTAGAAGCCTTCAGGGAGTCCCCCACCCTTTCTACTTACCCTGTTGTGAGAATGAATTATAATTATCTATTTAGGGTTTTTTTTACCCCACTAAATTGAAAAATTCTGATTGTTAGGGGAATGTCCATCTTTTTCACTCCTATGTAGCTAGTGTTTAAGATGCACTCAATAATACTGTTAATAAAATGAATTAGGGACTAAAATTTCCTCAAGTCTCCAAACTTTCCTGGTTCCAAATAATACTTAAGGAACAAAGTTGAGGGGTGTTATAATTTGTTTAATAGTTAAGTTGTAGTTCATTTAATAGCTTAGTTTTTGTCAAGCTCCACTACTAGTAGAGGCCAGTGAATAATTATTAATTTTGAGTCTTATATTCTTTTTTTTTTTTTTTTTAATTATTTATTTATTTATTTATTTGGCTGTGTTGGGTCTTCGTTTCTGTGCGAGGGCTTTCTCTAGTTGCGGCAAGTGGGGACCACTCTTCATCGCGGTGCACGGGCCTCTCACTGTCGCGGCCTCTCTTGTTGCGGAGCACAGGCTCCAGACGCGCAGGCTCAGTAGTTGTGGCTCACGGGCCTAGTTGCTCCGCGGCATGTGGGATCTTCCCAGACCAGGGCACGAACCCGTGTCCCCTGCATTGGCAGGCAGATTCTCAACCACTGCGCCACCAAGGAAGCCCCGAGTCTTATATTCTTAAAGGTTGAATAAAGAGTCATCTTCAATTCAACTGACTTGATTGGATTCAGTTCCATATATATATATATTTGTTGACCAACTGATGCAGGAATAGTAAGAAGCACATGATATGGTTAGAGTAAAAGAGACTTGGATTTTAGGGCCTCTGTGGATTCAAGATAAAGTGGCAGAGCCACATTCAGTCATTGAAGGTCAACTGTATTAGCATCTCAAACCAAGTGCAGGAGGTTTGTGACTGCCTTGTAGAGAAGGTCAGATTTGACTGTGGTCTTAAAAGAGGATGGGAAATCTATGCAGACAAAACATCATGGGAAGCTCCCAAAGGTGAGAGGGTAGAGTTTCATTTGGAGCAGAAAGCGTGTAGACAAAACTTCTGTGGTGTTTGGTTGCAATATGGACAGTGTGTATATTGTACCTTAGGAGAGAATTGATTTAAATTGGATCAAAGTTTTGAATCTTCTACCTCTAAAAAATTTAAGGATTGACTCATATCCTTTCTTGCTGTAATATGGTGAGTTTGAAATCTTATGAAATAATAAAGTGCATAAAACATACATGTGCTGACCTTTATATATGCTTGGGGTAACTATTTTAAGTGCTAGAATCCTGAGATGCCACTTCCACCAAAGATGTGGTTTGCCATTATTACTTAAGTTATATAACACAGGTTTCTTTCAGTTAATGGGTGAGACACCGACAATGATTGATGACAGTAAGTGTATTCTTTTTAAGTTCTTGTGCTCTCTCAGTATTAGCTCAGGAATAAATATGTTTGAAAGTATTATTTTCTTTATGAAAGGAGCTGGACATCACATATTTTATGTCATAAAAATTTTTTGATAATGATTAATTATTTACTTCTGCTATTCTGAATAATTTTATAATTTAAAACAGGATATAGTGATACAGCATTTATGCATAAGCTCTAAACCTTCTCCAATGATTATAATGAGAAAAGTGGTAGTCACTGATTAGCTGTATGTGGTAAGCCCTATACAAATTATTCTAAGTACTTTCTCTCTCTGTATCTTCACAAAAACACTGTAGTAGGAATCAGTACGTCCATTTTGACTGTTCACAAATTACAGAGGATATACGCACATTTATCCCCATTTTTATACAATCTGAAGGAATTTAGGAAAAATGTTTCTAATAATTCCATTTTCAATCAAAATAGAAGGAATATTTTAAAAGTTGAATAGTATGGCAATGCTATCTTTATTGACATGATTTATAGTAGAGAATTTTAGAATCAGAAAGGACCATAGAATTTGTCTATTTCATTTATCTTATTTTATGAACGAAGAAGCTGTGTGCTACAGAGTACTGGCACAGAGTGACAAATCTGCATAGCAACAGGCTTGCCTTAAGACAATATTCTTTCAAGTATACTACACTCACCTAATACATGCTGTATTTTCTCAGTAATGTTGTAAAATCATGAGATGTTGGTGCTCACTCAGTGACAGTGGAGTGTGGCTTTCCTTTCTATCTAACAGAATAAAGCATTGCTTTTCAATAAAGAGTTGCCTATCACCAGAACCTCCTAAACTGAAGATTTAGATGGCTGTGGAGAATCTATTGCTGTAGGGAAAAGTGAAATGGCCATTCAATTGTATGTGTTCAGATTGTTTACAAAGGTCAGTGTAGTCAACCACTAGTACCATTTAGTAACCACCATATTTTAGAGTGTTATATGAATCCTGTGGGAATCTACAAATAAATCCTGGTCTCAAGAATCTCATAAAAACTTTTGATTTAGCAATCCTATTTTGAGAAATTTATTATATGAAAAAAATATGGTACATAGTGAGTACATAAAGACATACGTTAACTTAATTGCAGGGTTGTACATAAAACTAAAACTAAAACTGTCTTTCAGTGGAGCACTGATAAGCTATAGGAGAGTCATACAATGGAACATCATACAGCCCTTTAATAGAATAAAGTAGTTCTCTTTGTGTTAATATGGAGAGGTATTCATAAGATATTTTCAATGGAAAAATCAATATATAATTGTGTGTGTGTGTGTGTGTATGTATACAATCCCATCTTTGGAGGAAAAAAAGAGTGTATATGTAAGTGTAAAATATTAGTAGAAGATTAAGATAGAATAGGTGTGAGAAAGATTAAGAACAAGTGTGCCTGCTGGAAGGGGGAATGAGAAGTTGTGATAGTCTAGAATATAGATGCTAGATGATTGCCCTAGAATCTAGTACTATTGTATGGTCATAGGTATTGCAGTGGTTTTGATTTTAATCACATTTAAAAAATGTTATTCATATTTTGTCAGCATATATTACCAGAGATATTTTCTATTACTCTTATTATAATTTGTCCACCTAAATATGACTTATAGTTAAGAGAGTACAGGTTTTACTAACATTTTTTTCTAGGTTAAAAATAATATCAATACAAATTTCAGTTCAATAACCTTTACAATAATTTCTTCTTGCTTTTGAACATGAAAAACTTTCTGTCCAAAAATCTGAAATGTATTTTAATAAATGAGTTTCGTGGTTCATTTAATTATAAGCCTAAAGCTAAGTTGTGTATTTATCTTCATGATATAGAAAAATGGTGTTATCAAACTACTCACTCACTGAATTGATGACATGCAGTCATGCATGCCTACTGGAAAGACACTAACTAAAATAAATGAAATATGGAGATATTTTAGAATAGTGTATGCAGGACACTTTTGAGACCGCTCCTTTTCACACAATAATTGTTTCCATAACTGTAGAGATTAGTCATTTTTACCCAACTGATTAAAAGAAAAAAGCTCACTTTCTCTATTTTCCTCTGCATAAAATAGGATTTTATTGCTTTGTATTTAGTAAGTACTCATAATGTACATGGCATTCATAGCTTAGGTCTCTGTTCATTTGTAATCCAACCCAGAAAATAGATGGCTGGGACAAGCATGCTATAAAGGTACTCTTCCTTTCTTTTTTTCTCCAGCAGATGAAAGAGATCCCTGGTATAAAATCAATCACAAAGCTTGCTGGAATTTCACTGCTGTGGAATTCATAGCTATTCACATTTTTTGACTTGTGGATTCTCCTGACTATGCTCCCTGATCTCTGGATTGGCCTCAAAATCTCCTAGACTTTAATCTTCTCAGCTTAATTGTTTGGATTGCAGGGATGGCATTAAGTTGGAATGTTTTCTGGGGGCCTGTGTTGCTCCTCAATACATTCTAAGTCCCACCACCTGGAAGACGACTGCCACGTATGATTGATTGTGCAGTTTATGTTCTGTGGACAGGAAGGTATAACCGAGGGGTCTATAGGTGGCCAAAATCCTGCATGGACGTCCTGCTTAGCTTGTGTCCCTTGAAGAAAAGGGTGCTCATTGTACAACAACATTGTTCATGTGTCAATCTGGGCCAACTGGGCTTCCCATTTTGGCATGAAAAAATGAGGGGTTCCCATTTTTTAATTTGTACAAAGGCGCTGTATGGCTTAGCAGGAGTCCTGACTTGGAAGAATTTTAATTTTGATCCACTTTTTAATGGTATTGAAATTGAGATAGCGATTATGTACTTCAAACTTAGGTCCAAAGGTCCAAATTTTAAAAGTTCAAATTTAGTTCTCATTTATGAATTGTTCAAGGACAGGGACCTTATCTTCCTTGTCTCTGAATTCCCAGTGTCTTGGATGTTGACTAGCACATTCAACAATAAGTAGTTGATAAGTGAATGGGTAAATGAATAAATGATTGATTTACTCAGATGGCTCCAAATATTACATGTATGGATGGATATTTATGTGATGGGGAGTGGCACCCTTATAGGATAGTACCCTGGATTTCTGTGAGTGACTGGTAAATGATTTGCTTTGTTTCCTGAAGTGTAAAGGAAAGGTTACAAGAGTTTACTTTAGAAGTGCCACTGGTTGCTACAATCATGCAAAGACACGAGTCCATATATACTTGGTCTATATAGTAAGACACAAGTCCAGAGGTAGCTGAAGACCTGTGATGGGGTTAGCAAATGGAAAGCCACAGGCCTTCTAGAGCTGAATGAATCCTAGATGAAGCACAGAGTTTCCTGTGGGACCCTAAAGATTCAAAATCACTATGAGCCAGCCCTTTAAGATTCCAGCATGTTGCCTAGTGTTATGCACTGAATTGTTTTCCCTGCAAATCCACATGGTGAAGTCTTAACCCCCAATGTGACTGTATTTGGAGATAGGTTCTTTCATGAGATAATTAGGTTAAATGAGATCATAAGGATGGGGCCCTAATCTGATAGGGTTGGTGTTCTTATAGGAAGAGGAAGAGACACCAGGAACGTGTTGAACAGAGGAAAAGCCATGTGAGGACACAGGGAGAAGATGGTCATCCGTAAGCCAAGGAGAGAGTTCTCACCAGAAACCAACCCTGCTGGCACTTTGATATTAGATTTTTAACCTCCAGAACTATAAGAAAATAAATTTCTGTTGTTTAAACCACCCAGTCTGTGGTATTTTGTTATGACAGTCCTAGCAGACTACTACAGCTAGTAATCCTTTGTTACTAATAAGATTTAACTTACTTTCACAAAAAAAATCTGTAGAGACTACTCAGGAGCAGATAATACTACTTACAATGGTTTGTCTTATGATATTTTGACTTTACGATGGTGTGAGCTCTATAAGCATTGAGTAAAAACTGTACTTTGAATTTTGATCTTTTCCTGGACTAGCGATATGCTGTACAATACTCTCTTGTGATCCTGGGCAGTGGCAGTGAGGTGCAGCTCCTAGTCAGCTCTGCTACAGAGACATATACAGTCATTCTGTAATCCATATAGCCATTTTATTTTTCACTTTTAGGACAATATTCAATAAATTGCATGAGGTATTCACTTTATCATAAAATAGGCTTTGTGTTAGATGATTTTGCCAACTGTAGGCTAATGTAATTGTTCTGTGCACATTTAAGTAGGCTAGTCTAAGCTATGATGTTCCGTAGGTTAGGTGTATTAAATGAATTTTCAACTTACAGTACTTTCAACTATGATGGGTTTTTCGGGACTTAACCCCATGGTAAGTCAAGGAAGACTTGTAATTTAAATATGGACTCATCAAGACCACGTAGGACCATCACAGATATGAAAGCAGAGTATATTAGAGCTTTTTCGATTCAGGCTTTTTCCAGAGGTTAATTATAGTAAGAAATGGAGAAAAGTTAGTAAAGGAGGGGAAAACTACTGAAACTATCAGTTCTCCCCAGTTAAAATCAGGTAAGTGGTATGTTACATCAAGGAAGAGTAATGGCTGAATTGAATTGTTAGGGGAAGACACACAAAAGGGCAGTGTAGAGACAAAATATAGTAGGCAGTTCAACAAAATGTTCACTGTGACACTCTTATCTTTGGGTAATATATGTTCCTATATGTGAAAGTTATTATTTTGGGGAAAGCTGGTAAATAACTGCTAACTCACATAAGATACTCTTTCTCAAAGCACTAATCTTCTCATTGCCAGGGTAACCTAATCGCTTACGTTTTTATAAAGGTCTTGAATGAAACTTTGTTTTCACGTTAAGGAATCACCACCAGAGAAAAGGATAACCATACGGTTTCAAATTTAAAGCTGATGAATTCAAACAACAGTTAAAAGAGTTAGTTTTCTCTTAGGAATTAAAATTTTATGTTTTTTTTTGGTAATCAGATTTTTTTTTGGTCCTATGGAGTGAACTTGAATTTTTAAGTGACACTTACTTCTTAGCACTCATTATTTCCTTTTAAAATTGTTTAACTTGTAAATCTTAGCGGTTTGATGCACATAAATTCATACATGGGTCCTTTATGCTTTGGTAAAAGTACATTTCAGAATCATTTTAGATGAAAAGCAGTTTCATTATTCTTCACAGTAAGTGGAAGCCTGAATATACAATGTATGTGTGTGTATATATATATACAAATATTACATATACACATTTGTGAACAATTCTTATGTCAACTTGTATTATCATTTATTAATAACTTCTAAACAAATCTTCCACTTATATAATGAAAGCAGTTAGGAAAATAAAGTTGCCTCTATGTATTTAAAATTATCTAATTCTTAGCACTCTCAGCATGTGCCTTACATGGTTGCTAGAAAAATTTTAAAATGGCATTCTTGAAAGTGATAAATGATTTCAACAGAGGGTATTCTGAAAGCCTTGAGAAGACTATTGTGTTATGAGGTGTGATTTTTTGCAGATATGCATGATCATTAGAATCTGTTTTTTTGTCACATCCAACAGTTTCAATTTAGGGCCAACCACAGGCAAGAGCCAGGTCAGGGAGACAGATGTTCTGAAATGAGCACGACATCCTCTGAAATACCAATGGGTCACAGGATTGGTCTGACCCCTTCTTACTTAAAAAAATAAATAAGTAGTAGGGATCCAATGTGATTCTGATGGTCTGATACCATTACTTGGCTCAAGAAAGAGAGCTAAAAATGTAATAGCCTGATACAGAATGTATAGAGAAAGATCCCTTAGAAAACTGTGAAGGGTCAGAGGTGGTGACTCATTATTAATATTTAAATTTAATCCTTGATGATGCTTATATAAAGAATAATATGAGTGACTTGGAGCAAGACTTGAATAACATTTTTTACTTTGAGAAATAATGAATTGAATGACAGCTATATGAATGGCAGATATGGATATTATACATATTTTTGATTGGTACTCATTTTCCATTTTTTATTTTTAAAAATTAAAGGTAATGATATATGTGGAATGAATCAAGTTTTCCAAGTCTTTTCCATTTTTGTCTGTTTCCTTCCACAATCCCTTTCTACTGAATCAAAAGAATATTCTTGCCAAACTGAAAGAGAAATTATTCTCATCAGATTTGATTTATGGTTTAAACTTAAGTTTACTAATACTTTACCAGAGGATTTCATAATCTCATTTGCAAACAATATAATGACATCTAACAATTATTTGATAAGTAGAAATTACTTGTGAAGGTGATTATAAATAGTACAAAAAGTTCAAATTATTGTCTTACAGTGCTAAAAATGGCCCACATTGGAAGATATAACTTACTCTGTATAAAAGAATAAATTATATTTAAATGTGCTTATTGGAGCCCTTAGTCCAGGAGGTGCAAATAACTGAATTAGTCATACTGATATAGGATATTTTAATCAATTGTCACAAATGAGCAATGGCTGCTGACTGAGCAAAACTGAGACTTAACAGGATATATTTCCAAGAGAGTTTCAACACAATATATGTGAAAGGCAGCCTTTACCTTCACCCCAGTTATCCACACTTTTGTGTAATTCCCTTCCCTTGACTGTGCGCTGGACTTACTGACTTGCTAATGAACAGAATATGGTAAGCAATATGGGATGACACTTCCAAGCCTGGGTGAAAAAAGACTGACTTTTAGTTTGGATGTTTTTTCTTGCTCTTTCCACTTAGAAATAAAGTAGAAATAAATTGCCATGTCGTGAGGCAGACCTGTGGGGAGGGACAAGTGAGTGAGCTTGGATGCAGGTGTTCTGAGGCCTGCCGGCAGCCACCTGATGCACCTTGGAAGGGCATCCTCCCCGAATCCAGTCTTGTGATAAGAGCTTGACCCCAGGCAGCAGTTTGACTGCAATTTCATAAAAGACTCTGAACCAGAGGCACCAAGCTATGCCGCACCTGGATTCCTGATCCACAGAAACTGTAAGATAAATGTTTATTGTTTTCAATCACTGATTTTGTTATATAGCAATAGATAACCAATACACCATGTTTATTAATTCATTAACTAATATTAACTTATTAAGCCATGTATCACCTTCTTATTTTAATTGATATACTTTTCAAATGTTTTCTTACTAAAGACAACATGAGTTGGATATTGCAGACATTCTACATACCATTTGAATTGATTAATATTACATGTTACTGGAGAAATTATGTTTATAAGGGAAAGTCTTATATTTGTTAGAGTACATTTGATTCCTAAATTTCAGGCATGCTTACATCCAGGGAGGAAAGGGTGAAAAATTTAGAAATGGAAATTATAAAATGGTGAGATTAAATCCATTTGCTTTAAAAGACTATTTGTCTTTTGATCTATCAGATCACCTTTGGATATCTCTTTATCTAAAACTAATTTTCTGTGGCTATTTATAGCATAGAGTTGAATATGTTGTTTATATCCAGAACATGATTTTTCTGGCCCTCCCTCATAACTTGCTTCAGTGGATCTATGTCTATTTTTTCTCAGGATAAATAAATAGAAATATATTTCCAAGTATGTTCTACTAAGGGCTTAGGTTACAGATAAATGAGTATTTTACATGAGAACATACTGTCTTCTAACAAATTACAGAGTACATAAAACATTCATAATATTTCTGAATGTATATCAGTATAATAAATGATGACAAATTGATTATGATATTTTCCACAAATGATCTCAAAGCACTTTTTCAGAGTAAAATTCCTATTTCTGATGCAGTCTGTAAATAGGGCAATGGCCGTTATCTTTATGAAAAATACACCTGAATTTTAAACTTCTATTAATAAAACAAAGAGGAGTAGCATAGAGTGAGAAGGATACAGTGACACGTGCATATGCTTGACACCTCTCAACTTCCAGAGAGAACCTAAGCCTTAGATCATAATGATAGTTTAGCTGGATCCAACAGTCACCCTACCCCTAACAAACCATTACTCTGTTTTTCCCATGGCTGCCAAGTACCCTCTGGTTAGGTCTCCATTTCTCAAAGTGAAACAGACACTTAATGTCCTTGAAATGGAAGTCAGAATATAAATCAAGGAATTTAGACAAAACCTTTGACCATGGAGAATGCAGGCCATTTTGGAATAAAGTGTAGACAAAGCAAATGTGCTTGGCTTTCTGGTTAAAGATCACCCTGAATTATCAATTATGTAGGCTGGTCTGGTAGCCAGTATTCTAGGAGCTGTCCATGGTTGTCTGAAAACTGGCTCAGTTGCTGCTTCTCGTTGGTAACTGTCATAAATTGACCTTAGCTAGAAAGTATACATTAAGAAATCTGTCACTTGCTTTCCTTTCCTTTCTTTGTTTGTACTGTGTTGTGTATTGGGCAAAATCTCATACCCGCAGTCCAGTGTAATCATAGGCTTTTAGTTTGCAACAAAGCACTGAAATGTCAGGCTTGATGAGAAAGGAAAGGATCATGCAGAGTGTGAGCACTTCCACTCTTTAGGAAAAGCATCTTCTTAACCAGGATAATCAGGTTTCGCCGTGACACCTGTTGTCAGGAGCATGAAGAATCTGAAATGAATTCTTATTCTTCTTCTCTCCTGGTGCACTAAGTGAGCTGTCAGAGGAATCTGTCTCGAAGAAACAGCTAAATAAGTGATTAAATTTCTTGATATAACGTGAAACAAAATGTAATAGTCACAATACTCTGTATTGAATCATTGCTTTCTCCCAGAGCTATTATCAGCCTTCTGTCTATCAACTCAGCGATGTGACAAAGAACAGTGAGGTACGTGAAGCCATAGATTTGGGAGAGGTAGTATGGCAGAGCTCTGACACTTGCTGCTTCTACAGCATTGTCTAAAACCTGTCATAATTGGTCATTTTACCAAGGCACAAACTTGAACTGTGTGCACGGTTTGTTAGAATGAGGTGGGGAACGTGTGGCCTAGCTTTCTCGGGAGCCTTGTCTAGTGTTCATATCTGCAGTTCAACCAAGTTACACTGCTCCTTACTAGCATTCAGTATTGCTTTGAAGTGCTCAAGTATTTGATAATTTGGGGAAGCACCAAGTTATTCAGATTAATTTCATATCAGAGGCCTACTGGCAAGTAGAATTAAGGCTGCCAGAGATCCTCTGAGATCAATAGAACCATCTTCCGGGATTGGGCATATAATTTATATAAAATTCTAGGAAGACATTAGGCCTTTACAATTGGCTTAGAACATTCTTTCCAATTAGAGAACTGCACAAAAACTGGCCAAAGACAAGGCTGCTTTCTTGATTAAAAATCTGTAAGGAGTAAGCTTTCATAACTCTCTGGATACCCTATTATTTGAGTGCTGCTATCCAGAGTGAAGAAAGTGGCCAGAGAGTTTTTGATGGTCATAGTTTTAAGTTTATAGAAAATGTAAAATTTTATGGTCTTGTTTTGTACTTCAGGGTCTACTTAGACAAGCACATTTTCTGGCACTGAAAGGGTCCTTGAAAATCATGGTATATTTTTGTTCTGTTTTCTGCAGCTATTCAGTGGAAACAATTTCCCTCTTAAAAAATTTCAAAACATATTCTTCAAGCTAACTTTTAGTGTTTTCCTACGAGGTAATAACAGTGGCAATTTGCAGAAACTATACTGTAACTGTTAAAGAGGTAATGTTTTCAGCAGATGCTTTGTGAATCAAAGATAAGCAAAAGACCATTTTGGGAATCTTGTCATTGCACTGTTGGATGATAATCCAAGAAAATATTGACATCCTTGATAGAAACCTACAGTCTATATTTATTTTTTATTTTAGATATGTAGAATTCAAATACAGTAATTAATTAACAATAAAAAGAGAAAGAAAATAGTTAAATTATGCTTAGCAGTGATAACAAGATTTTGAGGAATATGTGTGATAATGGCAGATCCCAAATGGAGAAAATAGGACTCTACATCTTGGCCAATGGTTGTTAATGTTAAAATTACTATCTTGTTCCCAAAAGGGCAAAGTATTAAAAAAGGTCAGTAATTTACTGTGAAGTTCTCAAGTTTGTTGGCTAGGAAATTTCTGTGAATATTGATGGTGCAATATTGTGTTACACATTTTTTCTCCACCAAACCCTGGTAACTATTTCTCCCTGGAACAAGAAAAATGTCTATGTTAAAATGGGAAAAATCAAGACAACTGTAATGGCTACTGCTCTGTAGTAAGGAGCACTGAACACAATTGTAATATCTCTTAATGGTCATAAGTGATGAGTCTTAAATGGTATCCTAACTCAGCCATTCTTTGAAAGTTCAAAAGGAACTTTATGGGAACTGTCACATTCCCAGAATGCAAAGGATATATCTATTTACTTATCTCAGTCGCGTCTACACACCGAATTCGTCCCTGGTGCTACAAGACATCCGCTTCCTGAAGCTTATGGGCCACTGAAAGCAAAGGACAAGACTTGTTCTGTTATTTTCCATTAATGGCCCTTTAAGAGGTATATCATCTCTGTCCCTGTGGATCTTCTTTCTCTGTGACAACTCAGTTATGGTAAGTACGCATAGCCTCAGCCAAGAGCAGAAACGTAAATCAAATTGACGTAAGTCCAATTCAAAATCATAAATCAGTCTGACAGAAGTTGAATTTAGAAATGTATGAGTTATCCAAGATTAACCATGATCCTTTGAAGCTGTTTAAATAGAAAGATTTGGGCATGGTAAATCATTTTGGGAAGGTCTTAGGAAAGGTTGAGATATATGCCAAAAACACACTTGGGCCTCTAGAAAACGTAGCCATCATTAAAATAACTCCTCTATAGCATTTTTGTTTTTAAAATTGATCATGGAAGCAATTACAGTGACTTACTCTTACATTTGACTTCATTCAAGTATATATTTCGTATGTTAGATATCTTTAACGAAAAATTCTATTGTTCACCTTATTTTAAAAATTTCTGTTCACCTTATAATGTATCCTTAATTTGCAGATGTCTTATTTTTTCATGTCATATTTTTACCTTCATATATAATTATTGTCCAGGCAGAGAAAATAAACTTTCAAATTGAAGGTTTTAATATTTCAAATCTTCCTACACTCCTTGAATAAATCACTCTGTGCCAGCAGAATCTCTCCAGTGACTAAAGCCGTGTTCTCGTACTATATCGAGATATAATTTTAGACTGCAAGTAAAATACAGTTCTGAGAACTTTGTCCTCTTATAAATGATTACATGTTGTGTTAATATTGATTTTTTTGACTCTTTAAATCATATCCTAGGAGCCCATGATGTATCTGAGTTTAGTAGAATTTTGTTCCTCTGTTAGATGCTTATTCTTTGGAGGATTACTGGTACATGGCTGCACTTAAAATTTTAGTCTCACTCTTTATTACCAAACTGGGGAAATCCAGTTTTTCTCCCTTAAATGCTATATACCTTAATGTACATATAGAGCACAGTAGCAGAATTCTCTGGAAATGTTTTTGTTGTACTTCTTCAGAATTATAGAAGATATGAAAATGGAGAAAGAGGGAGTTCTTGCAGGAAAATATTTATATACGTTTTAAGAAGGTGGAGGTCTTTTCATTCTGACTGTTGACTTTTGTCTTCACTTGTAAATCCATTTTCCAGGGGCTGATTATGTCCTGTCTGGATGAAGATGATCATGCCGATCCCCATTTCTTTTTCTTCTCCTTCTTCTTTTCCTTCTCCTTCTCTTCCTTCTTCTCTTCCTTGTCCTTCCCTTCCTCCTACTCCTCCTTCTTCTTCTTCTTCTCTTCTCCTTTCCCCCTCTCCTCCCCTTCTTTTTCTTCCTCTTCTTCTTTCTTTTCAAGGTGAAAGCCATGTTAGTGAAGAAGAATGTAACGGTAAAAAGAAGAAGACTGCGGCAAATGTTAGGAGACTCAGACCCCTGATGGCTGTGAAATTTTGGACAAGTGATTTAACTCCTCTCAGGTCCAGTTTTCTCAAGTAAGATGGTAATGGAAATATTGAGTGCTAAAACTTTGTGAATCTATGAATTTATTTTGAGAGCTACAAAGCACCAGCTCTCACCATATCTCTCCCCTTTTGGCCATGGTGTTCTCCAGAATTTGCTTGTATCCTCATCTCCATGTCCTTATCTCTCTCAGCTCAATGAGCGACTCAATCAGACACTGTAGCGGAGAGTGTTTGTGCCCCTCTCCCATCCCCTCAGCCCACCCTGAAATTCACCTTCAGGGAGAAATGTCAATGGCTTTCTTGGTCTCTGCTTGAGGCATTCTCTGGTCCTCGAGTATGCTGTACCCACAGATGAGCCAGACCAGCAGTACTGGGGAGTTATCTGCCCTGGAACAATCCCAAACCAATGAAGGATGGGAGTTGGTGAGACTACCTCAGCGTTCTTACCCCACAGGAGGCAACTCTGAGGCAGTGTTCCATTCCATCTCTCAGAGGGTCCCCAGTAGGAATAAGTTCCAGTTACCCATGGAGCAACCTTTATTAGCTATCATCCTTTCCCTGTCTTACATTCCTATGAGCTCCCTGCAATAACTTCCAAAATGAACTCCTTGAACCCAAATCCTTATCTCAGGTTTTGTGTTTGGGGAAAATACTTGTTTTGTCTGCTGTCTGCTCCTTCCTGCTTCTGAGACAGCACTGCTGGTTTGCAGTTTTAAGTCATCACATTCTCATGTGTCAGTCAGAACCCACTTTCTTTTCCCCTAAGTATGTTAGCATTGGCTGTGTGTTACTCACATAGTCAGTATCTGTTCAAGAGTCAGTACTGCAGCCCATGCTCTTCTCTCTGCTGCGAATGCCCTGCCCTTCTTCTGCCTTTTCTCCGTGTCTCTGTGCAACCTGTTCTTCTCCCTCCCACAAACCAAGAAACAGTTTACTTAACTAACTCTTGCTCATCCTTCCAGTTTCATCTTAAACATTCCTGCCTCAGGGAAGTCTTCCTATACACACTTCAAAGAGGATGAAGTGTGTAGGAAGACTCCCCAACCCCAGGGGCTCCCATTGCCTCCTGTGCTTCTATTATGGGATGAACTACATTTGTAATTACTTATTGACTATTCTTCTTCCTAATGGCATTATAAGCTGCCTGTTGCTTTTGTCCACCCCTGTAATTTCAGGATTTAGCACATTCCCCAGCCTCTAACAGACACTAAGTATATATTTATTAAAGAGTAAATAACTGGACTTGAGGAATCACAGAGCAAACCTTCATTTTGTAGACGAGAAGATCAGTGCCCCAAAGATATAAAATTAAGATGGAGAATAGAACAGAATTCAGAAACCCTATCTCCCAGTCCAGGGATTATATTAGCATATACAGGAGTCTCCCCCCATCTGCAAGGGATAAGTTCCAACACTCCCAGTGGATGCCTGCAACCGCAGATAGTACCAAATCCTATACATACTATGTTTTTCCTATACACAGTTTAATTTATAAATTAGGCAGAGTAAAAGAATATCTGAATTGCCAGCAACACTAGCCTTGCATTTGGGAGCCATTATTAAGTAAAATAAGAGTCGCTTGAACACACGTGCTCTGATAACCCAGATGGCTTCTAAGTGACTAATGGGCAGATATGCTAGACAAAGGGATGATTCACATCTGGGCAGGACAAAGTGGGACAGTGTGAGATATCTTCATGCTATTCAGAATGACTGGCTACTTAAAACATAAGTTATTTATTTCTGGAATTTTCCATGTAATATTTTTGGACCATGGTTGACTACAGCTAACTGAAATGTTAGAAAATGAAACGGTGGATTAAGGGGGACTATTGTATACTATGCAATACTTCTTCTTTTCCATTCCAAGATCCCTAACAGACATCTTCAGTGTTTTGTCAGTGGAATCTCGTGAGATGATGGAGCAAGCACGGGGTCTTGGAGCCTTGGCTCCCTACAGTCTCCCTGGCTGGTTCTCTCTGCTCCCTGACTCCCTGGCCACCTGGGCCCCACTCACCTCCTTCTCCCCACCCCCACCCTGTGATCTCTGCCATCCTCCCTCCCTGACCGGGGCCTGGGTGTGGGTGCAGGAAGGTCGGGGTGGGTGCCTGGAACTTGCAGCGTCTTGGGGCCTGGAATGACATTAACCATCCCTACCCCAGACTAGCAGCCCCTGCTCCTTGATCCATCCACTGGAGACTGCGTCTGGCCTCTTGCCCACCCTTAATCCAGGTATGAGTGCCTCCCAGCACAGAAGTTTAAAGATCCTTCAGGGTCGCCTGTGTGTCATGGTGGGCTTGCCCATGCACCAGAGAGACACGGGGCTGACTTCTCCAAATCTGCCTCCTCCATGAAACAGCTCTGGGATCTGCTGCAGGCCAGCACTTATGCCCTGCATCACTGGACAACCCCACACCTGTGTCACCTGTTAGGGTCTACACTCGCCCCACAGCCCTTGTGCCCCAGAACACTCCCTAGGCTGGCTTTACCCTGGGGTGGGCCAGGGTCCTCTCTTTTTTCTTCCAGGTTTTCTGAGTCTGGCTTGCATCTCTCTCTTCTATCAGCCTGTGGTACCCTCTGGGAAGGAGCCATATAATATGAATTGTGTAATTTTGGTGATTCCGCATATAAGTTCAATGCTTTGATATTTGCATTTGAAACTAGCATCGCATAATACAAACAGTAAAAATCATGCGCATCATTTAAAATGTTAATTTTTCTTTACTGAAAATGGCATGAAATAGCAAATAAAAAAACAAAAGGTTAAAGAATCTGTGAAAGAAAGCCAGCTTTCCATGTGCATGAAGAGCACTTTTTTCCTGCTTTCTGAACAAGGGTCCACACATTTTCATTTGGCACTGGGGCCCACAAATTACGTAGCCATCCCTGCCATTGTCTCACAATCCTGTTCATGCACAATGAGGCTTCAGACTTCACCAGGTAGTACATATTTATCATCTGGTTGGTTTCCACAGAGCACCTACAAGTTGAACTAGTTGCTTTCTGTAACAAATAATTCAGGTAAAAAATGAAGTGCTGGTTGTTCTTCGCTGTAAAACAAATTACCCTAAAGCTTAATGACTTAAAACAACAACAATTATTTGATTTCTTATGGCTCTGAGGGCTGACTGAGTTCGAGGTGGCTCTTCTCACTCGGGGTCTACACGTGTTGCAGTCAGACAGTGCCTGGCCAAGTCTTCCTCACTCACATTTCTGGAGATTAGGCTGGATGTTGGCTGGGATGTCAGCTGGGACTGTGGTCTAGAACAATTACATACGGCTTCTGTATATGGCCTGAATCCCTCAGAGCATGGTGGTTGAGATGCTGGAGACTAAGAGAGAGAGAGAAGCAAAAACACTATTGTCTTTTCTGAGCTGACCCAGCCTGGGAGGTTATACAGCATCGCTTCCACCTCCTTCTATTTATTAGGGGTATTGACAGGAGGAGGCTATTGATTATATGAGCACAGGCTCATATAATAATACATGGGTCCTAGGACTCACCAGCTGGGCTTGGGAGACCTCTCAGAGAGCAAAACACTTACCACACAGTTGGTGCTCAACAAATGGCAGTTACTTCCGTCTTCAGAACTCATTTTCTAATGTAATATAGACCAGAACATCTTCACCTTTGGTTCTTCAAAGAGCACTGTTTCGAACATTTGGCTTCAAGTTCTGGCTCTATCCAACATCTAGCTATTAGCCTTTACTCAAGTCACTCAAGCTTTTTGAGCAGCTGTTTTCTACCCAAGATTTTTTGTGTGAATTAATAATAAAATGTGTGCAAAATCACTTTGTAAACCATTTTAGGATGTCTGAGTGTGAGTTAGTAAAAATTACAGTTCCATTGACAAACTTGGTGGCAATTCTAATTAGTTCTGTAGATTTGAGTTTTGTTTTTATGATGAACCATTGATATTTTGTATGAAAAAGTTGCCTCCTGCCCTTTCCTCTCCTTCTCTGCCCCCGTCCACTTATTTGGTTGATTGTTTCTTAGAACAGACTACTGATGATACCCTGTTCTCTTATCATTTACTCTCTTTATAACTTTTTTAATCATATTATCTCTACCTTACCACTGTAAGCTCTTTAATATTTGTGGTTTGGGGAGTGTGGGAAGAGAAGGAAAAGGAAAGCAGCAAGAGAGATAATGATTTTATCCTTAATAAACAGCTGAAGAAGGAATCCCAAACCAACTTAACTTTGGTACCACCTGCCAATGTAAATCTTTTTTTGATTGATATTGACCCCTGTAGCCCTCATCATCCATCATAAAATTGGCACTTACCTTGTACTGAGTTTTCTTATACATATCTTATCCTCCCACCCATCAGAGAAGAAACCTAAGCTTCGCAGACTTTTGTTTCCTCCTTCTGTACAAGCTAACATGTTCTGGAATAACTTACATGGCTCTGGAGTTCAATAAATTCTCCTGATACATTGCTTCTTATTTACAGTTTCATTATCATATGTCCCATAGTCTCCCACTGTTCCTCATTAGGTGACTTAAATCCTCTTACGACAAACTCTGAAACCTTTGTTGTTAGCATAGTGGACAATTGTGTCTTCTTTTTTTCTTGTTCACTAACTCCTTCTCCTTGGTATATTAACACAGCCATTTAAGGAGCTGATATTTCCAGCTTGAAAGTAAAGATAATAGAATGTACTGTAAGGTTTAATAACAATGCTTACAAAGCACCTACTATATGTTTGAGGCATTATATACCAACATCATCTTATCTTACTGGATAAAATAGAGCTATTTTTGTGGTCCATTGGAAAAAAAACTGGCTGCAATATTGTTCCTTAGAGTATGAAATTCATGTTTTCTCTCTAGGGCATTTAATATGCACTTTCATTTCAAAGGAGATTGTGTCCTCTGTGAAAACAGGAGCTATACTAGATTCTAATTCCCAAAGTGGCTAATACTTTGCTATTCCCTATACAGATGCTCAATTACTTTTAAAAATGATAATGTAGACAGTACCTTGGCAATAGTTTAAGACTGTAATTCTTTTTTTTTAAATTTTATTTATTTTTTATTTGGTTGCACCAGGTCTTAGTTGTGGCAGGCGGGCTCCTTAGTTGCGGCACATGGGCTCCTTAGTTGTGGCTCATGGGCTCCTTAGTTGTGGCTCATGGGCTCCTTAGCTGTGGCATGCGCACTCTTAGTAGAGGCATGCATGTGGGATCTAGTTCCCTGACCAGGGATCGAACCTGAGCCCCCTACATTGGGAGCATGGAGTCTTATCCACTGCACCACCAGGGAAGTCCCTAAGACTGTGATTCTAAATTCCCTTTGTCTTCCCGTTACCCCTGCCTTAACTCTGCTTTTAATTTACAAGTGTGTCTCTGAATGGAAGTTAAATTGGGAAAATCAGTTCTTCCATTTTACATATAAATTATTTTTATTTTATGCAAGCTCCTCCTTAGATGAATTTTGTGGCTTTGTAAATCTTTATGTATTAGAAATGAAATTCAGTACTAACCTTTTCTTCAACCTTCAGATTTTGGCTTTTTTTCTTGGGTGACTTTGCCCTGTGTACTATGTGATATTTCTTGTTCTCTTCACTAAAGCAACAGTTATGAAAAGAAAGGAAAAAAAATATGTTTAGCATAAGTTATGTGGTAAAACACATTAAAAAAAGTCCTGCCCAAGTGTTTGAAAAAATTTTCCTGGTATAACAGTTCCATTTTATTGTTTTTAGAAAATAAGACTGAGCTTGCCTTTTTGTATTTTTATTTTTGTAATACAGGCATACCTCAGAGATATTGTAGGTTCAGTTCTAGACCACCACAATAAAGCGAGTCACATGCATTTTTTGGTTTCCCAGTGCATATAGAAGTTATGTTTACACCATACTGTAGTCTGTTAAGTATGTAAATAGCATTATTTCTAAAAGAACAATGTACATATCTTAATTAAAATATACTTTATTGCCAAAATACTAAGCATTATCTGAGCCTTCAGTGAATCCTAATATTTCTGACACATAACATCAAAGATCACTGATCACAGATCATTATAACAGATACGATAGTAATAAAAAAGTTTGAAATATTGCCAGAATTACCAAAAGTGGCACAGAGACACAAAGTGAGCAAATACCGTTGGAAAAATGGCACCGATAGACTTGCTCAACGCAGGGTTGTCACAAATCTGTAATTTGTAAAAAATGCAAAATCCGCGATGTGCAGTAAAGCCAAGTGCAATAAAATGTGGTATGCTTGTATTGGAACCAGTTCCCAAAATAACCCAAGAATTGTCATTTCCTTTCAAGGTAGAACAATGTCATTCTTTTAGAAGTCTGAAAGAAAAGCCCTTGAGGAGCACAAAGTTGCTCTAAGCCAGGGTTCTCCCAATTTAGCATGCAACAGACACACTTGCAAAGTTGATTAAAACACAGATTACCGGGCCCACTTCCAGAGTTCCTGATTCAGCAGTTCAGGGATAGGGCCTGAGAATTTTCGTCTCTAACAAGCACCCAGGTGATACTGATGCTGCCATCCAGAGAGTACACTTTAAGGCCTACGGCCACGGGCTTGTGCTGAGAATCACTTCCAGGGTGAGTTTTGTGGCACTATAAACTACTAGGCTCTGTTAACAAAAATAATCAATAAACAATCTATAATAAGAATAGAAAAGAGTTTTATTTGAGCCAAACTAAGGACTAGCCTGGAAGCCATCTTCCCAGATTACTCTGAGAAGATGCTCCTGAGAAGCAGAGTTTTCAGCTCAGTTTTACATCTTGTCAGAGCAAAGAACATTAAAAAAGTCGGCATTACATTTCTTCAATATTTTGAGAAAAGAACAGACCAGCATGTTACACAGTGAGTCAGTATGGCCTTGGCACCTGGGAAAGGAGTGTTTTTCATCAGAGGAGTACCAGCATTGGCATCCCAGGAAGAGGGACATTTAATCTTTATTTTTAACATGGACATTTTTTACTTCTGGTCCATGTGCCCTTTTCTTAAATAACTAAAGCAGATGTACAATGTACGTATGATGGGCCACAAATAGGCTATTTTAGCTAGCATAAAATTCAACTTAACTCATGTATGACCTAGAAATGACTTCCCTATATTTCAATATGTGAACATTTCATTTATCAGCTCCAAATAACTTCAAAGAGAAAATTTCTGGAAACCTAAATTTATTATTAAATAAATGTAATTTCTAAAACTAACTTGAGATGAGTTATTAATTTTTTACCTGCAGAACTTGTTTTATGTGTGTACATAGTTAAAAAAATGAACTCCCATCTGAATAATAGTTCCTACTTAGCTTTGTACTTTTTAATATTGCCTTTAGTATCCTACAGCATCTAAAATTACTTTCAACATATTCAGTAATTTATTCCAAGAATACTCACTGGGTGCCTACTGGGTGTCAGTCTCCTGGGAGAGATACATTATCACACAGCACAGATAGGGAGTTTACATGTATATGCCTATCTTAATGCATCAGCTATGGCTATATAGATTCTAACAGCCATTTGAAAGCAGATTAGGCTCAACATGAGCGTTATGATTAAAATATGCCCTTCATACTTCTTGTCATTAGAGTTCATTCATAATATAAACTACTATGACAAAACTGCATTGGAATATTTGAGGCAATAAAAATTTTAAGGAATTTTGTCCAATTCTGAAAACTGATTAACAGATGGAGCATGAAATTAAAAACAGGAAGTTGGCTGGCTTTTTAAATTAAAAATTTGTTAATTTTTAAAATTTAAGGCATAGGTGGACTGGGTTTTGTTTCTTCTCAGAACAGTTCATGTGGAGTAGCTAATCATTCCCAGCCACTTACTGTCTACATTTAGATACACGATACTTACATAACATTTTCTCTGTGCTTAGGACTTCATATGTATTAGCATTTAAACAGTTGTAGGCCTTTTGTATATGTTAATTCTCTATAATGGTCTATGAGGTGGGTACTGTTGATTTATATACATATTTTATAGGTTAGGAAATAGGCCCAGAGAGGTCAAAAAACTTGTCCAAGCTGCACAGCAGGTAAGTGATGGAGCCAGGATCAGATTTCCCCAGTCTGGCTCCGGAGCTGACTCTCTTCACCATTAAGCTCTACTGACCTATGTGATATATCTGGTACTTGTCATGTATTATGTTTTAGCTTGTAGTTTGCTTTCTAATAAGTAAATATGTTCGTTTTCCAATTAATAGTAAGGTCTTTGAGGTCAATTTCTAGGTCTAACACCTCTTATATCCTATGAAGTGTCAAGCACAATACAGTACATGTAATAGGTATTTCATAAATACTTTTCAATGGACTGATTGGTGAAACTACTAATTGCTTAATATTAGAAAATACCGATCTCTATTTCTCTATACAGATAGATAAATAAAGTTAGGAATGTGCATATTTTCTTTCTTGAAATATATATATAAATCTTCCATACATACCTCTAGCAAAGAATATAGTTACATGAATTCAATTGCTATGGAAGACATTGTTATTAGCATAATGGTCAGACAGGCCTCAAAATTTGAAATGGAATCGGAAAGATATTTTAAAGCTAGATGGAAAATCAGATTTCATCTCATCCAATCTCCCTTATTTTACTTAATAAGCAGCAGAGGAAAAGAACTGTCAAGTTACATACTCTAGGTCACCTGTATATTTATTGGTTACTAGGTCTTTTGTTGGTTTGAAAATTGGGCCCCATATACAGAGGGCAAGGAGAGACCAAAGAAAGGCAGACTACTTCAGATTGATAGGTGGCAGTTCTAATAAGTAAGAGAATTTATGTACGATTCTTGTCTTCACCCACCTGCCAGAATCTACAAAGTTTATATAGAGGCCTTAACTGGGTTCAGTTACATATACCGTCCAGATGGTCTCAACAACATATTGTTCTTTCAAGGCTGCATCCTTGAGAACGACTCCCACTGTGGAAACAGTGAGCATAGTGTACTTTCCAAAGACAGGAGGGGGCGAGGAACCTCCACTTGCCTGGGTTCAGCTTTTGCGTCTACAGGCAGTCACATCCTCTGAATGACCTCCTCCAACATTTTTCAACTCTAACTCTACGTTTTTTTTCCCCCAATATAATTTGTTCTCTTTGGTTTTTAAGATAGTATTTCTCGGGCTAGTGTCGATATATGTTTTAAAACAAGTTTCAACTTTCCCCCCCAAATGTTTTCCTTTTAACAAACAAACAAAAATATCTAATCTTCAGCAATCTAGATTTCCAGACTTCTCAATAGGACATATAGAAAACTTTCAAGTTATTCTTTCAAGATTACACCTAGGTGTCTATATCGAAGTAGATTAGTCCCGTGTATTTTCTTGTCTTTGCTGTGGAACAAACTAGTGTAACAAATATAGTGGCTTAAAACAACATTTTGCTTAGTTAGGTAGTTTCTGCAAGGCCATCCTTGAGCTGTGCTGCACTCAGCTGGGCTTACTAATTCCTCAGCTGTTAATTGTCAGGCCATTTGGGCCTGGCTGCTTCTGGATAACTTTATTCACATGTTTGATTCTTGACTCACTCTCAGATGGGTTATAAATACGACTAGATCACATGTCTCTTATCAACCAATAGGCTAATCTAAGTGTATTCACGTGGTGGCAGTGACAGAAGTCCTCGGTGCAGGTTGCAAGTAGGTAAGTTCAAACATGCAAGAGTTTTTCTACCCTATGCTTGTGTCATGTGTGCGTCTCATTTACATGGCAAATTACATGACCAACCTAGATGCAAGAGGTGGGAAAATAGATTCTGCCTTTATATGATAGGATCATTGTGAGCATTTTATTAACCCACTACAGTCTGTCCTTTGATTGCAATTAATTCACTTTCCTCTCACTTTCAAAATACCCGCATCTCCTCTCAAGACTCCCCAAAAGCCTCATTGAGTTCCAGCTTTAGATGGAAATCTAGAATCTCACGATTTAAAAAGGTCTGAATATCGTTCTTGGATGTGTTCCTTTTGCTCTCATGAACTAAAGAAAACTGTGAACTAAAATTACAAGTTATTTGTTCCTCACATACAATGGTGAGACAAGGATAGATAAGGTAATTATAGTTGACTTTTCCACTCAAAAAAAAAATGAAGAGCAGGAGACAGATAACAGGCACTGATTCATGCAATTCTGAAATCCCACAGGCCAAATGCTGTCGGGTCTCTGACTCTGGAGCCAGGAATGTTTTTCTGACTAGGGCTTAGTTCTGCTCCATAGAAGTCACTTCCCAGTGCAAAATTTCTAAGTTTGAGTGTGGTTTCTTGGTCCATAGTTCTCCATGAATCTTGACTCCATCATGTGGACTCTTGCTTCTATCTTCTTAAATGTTCTTGCTTTTCCCACAAAAATTGCCTTGTTTGCAACTGAGTAGCTTTCTTAGCTTGCTTCCTCCCATAGAGTGTTGAGATACAGAGGATTTTTCGTTGTTGAAATTTTAAGTCTCAGTTTCTTTTCAGCTAAACTAGTGGCCCTTTTTACTGATAAACCTCCCATAAATTTTTTGTGGGTTTTCAGATTCTAGTCTGCTCTAATCAATAAAATCCAAAATCTCAATTGTTTTTGAAACTGCCTCTCTCTGTAGAGTTAATAAATGCCTTTTTGGGGGTTAAGCTTTTGTGTGACCACGGTCATTATTTTTAGAGGCCTTGTGTGTATCTCGGAGAGGCCATTCAACACTCCTTGAGTCTTTCAGGATTTTAACAAAGGGTTTTACAGACACATCCTTGATTTGATCTTTGTTTTCATTTTATTTTGAAAATATTTTGCTGGTTGGACATACTGGAAATGAAAATCAGTTTTGTTTTCCAGGCCTAGTCCTACAGCTTCATTTTCCCTTTAAATTCTGCCTGAGAACAGAATGGTTCCTTTTTATCTTATCTCTCTCTTGCCACACTTTATTCTTGAAGCTGAAAGAAGCCAACTGACACTTTTAACATTTTGCTTGGGAGCTATCTTGTAATGCCAACAAGTGTATCGGTAAGTTTTCTGCCTTCTGTGTCACTGCAGGTGACAGTTTTGCCAACTGTTCTTTTACTTCAGCTTTTGCAACAGTTTCCTCACTGCTTTTCCAGCTTTAATTTACCACCCAGTCCTAAATCCAGTGCCACATATTTCAGGTTAGTCAACAACAGCACACCCCTTATAGGTACCTATTTATATATCAGCTAATTTGTTTGTGTAAAAAACCCTCAAACCTCAAAACTTAGTGGCTTGAAAATACAGCCATTTTTTAGCTCATGATTCTGCGGGTCTGCAATATGAACCGGGTTCAGTGGTGTCTCTTTTGATCTGAGGTGGCCTTGGCTCATCTCAATTGGACTAGCTCATGCATCTGCTGTTAATTGGCAGGTTGACTGGGGGCTGGCTGATCTAGGATGACCTTACAAATTTTTCTGGTGATTGGCTGGCTGATATCTGGACAGATAGGGTAGCTGAGTCATGTGTTTCTCATCATCTAGCAGGCTGACCAAGGCTTATTCATACGATGATGATAGCAAGAACTCCCCAAAGGGGCAAGTGGCTAAGCCTCAATGTGCAAATGATTTTCAAATCTCTGTTTGTGCCAAAATTTGCTAATAACTTATTGGCAAAAGCAATTCACATAGCTCATCCATATTCGTGGATTAAGGAAATAGAATCTGTCTCTTCATTGGAGAAATGAAGAATTATTATCTTGTCAAGCTACTACATCCTGAAAATATTCTCTGTGACTACAGTCCATTGTCCACTGTCTAATATTTTCAGTACCCAAGGAATTCACAAGGGAAGAAATGGGACCTGCCTCATATCTACATTTTTGAGGATGCATTTGATAGAATAGACTTCAATTCTATTTACTGTATATATAAAAATAATCTGACTATAAAATAACAAAACCAGTATTCACCTGACCTTTTAAGCCTTACTATGCTATTGATAGTCAATATATACATTTCCTTGGTTACTACTGAGTTGCTCTCTTTGATTACTAATCTAAATATCTACATAAAACAATACAGGCAAAGCATATACATGATAAATATTGTAGAAAATACTACTACTCCATAGGAGGTCAACTTTTCATAAATATTTATGTGTAAATTTTAGTGTTTATAGTATATAATGGTATGCTGGCTCATGCAGTATCTGCTTTATCCCCTTCGGGTATGTTTTCCTAAATTATTGAGGCTTAAAACCTAAAACTAAATTTTCCAAACTCCTTGCAGCTTATGTTCTTCATGTTATCTGAGGTCTACCAGGCAGATTGACTGTTGAGATTTGGAAGCCAGAGATAAGTTACATTATACATAGCTGAATGCAGGGAGAGAGCATCTTGTGGGGGAGAATTTTGACTTTTCTGGGATAGCTAAACATGTCTTCAATAACAAAAATGAAAATCTGGTTTTGATCAGTCTGAGTATCAACAGGAGACAAATGACCCACTGTCTATTTACAAAGGGACTAATTGTAAAGGTCCGAGTGGTATGTAAGAGATATCAATGAATACAGAAAGAACCCTGGTCTAACAGCAGTGGAGATGTACCTAGACCCTATCCCAAGGGAAAGAGAAATGTGCTAAGGTTACTGGAATCCAGAGGGAGAGAGAGTTGTGTAAGGCAAGTTGCCTTGAGGACCACAGCCATCCTGAGGCAACCTAACAGAACAGGGAAGAACCTAAACGAATAAATGCCACAAATTCACTCTTTCTTCTTTCCAGTCTTCTCCCAATATCCCCCTGGTCTATCCAAGGAGAAGCTACAGGGGTCATTAGCCTGTTAATGGAGTCTAGAAGATCAGCTTCTCGGGGCAGAAGGCAGAGTGGAGAAGGGTAAGTAGATCTGGAAGAGCAGATATCTGTGACAGATATCTGGCACAGGTGCCTTGTAGCTGTCAAATACTTGATCCATAGTGTAATAGGTGGCAGACAGAAGCCACAGTGGAGTTTTCACTAGAAAAGTACTGAAGTTCTGTTCTGACTGCAATTTTCCTAGCTGTCTAGCATCCAAATTTGGTTCTTTGTCTGAGATAGAAATGCTTTAAGCTACCTAATGCCCTTAATAAATCCTTTCCTGCTTAGAAGGTATTCTGTTGTTGGGAACAAAAAACCCTAACTATATAGTGGTAATAAGGATGAATGGATGAAAGAAATAAATGAAAATAACCTATGACCTTACTTAAAATTGGAAAATCAAATTAAAGATAAAATCAAATTAAAATATAAGATAAAGTATAACATAATGTAAAATTATGTTAACTTAAAAGACAAAGTATTAACATTAATATAGAGATAAAATATTATTTGAAATGACCAATGTGTTTAAATAAATCTTAGAAAATGTATGGGAAAAATGCCCTCTTATAAAATTTCAAAGACTTGTGGAATCCTTGAAGGGTGTCTGTGAACTCGAAGTTAACATTGTTTTGAAGAACCACGAACAAATGAGATAATTAGATATACATGAAGGTTTGTGGTTATCACATATTCAGTGTTAATATCCCTTGCTATAGCAATCTTAAAGTTATTAAGTGCTCAGTTCATCCAGTATGAGCTGGCATATTTTGTGGCACTTAGTCGAAGGAGAAAGTACCTTGATCTACAGGTTTATCAGCCTATATAAAAAGAGTTTGCTAACAAAAGCTGAGATGCCTCTGAAGTTGCTAAAGAGCAGAACTTATCATTTTCTTCTGAATTTATAACAATTTGAGAAGTGTATGACTTTGCATCAGAAACTATAATTTGCTTTTAAGTTTTTGAGCTCAGCAATTCACATATTTCCTGAAGTCTATTTGAAGCAAGATAGCAAAAGCTGGTATAATTTATATATAAAATTGGGAAAGTATATTGAGTATGAACCATTAAGTTTATATTAAGTTGTGTTTTACATTTTAAAACTGTGAGCAGTAGAAAGAAAATATATGTGGTAAGGAAGATACATACATAATGGCATATTATGAGTACATTTGAACATTTGTCTGTCATTTATAAATCGGCCTTCAGCAACATGTCTTCAATAACAAAAATGCAAAATATCTGCTATTTTAAGTAATCTTGCAGCAAGTAACAGGGTATGTGGTACATATAACTGTTTTTCCCCTTCCCCCTACATGATCCACCATCTGGACTCTCAAGTAGTTCTTAGGTGGTTGAATAGGTTTTTGTTCTGCAGTCTTTTTACTCCTTTTTAAAATTGTTGTTTTGTTGAAAATCAAGACAAAGGAAGATGAAGTGAACTAAAAAACAAAAAGCAGTAAAACTGTGCATCAAAAAAAGATGTTTTCCGGATTAGAAACTAAAAAGAGAAATTATAGAAACATGGGGGATATGTGATAAATATAATTATTTGATAGTTAGGTGATAATAGTGCCTCCCACTTTGTTAACTAGAGACATTAGTTATTTTTTAAATTTAAAATATAATCATTAATGTACCAGTACAGCCATTATGAGTTGTCATGTTTAGTTTTTAAAAAATAGTTTTTTTATCATAAGCCTCTGAATTGGCCAATCTGTTCATTTATTATTCTCTATGCAGTAGCACTGATCTTCCCACATTATAACTCAGTCTTTTCGGAAATTAAACAAGTTTTCATTAGCTAATGACTTCTTTTATATGTAGTTTTAAAAGTATAAGTTAGATTCACTTTATAAGAGAGGAAGGAAAATGAGAGGGCAAGTTAGTTGGACTTTGAAACTAATTTGTTAATTAAGTTCTTCTTCACCATCAATATGCACTTGAGAGACTGAATATACAAGTAGACAATGTATAAAAACAGAACTCTGATCCACAATCTGTAGCAATCAGTTAGCCAGCCAAACAACAACCCTTGTAGCAATCAGCAACCAACCAACCAGTTCTTGATCAATAACTGACAGCTTCCCTAATTTTTGCCCCTGCTTCCAACTTAGGATCAACTAGAGAGAGCCAAATATGCACCCCTAATCAATCACAGAGTATTCCCCACTTCTAGTTAGTCCACTTATAACTTCCCCATGCCAATAGTCTCCAATTAGGGCATACTGAAACCTTCCCTTTTTTCCACTATAAAGCTATTTCTCTCTTCTTCCTGTCTTTGGGTGGCTGCCAGACACAAGTGATGGTGGCTGGGCTGACTTCCTTTCTATACCAAACAATATTGCTTGTTGTCATTCACGTGATCTTTAATTATTTTTGTGTTTATTAAGGTCTTCCTCTCTTAGCACTCTGAGAATACATCTTCACTGACTCTCATCATTATAGAGAGAAATAGTGTGTTTGCTTATCTGCCTTCCCCATGAGCGTGTGATACCCTAGAAGGAAGGGCGCCTCATGATATCTGAAAATGTCTGTTACGTAGTAGGTTCTCGGAAATACGTATCCATTTATTTGTTGAATGGATGGATTCTATTCTTAGTACTGTGTTAGTAACAGGACACTAAGTGGTAGAATACAAGGACTCTAGTCTCAAAACACTTAAAATTTCTCATTATTTTTCTAGGTAAAACTTGCCTATGCAACTTTAATAATGCCCAAAGATTATTGGATTATTTCTGAAAACAAGATAGCATCTTTTTGGATTCAAGGACTGCTATTTAGATATAGTAGTTTTACTAGTTTCATAAAATTTCATGACTCATTAGACCATTTTACTCTTGCTCAGTTTTAGATCGACACCCTGTTTAGTAGTTTCATTTAGGTTCACTCTTAATGGAAATTTATTCCGGCCAGCCCTTTAAAATTCCAATGTTCTGCAATTACAGGTTTAGAACCATATTTATTCTGTTTTCTTTTCCTTTGTAAGATAGTCTTATGCTAGAATTTATTCATAAATGACTACTTTAGGTGAAAGAAGTTGATCAACATTTACAGGAAATATATTATTCCTCAAATTCTTCTTCTGTATTCTTTCTTTAAGGATGTTTTACTCCTATTCTATTCTATTCTATTCTATTCTATTCTATTCTATTCTATTCTATTCTATTCTATTCTATTCTACTCTGTTCTATTCTATGCATAGCAATAAACAATGGAAGAGCAAAGCAAACATTTTCTTTGGCTGTGTTCATTCTTCTCTTCCGCCTAAAAGTCTTTTCTCTCAGTTCCTTGTCTATTTTTTTTTAAACATCTTTATTGAAGTATAATTGCTTCACAATGGTGTGTTAGTTTCTGCTTTATTACAAAGTGAATCAGCTACACATATACACACGTTCCCATATCTCCTCCCTCCTGCATCTCCCTCCCTCCCACCCTCCCCATCCCATCCCCCCAGGCGTTTGTTCTTTTTATTTTTCATCCTCCACCTCCTTTACTTCCTGTTTTTCTTCAAATATATATATATATGTATTTTAACATCTTTTTTTTTAACATCTTTATTAGAGTATAATTGCTTTACAATGGTTTGTCAGTTTCTGCTTTATAACAAAGTGAATCAGTTATACATATACATATGTCCCCATATCTCTTCCCTCTTGCATCTCCTTCCCTCCCACCCTCCCTATCCCACCCCTCTAGGTGGTCACAAAGCACAGAGCTGATCTCCCTGTGCTTTGTGGCTGCTTCCCACTAGCTATCTATTTTACGTTTGGTAGTGTATATATGTCCATGCCACTCTCTCACTTTGTCCCAGCTTACCCTTCCCCCTCCCTGTATCCTCAAGTTATTTTAACATCTTTATTGGAGTATAATTGCTTTACAATGGTGTGTTATTTTCTGCTTTATAACAAAGTGAATCAGCTATACATGTACGTATATCCCCATATCTCCTCCCTCTTGCGTCTCCCTTCCACACTCCCTATCCCTCCCCTCAAGGTGGACACAAAGCACCGAGCTGATCTCCCTGTGCTATGAGGCTTCTTCCCACTAGCTATCTATTTTACATTTGGTAGTGTATATATGTCCATGCCACTCTCTCACTTCGTCCCAGCTTCCCCTTCCCCCTCCCAGTGTCCTCAAGTCCATTCTCTATGTCTGCGTCTTTACTCTTGTACTGCCCTAAGTTCTTCAGAACCATTTAAAAAAAATTTTTTTTTTTATTTCTTAGATTCCATATATATGTGTTAGCATATGGTAGCTGAGCACTTACTCTTTGAGGCATTGGTGATACAGGGATGAACACGATAGTTTCGATCCTTGCCCTAATGAAACATATCAGAATGGAAGAAGATTCACAGTAACTTGACAAATAAAAAAGACAGCTAAAAATTGTGAAAATTTTTAATTAAATAAACAGGGTGATGCAATAGACAGGAACAGAATCAATTGCAACAGTTCTTCAGAGAAGGCTGTCAGAAAGCCTTTTGGAGGAGCAAATATTTAAGATAAAAGTACTTTGTCCCTTTAATTTTTCTTATTCATCAGTTTCAAATAATACATTTCAAAATACAAGTTTCATAGATTACTTTACTTTAAATTTTCTAAAATTCACATGTTATGACTTCACTGTTTGCTGCAAGATGTGGGCCATAGAGGGAAGGGCTACACATTTTCCTATTGAGAGAGTTATTATATGGTCGTTATTTAACCAATGAATTTTTTGGTTTTTTTATGGTTAGTTATAGAACATTGCCTACCACAGTAGACTGGATACCTTAGTTTCCTCAACGTAAGAAAAGCAAATCAATAAATCTATATTAGGAGTTGGCAAACTTTTCCTGTAGTGGGCCATATAAGCAAATAATTTAGACTTTGCAGAACATATGGTTTGCTACAACTATCCAACTCTGCCGTTGTATGATGAAAACAGCTATAGACAATATATAAATGAATAAGCATGACTGTATTCCAGTAAACATTTCATTACAAAAACAGGTGGCAGGTCAGATTTAGCCCCCAGGCTCTAGTTTGGCAACCCCTGACCTATTTGACAGTGGTGAATGAGGTAACACACTTAAGATACTAAGCACAGTGACTGTTACATTGTAAGTCTTCAGTAAATATGTTATGACATTTAGTAAAATTATGATTAGCATCATTATAGATCTTACAAAGACTAAGGGGTCAAATGCTGGGCAAAATTCTTAGCTTGAACAATCATCAAACATTTACTTTTGTCCTCTCTCTCTAGTTTTTCTCTCATTAAAATTCAATTATATTTGGGGTTCCTTTGAGTGTCAACCAAATGAGCAATAGATATGTGTTGAGGAATTAATGGGTAGTCACGATTCACTGTTAACCTAAATGTATTTTTATTTTAAGTTTTTCTAGTTATTTTTATGGCAAATCAACTTTTAGTACCTTTAAATAATAAGGATAATAAATGCCCTCTTGTCTTATGCATGATACTCCAAAGGGCAATGCGCTATAATCACTATCCCTGAAAACAGTAAAATTTGCAGTCTACTTGGCAATTCTCTATCCTCTCTGTTCTCCGAGTCCTTTTTTTCTTTACCTGTATCAGTTCTTAAAATATATATTGTCCCTGGACACTCTTACATTTTCATTTTCTTCATGTATGCTGCTGTACTTAACCTCGTAGCACAATGTGCTGTTTAGAAACAGACAATTTAAAAACTGCTGCTGCTGCAGGTTGTCTGAAAGGTCCTTTCAAGTTAGGAGAAAAGATTTAAAAATTTTTGCTGTTAAGAACAAAAGAATATTTAATTAGATTAAGCATGAATATTCCTATTTGTATTAATAAATATATACTATTTCTATTTTGTGTGACTGTATTATTATTATGAAATGCAGCTGAGTACATTAACACAGAGCAAGTGAAAAATGTAAAATATTTATGGAATTGTTTGAAGATCTTTTTCCAGCATGAGATTAAGCAATAGGCCAAATAGAACAGGGCTAAAGTTAGGGAATATATAAAATGCTATCCTTTTCTATTATTGTAAATACTGGCAGAACAAGAAATTACATATAACTTATACTTGGTATGATTTACAATAATAGAAAATTAATTACATAAATTCAGTTTACTAAAAATGCTTTGGTTAGTAATATGCCTCAAATATATATACCTAGGAAGTCTGAAAGAGAGAAAATTCACAAGTATACAGAAAGCACATCAAATTGGAATGGTGGGGAAAATCTTTAGTCTATAAAAGAGAAGACTTGTCAATTGGGGGAGGACAGGATTCCTGCTTTGAAATTAATAAAAAAGCCTGATACGTTGAAGGGGTATCAAAGTTTTAGACTGTAAAATTCTCAGTGGCACAACTAGGAGGAATGAGTTTTTGCAGGAAGACAGAATTCATGAGGCAAATCAATGGTTCTGAACCTGTTTGGAGTCACTGAGTTGATGGAAGCTGTACTTGTCAACAATATGCAAATAGTTACTTAGGGTTTCAGGCTCACAGATCAACTACTTTGGGGAAGGAATGTCCATAGATCCCAGATTAAGGACCCCTAGAGTCCTTTCTGAGAAATAGAACTGTTGAAAAATTTGTTTAATTAATTAATTGTGTACTTTCTCTTTCATTGGTCTTCTTTATTGCTCTTTGATCAGAAGATGTATTTAGATAAATCAAAAAAGGTAATATCTACTACCCATGAGGTTCGTTGCATCTTTTCCTTGAAGCATTTAAGACTAGAATAGATGAATACCTTCATCTAGGTAAAAGTGCCCGCATAGAAATGAATCAATAATCAGTGAGAATTCCTACCAAGAACCATTTGAAATTTTTATGTGTATTGAGTGTGTTATGTATCTATAGCAGTGGCGACAACAGCATTCTAGCATGGGTATTGTGTTCATTTGCATATCTTATCAATTATTTAATTTTAAATATAGAGTTCATAAAATCTCCCTGTTTAGAGATTTCTCTGGAAATTCTAACATTTGGCTTGCTAGAGAATTTAGGAAACCGATATTGGTCTGAGAATGATTTTTTTATTGGAGGGAAAGGGATTCAAAACACCCATCTAATAAAGAGGCAATACAATTTGCTCAGATACAATACTAAAGCCAAACTTTCGCCTGAATTTTTAAATGATAAAATTGAATATAGATGCATTATCTAGCATTTTGATGAGTCTACAGGTTTTCATAAAGGTACCTCACACAGGGAAGTAATTACTACCAGTTTCTCAAGCATTTTCTGAGAGACTCTATGGTATAGTTCAGTAAAAATGTGGTCCTTAGACCAGGAGCATCAGTATTACTTGTAAGGTTGTCTCAAATGCAAATTTATGGCCATCACCTCAACCTTCTCCCTCAGAATCTCTCGTGATGGGAACTGGAAACTATTTTAACAAGCTTTCCAGGAGATTTTTTTGTATGCTAAGGTTTGAGAACCACTGGTATAGTTGAAATTATATGGGCTTTGGGGTCAGATAAACACTCATTTTAATCCTGATTTTTCTATTAACTAATTTTGTAAGCTATCAAATCTGTCTGTGCTTATTTCCTATAAATCAGGGGTAATCAAATTTTTTAGGGCCACTAGAGGATTCGTGAAAATGTATCAAAAGTAATAGAATGCTCCCAGAAAATAATAGGGCTCATAGTAAATTGCAGTTTTTTCATATTGGAGTCATGATATGTGCTATTACTTGACTATTTACCTGGAACCAGGGCAACTGCTTTACATGTATTGACTCACTTGATCTTCATAGCAACCTTATTTGATATGATTTTACAGAGGAAGAAACTGAGGTATAGAATAGTGAATTTTCAGCTCAATGAACAACTGAAAACTGAATGAAGGTTAATGTACAACTCAGTGATAATTACTTGCATTGAATTTGTAATTTTTAATTAAAGGTATTATGTTTGGTAATGGTACTTTGGCTTCTTTTTTGAATTTTAAAAATCAAAAAAAAATTATTTGTCATAAAGTGCTGATTCCAAACTAATGTTACCTGCTTACATCTCACTGTCATCTACACATTTGTTTTTTTCAGTGGTTTACTGATGCCTAGTTTGATTTCTTATAGTCTTTCCATCAGTTTTAAACCATTGTTGATGATGTTGTCAGTTAAATAATAACAGAAATCTGATTGGTAACTACACTTAATCACTTTTAATATTTGTGTGTTGAATGGAAATTCTTTAGTGCATTCTCTGTTTTGTGGTATGTGGATTGAACCTAGGGTGAATTATATATTTTAGACTTAACCATCATTTTCAATTTCAATATACTCCAACTAGAAAGTTCCTAGACTGTTGGGCTCTTCGTTGTCACACTAAAAGGACAATTTATTTTCTTGGAAAGCTGTCTTGAAATCATGGCCCTTTGATGGAAAAAATGCTGAGTTAAGTTCAAGGCAAATAAATACGTAAAATATTTCTTCAGGACTGGGTCATGTACTTTTCAAATGAAATGCTCACATGATATTGCTGTGAGTTGAAAATCAGTGCCCCCCTGGCCTGACACAGTTCTGATGGCACTCTGAGCACTTTTAATCAGCACTGCTTTCCTGACGGTGAATAGTGAGAACTCAACGATTAGGAATTACTCTTTTCTTGATTCCTAATTTTTTCCCACCTCTTGGTTGCAATTATTGCTAGCTCTATGGGGTATAAACTTGTATTAGTCTCAAATTTTTCTGTGATACAAATAGAAAGATTTAATTATTTCTCTTGTTTTGAGCCTGTGGGAAACTAAAAAGATTTCTAAGAGATCATTCGAAGTTAACCAAGAACTGGATCAACAAATACATTTTGTGTATTATCTTGGATGTAGGAACAGTAAAAATGAAAGCACATTTCTAGAGGAAACCACTTCATAATTTAGTGCTCTCAGTGAGCAAATTAGTTTTCTTCTATTCTTGTTTGAAACAGAAAACAGCAAACTACCCCATTGTCATAGTCAAAATTAACATCCTTGCTGCTGACTTAATACTTAATAAGAACTCATTAATTCTTACTGAATGTATGATTTTATTTCCTTTATATAATCTTCTAGAATAATCTGTTTTCATATGCAATTTTGATTTTCATTTTATAGGAGTTATTTGTTCTTAATTATTTATCCAAAAGCATTCATTACTTTTATCTGTAAATTAAATCTATTTTTATTTTTTTATATTTGAAATGGTTTTCCTTTTTAATTTTCAGCCTTTTCAAAAGCAATGATTATGATAGTATTTACAGGTACTATTGTTTAACTATGATAACGGTTAGCTACATACTGATCTTTTTCTACTACACTTATTTTTATTTCCATCATTGTCCTTTGGAGTAGGAATATTTTGTATAGAAATTTTGGACAACAGAATATTTTAGTGGAAATAGCAGGTGAGTGTTTGCAGATGAACACTTGAAATCAGAAAGAGGGGAGGAAAAGAGGAGGGAAGGAGAATGAATAGAAAGTCATAGCACACAATCTGTGTGAGTGAGGGGATCGCATGAACACACTCTCCAATGGCAAACCTGTGGCCTTATGTTAATCTAATCAAAGAAACTATTTCTGTCTGGTACTACCTGTGTCAATTTCAGGTTATGAAAACTTACAGAATATGAGTCAACAGTGCCGAGAGCTCTTTAGATGTCACATTTCTAGGCATGTTCTCATTCCCTGTAAAGAATAATCTTGCCTTGGCATTAGAAACTGTAGCTAAGATTTTTATTTGATACAAAAATGACAAAAAATGTTTATCCAAAGCATTCACACAGATAGGTTCTTCTGTCATATTATTGATAGTTTGGCTCTTTAAATGAGTGTGTAAAAGTTCTGTTGACTTAAAAGTTAATAAAATTGATATTGGTTTATTTGAGAGAATTAACATTAGGTCTATTTCTTCAACTTCTGTTTTTCATCTTTAGTTTGAAAACTGCATAAGAATGACTCTGTAATTTTATTTATCTATGGGTCAGAATTTTGCTATTTATATACTTAAAGAATATATGACTGACTAATGGGAGTACAAGCTGTGAGATTTTAATCTATTATCATGCCCATCTGTTAATTAGATAAATGTGAAATGATTGAATATGTCAGGAAATATTGAAAGTAGTTTAGTCTCTACATTCTTTAAACCATGTGCAATTTTCCCTACATCATTGTAAAAGAACACCTTTTAAGTTTTCATCTTTATCTTTAGACTCAGTAAGTCCAGATAAAATTAAAATCTTTTATTTTTCTATCACTGAAATCAAATAAAACTTTTAAAAGCAGTTATTTAACTGCTTATTTGAAGCAGTTATTAGGCAAATGTTTCTTTTCCAGACAAACAATCCTATACCTACTGCTATTCCTTGTACATCTTTGTGACATTTTGTAGTTAAAGTTAGCTTTGTTTAACTAGTCCTAGGAAATCTGACTTCTGGATTATTATAAAGGATACAACTCAGGGACAGCCAGATGGGAGAGATGCACAGGGCAATGTATTTGGGAAGGTGGGGTGCACCACCTTCCCAACACCTCCTTGTGTTCACCAACTTGGAAGCTCTCAAAACCCCATTATTTAGGAGTTTTGATGGAGGTTTTATTACATAGGCATGATTGATTAAATCATGGACCATTGGTGATAACTAAACCTCCAGTCTCTCTCCCCTCTCAAGAGATAAAGGGGTGGGGATGAAAGTTTCAAGCCTCTAATTGTGCCTGGCCTTTCTGGTGACCAGTCCCCATCCTGAAGCTACCTTGGGGCCCACCAAGAATTGCCTCACTAAGACAAAAGATGCTCCTGTCACTCAGGAATTTACAAAGGACTTAAGAGCTCTGTGTCGGGAACTAGGGACAAAGACCAAATATCTATTTCCCATCGTACACCTTCCATAATCAAGAAGTGTGCAGAGGAAGGCCACTGATGGTCTCATGCATGCTAAAACTTCCAGAATGCACAGGACTCTTCTGTTGTATTCAGTTACAAAAGTGACAACAAAATAACTCTAGTTTTTATTCTAGCTAAGTCCTCTCATCCATTTTCAATTCCACATTTACAATAAGATGGAAACAAGTTCCCTGTTTTTTGTATCAATATCTCTCACAGCCCTTAACACATTGCTTTGTATAGAACATATTCCCAAAATGTGTTGAATACACTCTGTTTAAAATAAGCACCAGAATAGCTTATAGAGGTTCTAATAAGTTTTCTGTTAGTAAACATTAAAAACAACCATAACAACAATAAACACTTGAAAAAATTGAATGTCACTTATGTACCAAGAACTATGCTAGGCTCTTTATATGCATTCTTTAATTCATCAATATTTTGAGATAGGTCTTACTTTTCCCCACTCTATACGTTAAGCTCAAACAGCTTAATTGACTTTCACATAGCTGTACAGTTGAGTTCAAATATAGGACTATTTGTAACATGCTACTCCTCATGCCAGAAACTTTAAGAAATGTTCTATGTATATATTAAATTAGTTTTTTACAAAATGAAACAGAGTTAGGAAAGTTACAGCAATATTTTTACTGCCCTACATTCTAATTCCTCAAAAACTTCAATTTGTCCCCCTCCCACCCATGGATTACTGCTTTATAGTTCTACATCTGCCTTATTTTTATCAATTACAATATTGATGTTGAGGAGGAAAAGTGAAAGTATATCTGTGTCATATGGTATCACATTGAAACCTGACATGAGTTAATTGAGTATTTTGCCTTAAAATTTAAGGACAAAAGGACATTTTCTCCACATGTACCACTTTATATTTGAATACAAAATGACAAAACATAGAGGTGAATATATATACAGTACAGTTCTAGTTCTATTTCTAGAGTCTTGACTTTCTATTTAGAGCAATTGGTGCCTTCTTTTTTTTTTGGAACAAGAACTACAATTTATGCTTTTAGTTTTATAAGAAAAATCATTAAATAATCAATGCAACATATTTTATTCCTATCTTATATCTAGGTGAGAAAATTTACCCTTTGCATCATTTGTTATTCAGTAGTGCCAGAATTTTAAAACCAGACATTCTATTGATTGAAGACGATAGCTATTTGGATAAGAGGTACAGGCAAACTGTCCTTAATAAGTGTGGTACAATGATATTGACAAAGTTTCAGTCTGCAGTCTGACTTGCCTAGTCTCTGCATACAAATAGAGAAAAATAACATAGTCTGACAGATTCCAATGTTTTATACAGAATTCTTTTCTGAGTTTTATTTTGCATGGATGTGATTGGAATTAAATAACTCTTTCTATCCAACTGAGAAACCGATATTCAGAACTAATCTGATGTCAAATTTGGCTCCCAGTTTTAATCCTATGCTTAATTAAAGCATCTCATGCATTTCTTGTCTCTCATTGTCTTTTTTATAATTCTATATAGAAATAATATTCACGAATCTATGATTTCATCATAAAACTAAAAGATAATTTGAGTGGCATCAGTTTAACAAAAATACAGAATTTTTTGTGGAGTTAAAGTGGATAAAAAATGTTTCATTATTCAATTTACTCAGCCATACTTTGGACAGGAATTCAACTCCTCCAGCTTTGCAGTTGCTCTGTGGAATACTTCATCATCTGCTGTACAACCTCGGAATATGTGTTCCCTCAAATTTACTTCTCTTTTTTGAAAAGGATTATGATTCCCATCTATTTTTAAAAAATTTTTATTTTATATCGGAGTATAGTTGACTAACAATGTTGTGTTAGTTTCAGGTGTACAGCAAAACAATTCAGTTATGCATATCCATGTATCTATTCTTTTTAAAATTGTTTTCCCATTTAAGTTGTTACAGAATATTGAGCAGAGTTCCCTCTGTTGTATAGTAGGTCCTTGTTGGTTATCTATTTTAAACATAGCAGTGTGTACGTGTTCATCCCAAACTCCCAATTTATCCCTCCTCCCACCTTTCGCTTTTGATAACCATAAATTTTTTTTCTAAGTCTGTGAGTCTGTTTCTGTTTTGTAAATAATTTCATTTGTATCATTTTTTTTTTAGATTCCACATATAAGTGATATCATATGATACTTGTCTTTGTGTGATATACTTCACTTAGTATGTTAATCTCCAGGTCCATCTGTGTTGCTGCAAATGGCATTATTTCATTCTTTTTAATGGCTGAATAATATTTTATTGTATATATGTACCACATCTTCTTTATACATTCATCTGTCGGTGGACATTTAGGTTGCTTCAATGTCTTGGTTATTGTAAACAGTACTGCACTGTGAACACTGGGGTGCATATATCTTTTCAAATTATGGTTTTCTCTGGATATACGCCCAGGAGTGGGATTCTGGATCATATGGTAGCTCTATTTTTAGTTTCTTAAGGAACCTCCATACTATTCTCCATAGTGGTTGTACCGATTTACATTCCCACCAACAGTGTAGGAGGGTTCCCTTTTCTCCATATCCTCTCCGGCATTTATTGTTTGTAGACTGTCTGATGATGGCCATTCTGACTGGTGTGAGGTGATATCTCATTGTAGTTTTGATTTACATTTCTCTAATAATTAGTGATGTTGTGCATCTTGGCCATCTGTATGTCTTCTTTGGAGAAATGTCTATTTAGATCTTTTGCCCATCTTTTGATTGGGTTGTTTGCTTTTTTGATATTAAGCTGCATGAGATGTTTGTAAACTTTGGAGATGAATCCCTTGTCTGTCACATTGTTTGCAAATATTTTCTTCCATTCTGTGGGTTTCTATGTAACTTGTTGTGCCTACTGTGTGAAATAGAGATTCCTACTCCATGGACATTGAGCTTTGGACAATGGAATGTGATCGGAAGTTAGATACACCACATCCAAGCAGAAATCTTCAATAGCCATTGTGTCTGTTTCCACCAGCTCTCTTGTGCTTTTCCCCCTGCTTTGAGAATTTCTGTCCTGGGTAGATGTCTCACCTTCAGCCTGGATCCTTGAATGAAAGAACACGTAGAGCAGAGACCCACAGCTGCCAACATAAAACATCAGTGAAAAGTAAACCTTTATTATTATAAGCCATTGATATTTATAACTTGTTTATTACCATAACACAGCTAACATACAAAATGGTTGTATGTAACTCCAGGAAATTATGAATGGATTAGGTTTATTTCAGTAATAAAGACAAGAAAATGGTAAATTCCTTTTAGGGTTTGGAGTAGAGCAGTGAGATTAATCTCATTTTAGAACTACTCCACTTTAAACATGGATTCAAGAGTTATAAGTCCAACCTTCAATTATGAATATATAGAAATGATGGTTTATCATTTAGAATTCATTATGTTGTGATATGAACAATGAATAGTTGTTATTTCAAGGGTAATTGTTTTTCGGTCCCAAAGGCAAACATTTTCAAGTCTAATTCCAATCAAATCTAAGAAACTGTCAAAGCCTTTTGTTGAACCAAAATGGAATTTTACTCTATTGAATACTTTAAAAACACATAGAAACTTAGCTGTAGTTTGTAAATCTTTTCTTATGCTTCACTGTAATAGTATTTGTTTTTTCTAAACTTGCTTTGCATGTAATGATTATCTGGTCTAGTAGAGCAAAATTAACTTAAAAAATCCAAACAGTTAATGGAGGTTTAAAACCGTTGTGGAACTATGAATATTTTGCAATCATTGGACTTCCCATTCTTTTAATAGCTACAAAATAACTTATTTACATAGTTAAAAAATAAGCTATACAAAGAGTAGAATATGAAAAGTAAAATATTACCTCTATTTAATACTATAATCTTACTTCTTAGAGGTAATAATCATTAAACATTTCTATTTTTAGTTCAAGTTTTTATTCTGCCTGCCTGTAATTCTAAACATCATTCTTAACCTTTATTTCTTTCTTGATTTATCAACTTTAGACTTTATCAGTTTACTTGTGATATGGTAAAGCTAGATCATTTAGATCATTACCAGTTTTTCTCAAACTTTAACATACATACACATCACCTGTTGATCTAATAAAAATATGGATTATAATTAAGAACATGCAGCCTTTTAATCATACTTCTTATTATTTGTTCAGGTTGGGATGGACTGTCCTCTAAACCTGACAAAAATGGGTCATTCTACAACTTCTTGCCAGCTCTCCTCTGAGTTAGTGTCATTGTTTCTTGGATCTCCTATTTCCTTTCTATTAGATTTTATGTTTTTTAAAACAATTTTCCTTGGTTATTACTTCAAATAATTTTTCATTGTGCTTTTATAGATGCAAATGTATTTATTTTGTTTTCAGAATCAGAGCTACTAATATTTTAAGTGTAGAATTTTAGATTCAAAATCTACTGCTTTTGGAATTTTAAAGACATTGCTCTAGTTTCCAGTAATGCTGATGGGAAATTAGATGCAAATCTTATTTTTATACCTTTGAAGGTAAACTTATCTTTTAGATGCTTTTAAAACTTTACATTTATTCTCAGAGGTCTGAATTTTATTATGATGAAGTTAGGTTTGGGTTATTTCAAATTCATTATGCTATGCCTTTAAAGATTCCTTAAAATCTGAAGACTCGGCTTTCAGTTATTGCTTCTTAGATATCCCTTATTCCCCCTTTACCATCCTCTACTGTACAGTCCAGCATTTGAATAGTCTGTGAGTCCAATTCTGTTGATTTCTTTGTTTTTTGACAGTGTGTTGTTTTCTCCTGTGAGTGTCTCATAATTTTTTTGTTGATTTGAGACATAATTTCTATAATTGATTTTAGACATAATGTCATAATATAGGAGAGACTAGGTGAAATCATATTAATGCCTATAAATGGACAGGTCTCTTCTTCTGCTATGCCCTTAGAGTAAAATGTTGAGTCCATATTGTCAAGAGTTGAGGTGAGTCTGGAATTTTTTGTTGCTATGTTTACCCTCAGTGCACAACCAGATTCAATTGCTCTAGTGTTTCCTTGTGTTTACTCTGGGGGCTGGTTTGCTGGAAGTTTTTTCTCAATGTTCCCTTGCACGGTCAGCGTCCTTTCCTTCCTGTGCCACAGTGCAAGTCTCTCTCCATACTTTTCCTCTCCTTCAGTAGTCGATAGTTGTTGCACATTCTTGGTGTTTTCTAGCCTGGTGGTGTGGGTGGGGGACAAGAGGTGTTGTCTCTTGTCCTGGTCCAGCCTGAGTCTTAAGTATGCTCTGTGTCCTTGGGTGAGGGATGTGCTCTGCGATCCTGCTCCCAGTCCCTATGACAGCCAATTTCTGCCTTTTATATTTTGCAGATTTGGGGCTGGAGCAGTTTTTCTGCCTTTCCCCATACATAGGAGACCTCTATTGGTGTGGGATTTGGAATATTTCTTGACCCTCTGTCAGGGATAGGATTTTCTCTTTTACCTTCCTGCAGCCACAGTGAGTCTTCTCCTGTGCCCTGGGTGGCAGGGCTTCCTTTTATCCTTAAGGTACTTAAGGATGTTATTTCATAGAGAGGTGTCTCATTAGAACTTCAGGCTTCACTCCTATAGACCTGCACCACCAGCAAAGGCTCTCCTTGGTCTCCCACTTTGCCCTCAGTCTTTTTCGTGAGCACCTGGTGGAGATCATTGGAAAGGAGCCTGTGAACAGAAAGAAAATCTCCTTGTATATACAGCTTCCCAGGGTTCAACACTGTCTCACTAGTCCACATTCAGGCTTTAAGCAATTGTGATGGTTAATCTGATGGGTCAACTTGGCTAGGCCACAGTGCCTGGATATGAGGTCAAACATTATTCTAAATGTTTCTGTGAGGGTGTTTTTGGATGAGATTCACATTTAACTAGGTGAATGTTGTGTAAAGCCATTGTCCTCCATAATATGGGTTGGCCTCATCCAATCAGCTGAAGGCCTGAATAAAACAGAAGTCTGACCTTTTCGAAGCAAGAAGGAATTTTGCCAGAAGACGACCTTTGTACTTGATTGAACAGCAGCGACAGCTCTTTCCTGGGTTTCCAGCTTGCTGGCCCATCCTGTAGATTTTAGATTTGCTAGCCTCCATAACTGCATGAGCCAATTCCTTAAAATGTCCATCTCTCTTTCCTATTAGTTCTGTTTCTCTGGAGAATGCTGACTAGTACAGCAATTAAAAATAAATTTGCCCGAATTTTTATAATCTTATACTTTTATGATACCTGGATTTCTTCTTTCCATGTTCTGCCACAGGTGAGCCGGAGCTCACATCTCATCTCTCTGAGGAGGGACCTATCTTCCCCTGGATTTCAGGCTACGTCATTACATTGCAAACTCAGATCAAGAAAAATTATGATTATTTTTAGCTTATCCAGCATTTTCTTGTTTTTATTGTGGGCACAATATTCCTTCCTAGACAGAAAAAGAACTTCCAGTAATAATTTTCTTTAATCTCCCTTAACATAAAACTAGAGTTTTTATTTTAATTATCTTCTGCTCCTTACAATGTTGATATTTGGCCCAGGGTTCTATTTTTAAATTTGAACACGGAATGTTTCTTTTCCATGTTGTTGTTTTTATCGAGCAGTGTGATGATCCTCATTTGACCACTCATGTTTATGGATAAAGGCCTATGCTGATTAGCGTAGATAAATAGTAGTCAAAGCCCATGTGTCTATATACCCTAAAGCCTCTACCCTGAGTAGAATGCCTGGATGTAAGTTTTTCTGTAAGTGTGTAGATTTTGTCACCCAGAAGGCTACCTTTTCGTTCCAAAATTGGGGAACATCCAGGCAGTCCCTGAACCATGACAGCCACTCATGTAAGGATTCTCTGTGCTGGTGGAGAAATACATGAACATGTTTTATTCCGAGGTAGAGATACTTCCCTTCCCACTGCATCCCCAGTTGCATTCTCACAGGTCCATTGCAGAGGTATAGAGTCACTGCAGGCTTGCATCTGCCCCTCTCCCCATTCTTAACACTCACATCATGATCGACCATTAGAATAATCTTTCTCTTTATAAAGTAGATCCAGGAGCAGATCCAGGTATTTTATCAGTAGCCCTATAATTAATACATGGTGCTTCCCTATACTCCATCCCTATTTTCTATACCTGCGACTCCATGCTTGAAACCTTTTCAAGTCTTCACCAGGCTAAACAACTCCCATCTCTGCATTAGTCTTTTCTTGTTAATGATTTGGTTTGTAATTTTCTCTGGTCTGATTTGTCTGCATTTACACTCTCAAGTGTATTCTTTCTGCCACAAATTTTTTCCTTCATCAATGGCATATTTTCTATTTTTAGAGTATATTTTATTATTTATGGTATATCTTCACTATTATCCCACTGTAATTTTTGGAGTCAATAAAGAAAAATGCTTACAATAAATTCATTATCTTAAATTAGGAGTTTCCTTGTAGACTTTTAGCAAAGGATAAATAACGGTATTTTTGGTGAGTGTGATTCAGTTCAGTACCACGGAAAGCGTTGAGTTATAGCATATGAGTAGAATGATGAGGAATCTTATGTTAATTCTATTTACAGTATTTCAGACCTAAGTGCTCACACTTGTCAGTCGCCAAAAGTGTTAAAATACCATCAGAAAATTGAGTCATTTTGTGTAAGTCCAGATGGTCTTGGTCAGGTGGAACACACATACACACACGGACACACACAAAATTGGTGTTAAGATGTTGCTTTTTAAAAAAGGATGATGGGTTATTCCAGTAATTTTTTAATGGGAAATCAAGTATCTTATTTGATATATTTGTAAATACCGAGCTAAAGTTCTCTTGATTGCGTTTGACTCTCTCAATCTCTGGAGTGACAGGGGTTGGAATGCCTGTTCCCAAGTTTTCTTTGTACAAAACCGAGCTGATGTGCTTCTGTGTCTCCTTGACGCGCTTCACTTCAGGCAGGTCTGGGATGGGGGTTCCTTGTCCAGCCGCCTCCTTATACTTCACCAAGCTAATATGGTCCTGGGTTTGCTTCACTCTCATCATCTCAGGTGTCTTTCCAATCGCCGTTCCTGGTGAGACATCTTCTTTATATAAAACCGAGCTGAAAATTATTTATTATTATTATAAATAATAATTTGATCATCCATCCTACTATCCATTTATTGGTTATTCAGTCAATAAATATTGAGGGCTTTTTATATATAAGGCACTGTTTTAGGATTTTTATATATATAGTGGAGAACAAGACAGAAGTTAGCTTATGTTCTATTAGGAAAGTAATTAATTATTAATGATTTAATTACAATTGTAAATAGATTCTACAAGAAGAAGCTAATTTGGAATGGCAGTATGTAATAAGAAACCTAACCTAGTCTGGCAGTGAGGGGAGATTTCTTCCATAAAGTAAAATTTGAGTTCCACTCTAAAGAAGTATGTGTAGAAATTTCTAAGGAAGGAAAGGTTCAGGAAAAAGCATTTTATGCTGAGAAAACAGCATCAAATGAAATCCCTATTATCCTTGGGATTCAGTGAAATTTACATCCTTCTTCTTGGCAAAACCAAGCCCATGATTTCCTTTTTTTTCTTATATGTATCACTGTACTCAAATTAATGTCAGGGAGTCAAGAGATGAGTTTCTAAAACCTATTCTGGTACTGATGAAGCTCTTTATTTTGAGTAAGTTACTTCATTTTTTGGAGATTTGATGCCCTATTAAATGGTTTAAATTATACTTGCTACAAGAATTTTGGAGAGCAGATATAATAAGAGATAATAATAATAATCAGGAGACATAGAAATGTTTGTATGTTTGTCTTAAACATTACTACTGTTATGTAACTCCATAGAAATAATTCAAAAATAGTATAAAGCTAAGCATGCCAAATATTCATTGAAATATTGTACATAATAGCAAAAATATAGAAATAGGCTTAATAACAAAGGTAAACTATGTTACATCAAATTAATGGAAAATTATTCAGCTAATAAAACGAATGGCTATATAGAAGCATGGGAAACTATATTCTAAAAGTTAAAGCAGCAGATTATGTGTGTATGGATTTGGATTTGCAAAAGTAAAAATAGTTTTGTTGATGTTGTGGCTTATAGAATTGTTTTCTTTTTCTCAAAAGAGTCTGATATGAATATAATAGTTTAGAAGGAAAAATGACAGCATAGCTATAAAAAATCTGCCCCTTCTGACTTGTCTTCTGAGGCTTAATAAAATATGTCAAGATCTCTGAGCTAGACATGGCAATTTTTAGATATTCATAGATAACATAATTCTCATGCCCCAAATACAGAAGATGATACAAAGTGAGAGATGGTTACAAATCTCTCTCTGCATGTGTCAAATTCAATCATCTGAAAATCATTCCTTTGGGCCTTGAGCCTATTTGTCTTTATAGATTTCTACTAAAATATAAACGGTCTTGGGAAGAGTAACTCCTTAAGGCATTATTAACTAACATCTTTGCTGACCCCAGTTGGCTAAGCCCATAATTCTGTGACAAAAAAGTTATAAAAAACTTTAGGTTGAAAATGGAAAGAAGACCAAGTTGATGAAGAGCAGAGAATAGGAACTACACTGAACCTAGTAGAATGCCCAGCAGATGTTATCCCAATGAACAGTTTTGCCTTAGGATCAGTCTCATATTTGTGCTTGCTTTTGAAAAAACATATTAGTACCCATCTGTCAATCTATTATACATCAATCATCTACTTTCTTTTCAACCATGCACCCCAGAAGGTACAGCAAGGCATTATATTTTAAAAGAAGTCTAAATGGGAAATTAGGATCAGGGAAAATACCTATTAGTAGACAATCCAAATCCTATTTTAAAAAGCCACAATTATGCTAACAAGATGGATTAACAAAGGTGTCACAGTTGGGCCTTAAATTTGGCTTTAAGTTTTCAGCAAGCCAAAAAAATAAATGGAGACATGGTTTATTATATATTTCTGATCATAAAACCAGCAGAAAGGAAGCATGCTCATTTGACTAGAATCAAAGTATCTGATTTAACTGAACAGTGAAATATTTCTTGCTCATGGGAGGGGAAGCCCACTTTAATTTGTTTCTCAGGCTACTTTTCTTTTCATGTACCTTCATAACGAAGTGCACTGCCCCAAATTCTGCATGTTGGGAGAATTACCCCTTGCCACTGAGCTGCAAGCCACCCCCTGAGTGAGGATATTACAACTGTTACCCATTTTTGGCTGCCATCCACATACCAAGCTGTCCCATCTCTGAACCACGCTCAGGCTTTTCTTCCTTGGTCAACAAGTTGTGAGAGATGCCTCATACGGCCACAGGTGTGGGCTGAGGGAGAGCTACTGCTGCAGCAGTGATGCCATGTGGTGTGGGATACAAGCTCACACAGTGTGCTTGTGTTCTCTGGTTCTGCTTGTGCTAGTCCCATCTTAAGACAGATTTTTGTTGGCCCATTTTTTTCATATGACTTGATGGGTCTGAAAATGCGAAACTCATAATGGGCAGATTTGGCAGCAAGATCACTTAGTACCCCATGGGCGGGCTCTCTATCATAGTAGCATGCCAGGAACTGTTCTTCAAAAGGTGCATAACTTCAGCTACAGATAGCATAGCCCTGTTGGAGACCTCTAGAAGTTTCCATTGTGATTTTCTTGGATATTTCCCTAAGTTCCTTGTGAACCTTGTCCCACCACCAAAATCTTTAATACCATTAGTGTCTTCCAGTTGATTTGCTCAAGTACCTGAGCTGCTTACATTGCAGCTTGGGCGCTCAGCAGGGCCTTTCCTGCTCTGGCTCCCATGGCAAGCTGCTTGGTTCTCATTGTTTACAAATAGAGCTTTCAGAAACTCTCTTCTTGGCAGAGCAGATCTGTCTTGGTTGAAGGTTTAACCTTCTTCGGAGTTAGGTTACTCCAACTATTAAGTCTTGGGCCTGGGCCTCAACTTTCTCTGCCCTCTGCCAGAGATTAGTGACTCTTTGTGAGCTACCAAGGAGGCCTTCTGGCTTTCACGCTTAACTATTAACCGGTGACTAATCACTCCAGCTTTTCTTTATCTTTTCTCAGAACATCAGTTGTTAGTAATAACCACCCAACTTCAATGTCTTATTTTTTTCAACATCTTTATTGGAGTATAATTGCTTTACAATGGTGTGTTAGTTTCTGCTGTATAACAAAGTGAATCAGCTATACATATATCCCCATATCTCCTCCCTCTTGTGGCTCCCTCCCACCCTCCCTATCCCACCAGTAGTTGCTATTACTCCCGTATTTCTCAGACGTTTGACACAATATACCAATTAATGTATTTTCCTCCACTGGAATAACATTTCAATTTATGGCTCTGGAGAGTTTTAACAATTGGACTGCCACTTGTGCCAGAGACTATTGTGCTGCATCTGTGACTAACAATGGAGATCCTTATTTCCAGTGGGTAGCAAGTGATCCAGTTTCAAAACACCATATTAGCTCTCTTTCTTGGACCACTCCCAGTATCAACTGTTGCAGGTGTGTTCCCTGGGAAGCACCCTCTGAGATGCAGTTTTAACATACTCTTGCTCACCCTGTCCAAGATTGTCTTAGCTTTCCTCTATCATTCTTGAATTCCCATCTTTCTGATTGGAAATTCACAAGTTTTGCTGTGAATTCATTTACCACAGAGAACTCCCAGACTACTTAGCTAAAATCTCAGGAAAATCTTTAAAGCATTATAATGAAAACTATTTAATCAATTAATATAATGGATTTTGTCAGTGCAAGGTTGACACATGTATACTTCCTCATGCACAAAATGCTAGAAACATTTACTTGAATGTGACTGCCAAATTCATGGTGATTAGAAGCATAAATACAAGCTTCCATCATAAGGATTTCAGAAAGCTGTTAAAATTCATAGAAACTTTCCTATTATTATACCCATGAGTCCTTACTATAGACTCTGTCCAAATACAGACAGTGTGGTCAAGAGTTGGGTTCTATTTATAGTTTAGAATGTTGTGTTCCTTAGAAAAATGACTGAATAATTGGGTGGGTTCCTTTGGTTCCTAATTATGTAGTAGGGAGCATGATTTATATGCTTACTTATTTCCCAAGAGTAATGTAAACATGAATTATGATAATACCCATAAAGTATTTGGAGCTTTTTCATGATAAATAGAAAGTATTGCTAGTAAGAACTTTATTTTTTTAACTTTGTTCCACAGGTCTAAGCTAATAGTGATTTAAAATATTTTAGTAAAAATTAAAAAAATATATATTCTTGCTAGGCTCTATTAGTTCCTTTGCTGATTAACCCCGTTTCTTGCTTCAAGAACTCACCTCTTAAATTTGTTTAAGATTAAAACACACTAAAATGTTAGAAATCAAAATCTTCTTGAAACTGCAAAATGATTTGGGTAACAAATCAGTTAAAATAGGTTATTTTATCAAAAGCTGAAAAAAAATGTGGCTTATAGATATTTTCTGCAGTGCCAAGACTGGCAAATTTAGAGAAAATCCAGCATGAATACTGAAAATATAAAAATGGTTAAACCAGAACAGAAATATTGGTGTCAGAATAATAATTTGTTGGGGGCAAGTTGGCCTTGGGTAATACCAGACTCTTTTTTTATGTCACCATGTCTTCCATTAGTGGCTCATTGGTATACTTTCCGTAGAATTGTGCTCCTGTGCTGTGGTGGGTTTTTTTTTTTCCCCCTATGTGATAACTTTTTTGTCTCTCTGGGGATATTTGGAGTTTAACAAGGCATACAGTTAATCTAGAGAATGGAATGAAATATTGGGTGACAGAGAGCAGGTGGGATATTTTGTGAGGGTATTGGACTTGATGGATCTTTTTCTGTCAAGATCCATGAAGGGTCTGAGATTTTACTCTACTTGCCAGCTAACAAGTTATCTTGCCATAGTTTCACAGATGGTGGCAGAAAACATGAGACTCCTAGGTCAGGGACAGGTAAACAGTAATACGGGATGGATGAGCAAAGATTAAATGTAGGCCTGTGGGTGACAAAGGAGAAATGTTCAGCTCAGGTGTAGAGGGGGTGGGAGAGGAAAGAGTGGAGAAAGAAATGGCTCCATGCAGAGAGGGCAGCCCGTGCAAACTCATGGAAGCACCAGAGAACCTTGGAATGTTCAGCTTCTACAGTCTCAGGAATTTTTTTGTACTTATTTGTATATGTATTTTTCAAATGAATGCAATGCACAGTACACTGATCTGAAAGACAGAAGCTAAACGAGAAATGTGGAATCTCATTCAATAATCACCTCCCTTTCGGGTGCGATGCTTAAGAGACAATGCACGCATCTCCTGGGTTCTCAAACTTTGGTTGTATTAGAATCACTTGGGGGACTTGGTAAAAATAAAGAGGTCCAGGTCCTTCAATGAGCCTCGGCCTCTCATCTTTAACAGCTTTCAGGTGATTCTGACACACACCAGAGTTTGATAATCTCTGTCCTGGAAGATGGCTAAAAATAGCTTAGGCTTAAGTAGTTGCAGGCCGACTCATGCACTGTTAACAACACCTGGGGGCAGGCTCAGCCCTCCCACCACAGGGAGGAGCCTTCAGAAGGTGCTTAAGAGGCAGCAGCGGCTTCAGGTACGCAGAGGTGAGGTTTGGTGATCCAAAGAAGTCACTGGCAGTGGTCAGGAGGGCTCAATTTTAATCCTCTGGCCAAAAGACTGTGTAACCTTCGACCAGTTCTCTACCCTTGGCATCGCTGTCTGCATTACTATGGAGTTAAAAATTACACCTTGTTCCTACGGATGCTGCAAGAAGAACGAGGTTAGTCTCTCAAAGTACTATGGAAAATAAGTTACTTTTGGCCCTAGAGCCCTGGCTTCTCAACCTTGAAGGAGCACAGGTCAAGAGCAGGCCCTCGGGGGGACCCGGGGGCAGGGGTGAGCTGGGGGGTTCGGAGAAGTGCACGGGTCCTGGAATAGGACTACCTCCCCCCTCTCCTGGGCTTTCTCTCCTGCACTTCCTGCTGGGTATCGGGGGCGGCCCAGGGCACCACAGCCGTGGCCAGCAGGCAGCCCGGGGCGGCCCTGTGGTCCAGGCTGGCAGCACGGGGCGGCCCTGTGGTCCAGGCTGGCCGAGGGGTCTGAGCTGCTCGCGAGCCAGGAACACATGTGGCCTCGGCCAGGGAGCCTTGGCCTGCAGGCAGCCCCTCGCAGGGTCTACCCGGGCCCAGGGGCTGAAGCTGCGGTGCGGGCAGCGAGCGTGGCTGGGGCCTGGGGCGGGAGGGGCGCGGACCGCCAGGGAAGAAGCTGGCAGCAGGCAGGCAAGTGACGTACTCTCTCCTGAATTTTGAGAATTGCCTTGCTAGGCACTGTAACCTGTCAGAAGCAAGACTTTAAAAGGCAGCTCTTGGCAGAAAACAGCGCTGAGCCCTTGATGTTGTAATGCAGTTGGCTCCCTGTCCTGACTTGGTGCGGGGTGTTGGCTGACCAGCGATGAGCACTTTCCGCTGCTTCATCTAAGACTATTTGTTAACTGTCCCGTGACTGCAGCTTGGAGGTTAGTTTTATTTTTTAAAGGGTAATGTAACACTTCAATAGCTATCCTATTATACAGAAACACACTTGAGGGCCCAAAATAATAATGGTAACCACACGAAATCAAATTTTATTTTCTTCAGAATCTCTGCTTTTGTATTACACAAAACTATAAATTTTAATAACAAAATCTTAATAATTCTGCTGGAAGTTATGTTTAACATCCTGTACTTGACCCCCTACTGTCTGTTCTTTAATTTTCCTGGGAGACATAATCCACATTCATGGCTCAGTGTACACCCTCCCAAATGCTCATGGCTGCCAACTACTTAATTCACCTTTTTAAAAAAAAAATAAATTTATTTACTTTTGGCTGCGTTGGGTCTTCGTTGCTGTGCGTGGGCTTTCTCTAGTTGCAGCGAGCGGAGGCTACTCTTCGTTGCGGTGCGCGGGCTTCTCATTGCGGCGGCTTCTCTTTGTTGTGGAGCACGGGCTCTAGGTGCACGGGCTTCAGTGGTTGTGACACGCAGGCGCAGTTGCTCCACAGCATGTGGGACCTTCCCGAACCAGGGAATGAAACTGTGTCCCCTGCACTGGCAGGCGGATTCTTAACCACTGCGCCACCAGGGAAGTCCCATTAATTCACCTTCTTAACTGCTTTTTCAAAATATCTGTTTAGTTATACCACAGGCACTTAGCATTCTAAATATCCCAAACTGGATGCATCTATTCATTACAAAACCTTCTTCTCTATATTTTTTATTGATTTAATCTGTTGCTGTTATCAGCCTGTTACCTAATATTCTCTCATCCATGTACATCTCACCTCCTAAATGTTTTCTTGAATTTATACTGTCTCAACTGCACTGCTTTGGCAGGTTCTCATTTTCTTACCTATATCTCTATGTTGAGAAATTTAAACATGGAAAACATTAAGGAATTAGTGTGATAAAACTCAGAGGAGATGTAGTCTGAGGAGAAGCGGGCAGGGGAGTCAGCTGCAGGAAGAGAAGAAGCAGAGAAGAGACAGGACCTGGTGTTGTTTTGAGGCCTTAGTTTGGACTTTTCAGCCACATTGGACTTTGTTTCACGATGCTACTGACATTCTAGCCTGGCATAGGAATGTAGAGTGTGACAGTGTCACCATCTTCAGAGATAGGCAGGATATTATGTTGGAGTGTGACATCTAAGAGTTTCTACTCTATGGTCTTAGCTTTTCAATGTATGAGGGCAGGGAACATCAACAGAAGGTGGGGATGGAATAGGAAGAGGTAGCCACAGGGATGCTTTGTGTAGCATACGTAAGGGCAAGAGATGCATTGTGTCACATATATACAAGATGGATATTGCGGGACTTGGACATGTGAGACAGGGTGGCAGTCATGGCTACAACCAAGTGAGGACAAATACATCCTTAAACAATATGTGGATTAACTAAGTTACTCTGCACATGTTTAGGAACTGACTGCTGTGTGCCAATTGCCCATCTAGGGCCTGCGGAGACAGCTGTGAAGAAGAGCGGGTCACAGCCCTTATGGAGCTTAACTTGGGATGGAGGTGTCTGACAATAAACTAGTATTCTCTCCCCAGAATATAATTTCAAGCAGTCATAAGTGCTATTTAAAAAGTAGGCAGAGAATGATGGAGAGAGGGGCTATTTTGTATTGGGTGTTGAGAGAAGGCCTCATTGATGAGGTCATGTCTGAGCAGAGACCTGAATGAAATAAGGAACCAAACCACGCAATGATCTATGTGAAGTAGGTTCCGTATAGAACGATTAGCAAGTTCAAAGTTTCTACCCTGGTTCTGTTGATCAGGTCAGGATGCTGTCTGAGAGAGTGAAAGAAATAGCAGGTGTGAGACACCTGGATTTTCTCCTGCCTTTCTGAGAAGAGGTGACACAGATGATTAGGACAATGCAGAGAGTAACTGTGCTGCTGATGCACTTGATTACTCTGTCTCAGATTCCTTACGCATTTTCATGGTGTTGCTTCACATGAAATGCCAAACACACACTTCCTTACCTACGTGGCTAAAGGGACATCTGCGGGAAGACTTACCAAGGCCTTCCCCTGTGCTCCTATCCCTCAGGGAGCATTCCTTTTTCATAAATATTCTCCCACCACAGTGCAATGGTCTAATGACTTGTATGTCCTCTCTGCCCTCCCCCACTCCTAATATTACCAACACTGTGACCTCCTTAAGGGGAGGGGGTGCTCCCTATTAACGATTAGTACTATTTTCATTTTGAGTATAGGTACACACACACAATAGGATGAGAGTATATGTGTCTTTGTCATTAGCAGAAATAACAATTTTTTCATACTATATTCCAGTTGTTACAGATACTACAAAACATCATTTAGGCTTGTCACTACTTGGATAAATAAATGATGTTGTGGTAGGTACTAAACTTACCTCCATAGTTATTTAATGCATTAAAAATAACTTACTGTATTATAAATTTAATTTTTATATTTTGATAAGTATATTTCAAAATAATTGTTTTCCTTGTTACCCTGTGTAGTTTACTTTATACATTGAGAAAAATTATTCTAAAATGGGGGTCCATAGGTTTCATCATTCCACCAAAGGTGTCTATGGCACAAAATATGTAAGTATTTCTGTTTTAAAACTCAGTTGATTTATATTAAAATTATCTAGGTAAACCAGAGACAATATTGTCTTCTCACAGCATTAGGTGATCTCATTAATTCCCCTGGCCTGGTGGTAATTACCAACACATTCTGGTGACTCTTATTACAAAGTCAGACCACTTTTTTGAGCTAGAACTTAAGGTATATTTTTGCTTATTTGACACTTCACTTGATGTCTCAAAGTCATCTCAAACTCAGCATAGCCAAGACTGAGCCTCTTATCCTCCCCTCCTAAATCTGTTCCTGCCTAGTCTTACCCACTGAGAAATATTCAGCTTGTTGCTCAAGCTGGTAATCTGATAGTCATTGTCGATTCCTCCTTTTCTATTACCCCAACATCAAACCCATGTGAAGGTCCTGTCAGTTCTACCCTCAACTTGAATGTGCTCACTTACCTCCATCTCCACTGTTCACACCCTAATCCAAACCACCATCATGCTTTTTGTCTAGATTATTGCCATAGCTTCCATATGGGTCTCCCTAGTTCCACTTATGCTCTTATAATCCATTCTTCACATACCAGACAGAGTTAAAACACATTTATGGATCTTGCCATTCCTTTCTGCAAATGCTTCAGTGACTTTTCATTGCATTTAGAATAAAATCTAAATCCCTTTGGTGCCCTTGAGTAATTCATCTCCTTCTGGACTATCCACTCTCCTTTTGTAGCATTCTCCTCCTCAATCACCGTATTTTCATTCATCCTAGATTCTTTTCATTTATTCTAATTCACAGTGCTAGATATCTTTCACTTGCCCCCATTTTCCCCCTCTCCTTTCTCTAACTTGTTCTATGCCCTAGTAGACTGGCTTTTATAGACTACATCAATGGTTTCCTTGCCTTCTGGCTGCCTGGGTTGACTAATAGTGCCTTAGTGGGGAATCTGAAGAAGAGGTTATTTCTCCCATGGCTTTCTCCCTGTGCAGTCACCTCTGGCTGGCTCTATCCTTTAGGGGGTCAAAGCCTCTCAAGGTAGCCTGATATACATGCCTCCCTCCTCCTGGGTTCTGGTAACCACAGCCCTCTCTCATCCTTTTGGCTTAAGGTAGTAATGGTTCTTCCACTATGAGACCCATGATGCTGCATTTCCTGCTCATAAATTTGTAGATAGTTCCTTCATTGGTTTCTCCTCTAATTAGCCTAGCTTGAGTGTGTCTCCTCGTCCTCCTGGGACTTCGGCTCTCTATTATTTTTCCTATTTCAAGGCATTCCCATGTCTTGTTCTTTTGCCTGGAATGTGCCTATCCACATTCTTCACATGGCTGGCATCTATTCCTTCTTTAATTATTAGTTGAAATGTCTTCTTCTGAGGTGTACTCCTTAACCAGCTAGATACAGTGGGACCACTACCATAGTCTCAATGGTAGCACCCTGTTTTCATTACAGCATTTATATTTACATTTGTTTCTTTGATTTATTTATGTCTGTCTTTCGGGGGACTGTTAGTTTCCTGAGGCCATAGAACTTGTCTGTCTTGCTCTTGTAAACATCCTCAGTGACCAGAAAAGTACTTGGCATATAATAATGATAATGATAATGTCTAAAGCATACTGAAAATTTACTGTGCCAAGAGTTGTCTTAAATGCTTTATGTATATTAACTCCTTTAATCCTCACAATAACTCCATGGGTTGTGTGTGTGTGACTGTTATTATTTTTCCCATTTAACTTATGAGGACTCAGAGATACACATGAAGTTAAAGTACTTTGTCCAAGGTCATATGTAGTAAGTGATTTAAGTGGAAGCCTAATATATAAAGATACATTGTGCTTGCCTGAGCCTGTATTTTGTTGTATTATCTAAGGAACATCTCCTCTAAATGTGAAGACAAACCTTGTAAATAACTTAGGGTACACTTTGAATGTTAACTAATTTTTTATATCTCAAAGATAACAAATGGCTTATGTAATGCCTGACTCTCATTTTATGACTTTGAATTATTTTACAATGATCAGTAAACTGTATTATATTACATTTTTCCAAATAAGCCTTCGCTCTAAATAAAACTATGACCCAAAACACAATCATAAAACCTAAAATCCTACTCTATTCCTCTTAGCTTTCCCTTTTTACAAATATGTGAATTAAAGGGCCCATGAATCCTTTTCATATTGAGCTACAGAAACTGTTGGGCAAAAAGTTAAGTCGTCTTCGTTGAAAGAATTTGCCATCAATTAGTTTTCATCAACTTGCAGAGAATAATTCCATTTCTACATGTGTAGACCAAAGACCTCTCATTTTGTGTGATGATTAAAAGAGTAGAACTACTCTATTTCACGATCTCTTACTCACAACATCTAAGGAATAAAGAGTATGTAGGTTTGTCATTGTATATTTACCTTTATAGATTTATCTCTTTCATGAATAAATAGAACAGTAGTTACCAAAATGTGTTCTGAACAACACTAGTATCATAGGATGAATGCTCACTGCCATGGTTTCCTGATCAGATAGATATGAAACTCTGCAGAGTCTGTTGCCTTTTAAATTCACTAAATGCTTGAGCATGTCAATCTGCCTGAGAAGTCCTATAGTGAAAAAAAAATCTGTTAATCTAGTGTTTTTAAACTTAGTAGATCAAGATCCATTTTTCTTTAGAATATCTACTAACAAACATATCACAGAAAAGTTCCATAGAACACACCTGGAAATACTGCTATAGGCTTTTAAAAATCAGTGTTTACATGTTGGCATGAGTAAAGTATTGTCTTATGAGAACAGAGTTGACCTTGACATAAGCAATGGAAAGGCCTGAGAAATTTCCTCTACTATTGTAGGAGAAATACATTATTTACCTACAACTTTGATCATTCTTACTGTTTGTATTTTCCTTATGGTAGCTGTGAACTCTGGTTCCTATGAAACATGACAGTTGCCCATAATCAATTTTATGTGTGTAATAGAAGTATCCTCCTATGTAAAATGTGAAAGCAGATTGATTACGGGTAGTAAAGATGACAGTTCCATTTCTATGTATTATAAGCTAAGAAATTCTGTTCTAAATTGCTAACAAAAGTAATTTGTCAACAAAATACTTTCGTTTTCTTCATTTATTATTTGGAATAATTTTGAGAGAAAGGAGAACAGAAGAGAGAGCTATCTCTATGAGTCTTTGAACATTTTCAGAGAAAAACATCATGCCAATTACTGAATTGAGAATTAAAGTGTTTTAAAATGTAGGACTTAAAATGCAACATCAGAAGAATGATTGTTTCTTTCCATGTAACTGGATGGTGATAATTTTTAAAGCTCCCCTTTCTGGTCAATTACTTTTGCCCTTGTACTTGGCTTCTGTACATCTTTGTCCTACATTCTTGTAAACTCTTTCTCTATTGACTGGATCGTCTAAATGGCTATTGCAGTATCTTCACATTGGCTCTTCATTTTTTCCCCTGCTCCCAGGATAAATACCTGCCCAAACTGTATTATATGAAGGCTATGTGAAGAACAACCTTTCTTATTATAAACACCCAAAATGAGGTGTGTCCTTTGAACTCTCCTTATTTCTATCTATCTTGTTTAGTCCTCAGTAGCTGCACCTGTGCCTGATGACTCATATTCAGAAAGCATGCATTGAGAGATGATTATGTTTCTGTATGTGTTTTCTATTGATAAGACAGAGCTTTTGCATGATGTTTGCCACCTATGAAAAGCCTGCTTATATTAAAAAGGTGATTTGAGTTTGGGTGATTAAATGAATATTGTAGCTTCTTGATTTAAACAAAGGTAAATTGGGGACATTCAGTTATTGGAGTAACAGTGGAAGCCTTCTCTTGTGAGCCACATGACTTGTCCATTTAACCTTAAATTATTATGTCTGCCATGAAGCAGTTTCAATTCTTGGGTAGGAGAGCACATGCCCTACTGAGTAACAAAATCATTACCAGGGAAAGCTGCTTGACCTGATTTTGATGGGTGAAATCTTTAAATTTTTTTTTAATTTTATTGAAGTATAGTTGATTTGCAATATTATATTGGTTTTAGGTGTACAACAGAGTGATTTAATATTTTTATAAATTATACCATTTAAAGTTATTATAAAACATTAGCTATACTCCCTGTGCTGTACAATATATCCTTGCAGCTAATCTATTTTATACTTGGTAGTTTGTACCTCTTAATCCTCTACCCCTACTTTGCCCCTGCCCTGTTCCCTCTCCCCACTGGTAACCACTAGTTCGTTTTCTATATCTGTGAGTCTGTTTCTGTTTTCTTATATTTATTCATTTTATTTTTTAGATTCTACACGTAAGTGATAACATATAGTATTTGTCTTCCTCTATCTGACTTACTTCAATAAACATAATACGCTCCAGGTCCATCTGTGTTGTTGCAAATGGCAGAATTTTATTTTTTATGGCTGAGTAATTTTCCATTTTATATCTATATGTATATATATCTCACATCTTTATCCATTCATCTTTTGATAGACACTTAGGCTGATTCCATATCATGGCTATTGTAAATAATGCAGCTATTAACATTAGGGTGCATGTATCTTTTCAAATTAGTGTTTTCATTTTCTTTGGATGTGTGCCAAGAAATGAAATTACGGAATCAGTTTTTAGTTTTCTGAGAAACTTCCACACTGTTTTATGTAGTGGCTGCACCAATTTATTTTCCCACGAACAGTGTACTAGGGTTCACTTTTCTCCACATCCTCACCAATATTTGTTATTTTTAGACATTTTGATGATAGCCATTATGACAAGTGTGAGGTGATATCTCATTGTAGTTTTGATTTGCATTTCTCTGATTAGTGATGTTGAGCATCTTTCCATGTGCCTGTTGCCCATCCATATACCTTCTTTGGAAAAAAGTCTATTCAGGCCTCCAGCCCATTTTCTGACTGGGTTGTTTGTTTTTTGATTTTGAGTTGTATGAGCTGTTTATATATTTTGGATATTAACCCCTTATCAGTCATAACTTTTGAAAATATTTTCTCCCATTCAGTAGGTTTTCTTTTCACAATGTAGAAGTGGCAAGAGTGGGTCTCCTTGTCTTATTTCCTGATTTTAGAGGAAAGTCTTTCAGCTTGTCACTATTGAGTAGATGTTAGCTGTTGGTTTTTCATAAATGGGCTTTATTATGTTGAGATATTTTCCCTCTATACCAACTTTGATGAGGGTTTTTATCATGAGTGAATGTTGAATTTTGTCAAAAGTTTTTTCTGCATCTATAAAGATGATCATGTAATTTTTATCCTTCGTTTTGTTAATGTGGTGTATCCCCTTGATTGATTTGTGGATATTAAAGTATACTTGCATCTCTGGAATAATCGTACTTGATTATGCTGTATGATCTTTTAAATGTATTGTTGAATTTAGTTTGCTAATATTTTGTTGAGGCTTTTTCCATCTATATCATCAGAGATACTGGCCTTTAATTTCTTTCTTTTTAGTGTTTTTTTTTCTGGTTTTCATATCAGGATAATGATGGCTCATGGAATGAATTTGGAAATGTTCCCTTTTCTTCAGTTTTTGGAAGAGTTTGAGTAAGATAGTTATTAGCTCTTTATAAATTTGGTAGAATTCCAACATGGCTATGAAGCCATCTGGTCTTAGACTTCAGTTTGTTGGGAGTTTTTTTTTGATAACTAATTCAGTTTCACACCTAGTGATCAGTCTTTTCCGATTGTCTATTTCTTGCTGTTTCAGTCTTGGAAGATTGTATATGTCTAGAAATGTATCCATTCTTCTAGGTTGTTCACTTGTCACATAAAACTGTTCATGGTATTCTCTTCTGATTTTATATATCTCTGTGTTATGGGTTATTATTTTTCCTCTGTCCCTTCTTATTTTGTTTATTTAGGTACTCTCTTTTTTTCTTGATGAGCCTGGATAAAGGCTTATCAATTTTGTTTATCTTTACAAAAACCAGCTATTGGTTTCATTGATTTTTTATATTGTTGGCTTTTTTTTTTTTTCTGGTCTCTATTTTATTCATTTCCTTTCTGATCTTTGTTATTCCTTTCTCTAATGACTTTGGGCATTGTTTGTTCTTTTTGTAATTCCTATAGATGGTAGGTTAGGTTGTTTATTTGACATGTTTCTTGTTTCTTGACATGAACCAGTATTGCTATAACCTTCCCTCTTAGAACTACTTTTGCAGCGTACCATAGATTTTGGAAAGTTGTGTTTTTATTTTCATTTGTCTGGAGGTATTTTCTGATTTTGTCACTGACCCATTGGTTTTTAGTAGAATATTTTTTAGTCTCCACGTGTTTGTGTTTCCCCATTTTTCTTCCTGTAATTGATTTCTAGTTTCATACAGTTGTGGTCAGAAAAAATGCTTGATATGATTTCTATCCTGTTAAACTTATTGAGACTTGTTTTGTGGCTTAGCATGTGATCTCTCTTGGAGAACATTCCATGTGCATTTGAAGAGAATGTGTATTCAGCTACTTTTGGAAGGAATGTCCTTTAGATATTTACTATGGCCAACTGGTCTAATGTGTCTAATTCCTTATTGATTTTCTGTCTGAATGATCTGTTCATTGATGTCAGTTGGAGGTTAAAGACCCCTACTATTATTATATTATTGTAAATTTCTCCATTTATGTCTGTTAATATTTGCTTTATATATTAAGATGCTCCTATATTAGGTGCCTGTATGTTAACAAATGTTATATCTTCTTCTTCTATTGATCCCTTTATCATTATATTATGCCCTTCTTTGTCTTTTTTATAGACCTTGTTTTATAGTCTGCTTTGTATGATATGAGTATTGCTACTCCAGCTTTCTTATCATTTCCATTTGCATGAAATATTTTTTCCATCCAGCCACTTTCAGTCTGTGTTAGTCTTTAGCTCTGAAGTGAGTCTCTTGTGAACTACATTTAAATGAGTTTTTTCTTTTTATCCAGTCACCCATCCTATGTCTTTTTTTTTTTTTTTTTTCTGTTGTGCCGTTTGGACACTATTTTTTTTTTTTTTTAACATCTTTATTGGAGTACAGTTGCTTTACAATGTTGTGTTACTTTCTGCTGTATAACAAAGTGAATCAGCTATAAGTATACATATACCCCCATATGCCCTCCCTCTTGCCTCTCCCTCCCACCCTCCCTATCTCACCACTCTAGGTGGACCCAAAGCACCAAGCTGATCTCCCAGTGCTATGTGGCTGCTTCCCACTAGCTAGCTATTTTACATTTGGTAGTGTATATATGTCCATGCCACTCTCTCACTTCATCCCAGCTTACACTTCCCTCTCCCCATGTCCTCAGGTCCATTCTCTATGTCTGCATCTTTATCCCTGTCCTGATCCTAAGTTCATCAGAACCATTTTTTCTTTATTTAGATTCCATATATGTGTTAGCAAATGGTATTTGTTTTTCTCTTTCGGACTTACTTCACTCTGTATGACAGACTCTGTCCATCCACCTCACCACAAATAACTCAATTTTGTTTCTTTTTATGGCTGAGTAATATTCCATTGTATATATGTGCCACATCTTCTTTATCCATTCATCTGTCGATGGACACTTAGGTTGCTTCCATGTCCTGGCTATTGTAAATAGAGCTGCAATGAACATTGTGGTACATGACTCTTTTTGAATTATGGTTTTCTCAGGGTATATGCCCAGTAGTGGGATTGCTGGGTTGTATGGTAGTTCTATTTTTAGTTTTTTAAGAAAACTCCATACTGTTCTCCACAGTGGCTGTATCAATTTACATTCCCACCAACAGTGCAAGAGGGTTTCCTTTTCTCCACACCCTCTCCAGCATTTATTCTGTGTAGATTTTTTGATGATGGCCATTCTGACTGGTGTGAGGTGATACCTCATTGTAGTTTTGATTTGCATTTCTCTAATGATTAGTGATGTTGAGCATCCTTTCAAGTGTCTGCTGGCAATCTGTGTATCTTCTTTGGAGAAATGTCTATGTAGGTCTTCTGCCCAATTTTGGATTGGGTTGTTTGTTTTTATGATATTGAGCTGCATGAGCTGCTTGTAAATTTTGGAGACTAATCCTTTGTCAGTTTTTTCATTGGCAAATATTTTCTCCCACTCTGGGGGTTGTCTTTTCATCTTGTTTATGGTTTCCTTTGCTGTGCAAAAGCTTTGAAGTTTCATTAGGTCCCATTTGTTTATTTTTGTTTTTATTTCCATTTCTCTAGGAGCTGGGTCAAAAAGGATCTTGCTGTGATTTATGTCATAGAGTGTTCTGCCTATGTTTTCCTCTAAGAGTTTTATACTGTCTGGCCTTACATTTAGGTCTTTAATCCATTTTGATTTTTGTGTATGGTGTTAGGGAGTGTTCTAATTTCATTGTTTTACATGTAGCTGTCCAGTTTTCCCAGCATCACTTAGAGAAGAGGCTGTCTTTTCTCCATTGTATATTCTTGCCTCCTTTATCAAAAATAAGGTGACCATATGTGTGTGGGTTTATCTCTGGGCTTTCTATCCTGTTCCATTGATCTATATTTCTGTTTTTGTGTCAGTACCACACTGTCTTGATTACTGTAGCTTTGTAGTAGAGTCTGAAGTCTGGGAGCCTTATTCCTCCAGCTCCGTTTTTCTATTTCAAGATTGCTTTGTCTGTTCGGGGTCTTCTGTGTTTCCATACAAATTGTGAAATTTTTTCTTCTAGTTCTGTGAAAAATGCCATTGGTAGTTTGATAGGGATGGCATTGTGTCTGTAGATTGCTTTGGGTAGTATAGTCATTTTCACAATGTTGATTCTTCCAATCCAAGAACATGGTATATCTCTCCATCTGTTTGTATCGTCTTTAATTTCTTTCATCTGTGTCTTATAGTTTTCTGCATACAGGTCTTTTGTCTCCTTAGTTGGTTTTATTCCTAGGTATTTTATTCTTTTGTTGCAATGGTAAATGGGAGTGTTTCCTTAATTTCTCTTTCAGATTTTTCATCATTAGTGTATAGAAATTCAAGAGATTTCTGTGCATTAATTTTGTATCCTGCTACTTTACCAAATTCATTGACTGGCTCTAGTAGTTTTCTGGTAGCATCTTTAGGATTCTCTATGTATAGTATCATGTCATCTGCAAACAGTGATGCTTTACTTCTTCTTTTCCAATTTGGATTCCTTTTATTTCTTCTCTGATTGCTGTGGCTAAAACTTCCAAATCTATGTTGAATAATAGTAGTGAGAGTGGACAACCTTGCCCTGTTCCTGATCTTAGTGGAAATGGTTTCAGTTTTTCACCATTGAGAACGATGTTGGCTGTGAGTTTATCATATATGGCCTTTATTATGTTGAGATAATTTCCCTCTATTCTTACTTTCTGGAGGGTTTTTATCATAAATGGGTGTTGAATTCTGTCAAAACCTTTTTCTTCATCTATTGAAATTATCATATGGTTTTTCTCCCTCAATTTGTTGATATGGTTTCACATTGATTCATTTGCATATGTTAAAGAATCCTTGCATTCTTTGGATAAACTCCACTTGATCATGGTGTATGATCCTTTCAATGTGCTGTTGGATTCTGTTTGCTAGTATTTTGTTGAGGATTTTGCATCTATGTTCATCAGTGATATTGGCCTTTAGTTTTCTTTTCTTGTAACATCTTTGTCTGGTTTTGGTATCAGGGTGATGGTGGCCTCGTAGAATGAGTTTGGGAGTGTTCCTCGCTCTACTATATTTTGGAAGCGTTTGAGAAGGATAGGTGTTAGCTTTTCTCTAAATGTTTGATAGAATTCACCTGTGAAGCCATCTGGTCCTGGGCTTTTGTTTGTTGGAAGAGTTTTAATCACAGTCTCAATTTCAGTGCTTGTGATTGGTCTGTTTATATTTTCTATTTCTTCCTGGTTCAGTCTTGGAAGGTTGTGCTTTTCTAATAATTTGTCCATTTCTTCCAGGATGTCCACTTTATTGGCATATAGTTGCTTGTAGTAATCTCTCATGATCCTTTGTATTTCTGCAGTGTCAGTTGTTACTTCTCCTTTTTCATTTCTAATTCTATTGATTTGAGGCTTCTCCCTTTCTCCCTTTATGAGTCTGGCTTATAGTTGATCAATTTTGTTTACCTTCCCCAAAGGACCAGCTTTTAATTTTATTGATGTTTGCTATCATTTCCTTCATTTATTTTTCATTTATTTCTGATCTGATCATCATTTCTTTCCTTCTGCTAACTTTGGGGTTTTTTTGTTCTTCTTTCTCTAATTGCTTTAGGTGTAAGTTTAGGTTGTTTATTTGAGGTGTTTCTTATTTTTGGAGGTAGGATCATATTGCTATAAACTTCCCTCTTATAACTGCTTTTGCTGCCTCCCGTCCTTGTTAAACGTTTCTTGTATTTTCTCCATTCTACTTCCAAGATTTTGGATCATCTTTACTATCGTTACTCTGAATTCTTTTTCAGGTACACTGCCTATTTCCTTTTCATTTGTTTGGCCTGGTGGGTTTTTACCTTGCTCCTTCATCTGCTGTGTATTTCTCTGTCTTCTCATTTTTCTTAACTTATTGTGTTTGGGTCTCATTGTCGCAGGCTGCAGGTTCATAGTTCCCGTTGTTTTTGGTGTCTGCCCCCAGTGGATGAGGTTGGTTCAGTGGGTTGTGTAGGCTTCCTGGTGGAGGGAACTGGTTCCTTTGTTCTGGTGGATGAGGCTGGATCTTGTGTTTCTCGTGGGCAGGATCGCGTCCGGTGGTGTGTTTTGGCTTGTCTGTGGCCTTATTATGATTTTAGGCAGCCTGTCTGCTAATGGGTGGTGTTGTGTTCCTGTCTTGCTAGTTGTTTTGCATAGGGTGTCCAGCACTGCAGCTTGCTGGTCATTGAGTTGAGCTGGGTCTAGCATTGAGATGGAGATCTCTGGGAGAGCTCTTGTCAGTTGATATTATGTGGGACCAGGAGGTCTCTGGTGAAGCAATGTCCTGATCTTGGCTCTCTCACCTCAGAGCCTCAGACCTGACACCTGGCCGGACCACCAAGACCTTGTCAGCCACGCAGCTCATAAGAAAAGGGAGGAAAAAAAATAAACAGAAAAATAAAAGAAAATAACGTTATTAAGAATATTATTAAAAATAACAAAATAAAAAAGTAATAAAAAAGAACGAAGGAAAGAAAGAAGAGAGCAACCAAACCAAAAGAAGAAATCCATCAATGATAGCAAGTTCTAAAAACTATACAAAAAAACCCCCAAAAAAACAGATAGACAGAACCCTAGGACAAATGATAAAAGCAAAGCTATACATACAAAATCACCCAAAGAAACATACACTTACACACTCACAAAAAGAGAAAAAGGAGAAAAAAAAAAAATATATATATAAAAGGAAGAGAGCAATGAAATCAATAAACAAATATACCAGTGATAATCTCTAAATAGTAAACTATGATAAACATAAAAGCAGAAACAAATTAGCTGCAGAAAGCAAACCACAAGTCTACAGTTGCTCCCAAAATCCACCTCCTCAATTTTGGGATGATTTGTTGTCTATTCAGTTATTCCAGGGATGCAGGGTACATCAAGTTGATTGTGGAGATTTAATCCGCTGCTCCTGAGGCTGCTGGGAGAGATTTCCCTTTCTCTTTGTTCGCACGGTTCCTGGGGTTCAGCTTTGGATTTGGCCCCGCCTCTGGTGTAGGTTGCCTGAAGGTGTCTCTTCCCCACCCAGACAGGACAGGGTTAAAAGAGCAGCTGATTAGGGGACTCTGGCTCACTCAGGCTGGGGGCAGGGAGGGGTATGAGATGCAGGATGAGACTGCTGCGGCAGAGGCCGGTGTGATGTTGCACCAGCCTGTGGTGCGCAGTGTGTTCTCCCAGGGAATTTGACCCTAGATTACGCGACCTTGGCAGTGGCGGGCTGCACAGGCTCTCAGGAGGGCAGGTGTGGATAGTGACCTGTTCTTGCACAGAGGATTCTTGGTGTCTGTAGAAGCAACGTTAGCGTTTCTTGCCTGTCTCTGGGCTCCAAGCTGATAGCTGCAGCTTGTGCCCATCTCTGGAGCTCATTTAGGTGGTGCTCTGCCTTCTGTAGGCAGACAGGGAAGGAATCCTCTTTCCTTGTGCACCCTGAAACAATGGTCTCTTGCCTCTTAGGCAGGTCCAGAGTTTTCCCGGACTCCCTCCCGGCTAGCTGTGGCACAGTAGCCCCTTTCAGGCTGTGTTCACACAGCCAACCCCAGTCCTCTCCCTGGGATCTGACTTCCGAAGCCTAAGCCTCAGCTCCCAGCCTCCACCTGCCCCGGCGGGTGAGCAGACGAGCCTCTCGGGCTGGTGAGTGCTGGTCAGCACTGATCCTCTTTGTGGGAATCTCTCCGCTTTGCCCTCTGCACCCCTGTTGCTGGGCTCTCCTCTGTGGTTCTGTAGCTTCCCCACCCACTGCCCACCCCCCATCTCCACCAGTGAAGGGGCTTCCTAGTGTGTGGAAACTTTTCCTCCTTCACAGCTCCTTCCTGGAGGTGCAGATCCTGTCCCTATTCTTTTGCCTCTGTTTTTTCTTTTTTCTTTTGCCCTACCTAGGTACTTGGGGATTTTCTTGCCTTTTGGGAAGTCCGAAGTCTTCTGCAAGCAGTAGGTGTTCTGTAGGAGTTGTTCCACATGTAGATGTATTTCTGATGTATTTGTGGGGAGGAAGGTGATCTCCACGTCTTACTCTTCCACCATCTTGAAGGTCCCCCCATGTGTTTTTTTATGGAGCATTTAATCCATTGATATTGAAAGTGATTATTGATAGGTATATACTTATTGCCATTTTGTTACTTGTTTTCTGTTTCTTTTTTTTTTTTTAATTTTTCTTCTTATTTTCATTTCTTCCCTTGTGGTTTGATGGTTTCATTTAGAGGTGTTCTTGTGCGGTCCTTTCTCTCTAGTTTTAGTTTATCTATTGCAGGTTGTTGATTTGTAGTTATATATAAACATATGTGAACTCCATGAAAGCTGTGTCTACTTATTTTAAATTGGTAGTCATTTCAGTTCAAACACATTCTAAAAGATCAAACTTTAATAGTCCCCTCCCCTGCATTTTATCTTTTTGTCATATATTAATCTTTATGTTATAGTTGATTTTACCATTTTTTTGTCTTTTAATCTTTGTACTAGCTTAAGTCATTGAAGCACTTAAATTATACTCCATTTTAAAGTTATTATAAATATTGGCTATATTCCATGTGCTCTGCAATATATCCTTATACCGTATTTATACTGTATGTTGTAGTTTGGAACTCTTAATCCCCTATCCCCTATATCTTGCCCCTCTCCTTTTCCCTCTCCCCACTATTAACTACTGGTTTGTTCTCTCTGTGAGTCAGCTTTTCTTTTCTTTTATTCACTAGTTTGTTTTGTTTTTTAGATTCCACATATAAGTGATATCATGCAGTATTTGTCTTTCTCTGCCTGACTTATTTCACTTAGCATAATATCTTTGAAGTCCATCCATGTTGTGTTACAAATGGCAACATTTTCATTCTTTTTTTATGGCTGAGTAGTATTCCATTGTAGGTATATACCACTTCTTTATCAATTTATCTGTTGATGGACACTTAGGTTGTTTCCATATCTTGGCAGTTGTAAATATTTCTGCCATAAACACTGGGGTTCATTTATCTTTTCAAATTAGTGGGGTTTTTTTGTTGATTTGTTTGTTTTGGATGTATACCCAGGAGTGGAATTGCTAGGTCATATGGTAGCTCTATTTTTAGTTTTCTGAGAAACTTCCATACTGTTTCCACAGTGACTGCACCAATTTATATTCCCACCAACAGTGTAGGAGGTTTCCCCAGGTGATCATTACTAGAGTATTGTGAGGAAGTGAGAGAGTTATCAAAGAGATAACAGGTCAGAGGAGTATACAGAGACTAGATCATGTATAGTTTTGTAGATCAAGGTTAAGAGTGGAATTTAAGGGTTAAGGGAAGCTGTTGAAAGATTTTGTGCATAAGAATGATAAGATCTTAATTTAAAATGATTATTTAGGTTGATTATTTTATCAGAATGATTATTTCTGGCTTCTGTGTGATATATAGACTGAAACAGATTAAGAGTCTGCTGTAGTAATATTTGTGAGAATTAATAGGGACTTGGAGTAGGGTACTATTAGTAGAAAATTTGAAATTGGTTAGATTCTGGATACATTTTGAAAAGACTGATGGGATTTACTACTGAATTGTAAGTTGGTAAGCAAGAAATAGAGAAGTCAAAGACGACTCCAGAGTTTTTGATCTGGGTACTTGGGAGGATATTGGTGCCATTTATTGAAATAGAGAAAATTTGGAGAGGAGAAGATTAGAGGGTTTTGGGTTCAGTTTTGTATATTAAGTTTGTTGTAACTATTAGACATCAAAAGTTGATACCAAATTAACCTATTAACAAGGACAGAGCTCAGGGAAGAGTTTGGGACCAGAGATAAAAATAATTTAAAATTTTAGTGTAAAGATTGAATTTTAAAACCACAGAAATGGATGTGATTCCAAAGGGAGTATATGTAAATAAGACAAGAGATGAGAGATGAAGACTGAGAGCTAAGTTCTTGGGGGAAGTCAAGGAGATCATAAAGAAACAGCTGGCAAAATAGGAGAATCAAGAAAGTCATTTGAAGAAACGATTTCAAGGAGGAAAAAATGACTGTGCTAAAAGCACTGAGAGATGGAGGAAGACGGGGCAGATAAGTCATGGATTTGGCAACATGGATATCAGTGGTGATCTTTGTAAGTGCTTTTAGTGAACTGGTGAAGATGAAAGGGAAAATAGGGGAGAAGACATGCAAAAAGCAATTATTAATTCTTATAAGAGTTTTGCTATTTGTAATGAAGAGAAGTGAAGGAATTGATGATAGGGCATAAAGAGTCAAGAATTTTTACCTATTTATTTTGTCAGATAAACAGTATTACAATATGTTTGTATAATATATTGATGGAAATAATCCTATGGAGAGGAAGAGCTGATGTTGCAGGAGAAAGTAATGAATTGCAGAAGTGACGTCCTTGAATCGGCAAGCAAGGATTGGACCTATTGCTGAAGTAGGGGGTTTATCTTTCAATCATTGTGACAGAAGTGAGGACTGTGTATGAAAAGGTACAGAAATTCTTTCAATTGTTTATATTTTCTTGTTGAAATATTTAAAATGTTATCTGCTGACAGGGAGGAGGTTTGGGGAGATAAAATGGATAGGAGAAGGTAGTAAATGGTCCACTCAGAGAGAGGCAGTATGGACTGGCTGAGAAAGATGGGGGGATGGCAGGGCAGTTTTAAAAGTCTACTCAAGCTTCATGGTCATTAATTTAAAGTCAGAATGGTTAGGTGGCTTTGTTCTAGCCATAAGAGCAAGTTCAAAGTCATCAGAGAGTTGGCTTTAATCTTAATTGGAGTTTTTCCACGTGAGTTTGAAATATAAAAGAGGGATGGAGGTGTTGAGGGTGAATGAGAAAGTGAATAGAACAATGAACCATGGGAAACCTACTTAGGTAAAAAGAGAATCTGTATTTCCGCAGTGTGTTTAATATAATTTTATGACCTTTAATTTCTTTCCTTTTTGTGTGTGCCCTCTGAAATCAAAAGTAGATACTAGTCTTACTAGCAAACAGCTAGTGCCTAAAATCAGCTCAACATCCTCCTGTCCAGTAGACCCAGGATTCTCCTATGTGTTGACAAGGTCACCCAGGAAATAGGGATCCCCTTATTCAACAGAGTATAAGAATTATGAAGATGTTTCATAAAACTAGGTTATTTTAAGGACTATGAGGTGTAATATTTTTAGACTGAAAAATACATTTTGATTTTTTTTTAATCTTGACTCATGAAGGCAACTTGAGCATGCTGAAGAAACTATCAGCTCAAGGCGATCAGTCCACTGAGCTGGTTCTTAGATATGTCACATCTAAGCAGGGTGTTATTTCCTGGAGCTTGATTTTCTTTTGATGAAGCAAGGAATGTTTGTACTAGGTAGAACTCAGGGCTGACAGCTCTCACATCTGTGAAGCAGTAGGAAGAAAGAAAAACAGCAGGTTTTTAGGTGAGAGGATGTTTGAAGATGAGGGGCTGAAGTTGCAGTTCACTGCAGCACACAGCTGGATCTGTAACACCACACACAGGCTCTGTGTTCCGGTCTAGTGTTCAGATGTGGGAGGCTCTGTGTGTGCCTGTGCTCAAATGTGATACTGCAAAGCTCTGCATGTGGAACTTCTGCACGTCATAACAAATTGGTATAGTTTGTAACACAAATCGATTAAGTACATTTTGATTCTTTAAAGGATCAACAGCTGTGCTCTTTTATAACTATACAAAAACAATTATATTTTGTTTCTATTTATTTGAAGAAAGCTGGTAACAAGCCATTCTTGTCTTTCTATTAGCTAGTGGCTTGGGAATAGGTTGGGGGAGCAACCACTAAGTGTTTCGTTATAAAGGAGGAAATGTCTATTCCTAATGACAGTTCTTTTTGACAGGGGATTTTTATAAACTTATTAGTGCCAAGTGAAGTGTCCTAAATTGATCTAGAATTAAAAATAGATACCTGTTATATCTAGTTTAACATGTTTTTGTATTGGAATCATTTATTCAGCCCTGAGATCAACCATAAAATTATCCTCAATAAAGCAACATGTTGTACCCACTGTGATATTTAACCAACAAAGATGCTCATGGAGAATCATTCTCATAATATAGAATAATAATTTCTTTATGAGTTTCTCCAGTGGAAATGTTCTCAATCTGTGGCCTCTAGTGGCGTAGGAACCCCTGAAATTTTATATATAATTTTGTGTATGTGCATATTTTCAGGAGAGGAAAACTAAAGCTTTTATCAGATTCTTAAAGAAGTCCCTGATCTCTTTAAAAATATTAATAAGTATTATAGCTGTAAAACTAAGAAATTATTAATATTTCTTTGGGGACTGGTTGAATCTACATATAAGAAATAGTATGTTAAGAGAAAACTACCACACTACCTAGGACATAATAGGTGTTCAATAAATGTTAGCTAAATTTCCACTGACAAGACTAAGGCAAAAGTTGCTAAAGATCATTTTGAAACACAGGCTATATCAATACTTTGGGAAATAAGAAAGAAATGGAGTTTTGAATAGGTAAAGGAAGATTGAAAGCAATGACATGTTTTAAATTAAAAATATTATATCAAGTAGCTAGAAGAGAACAATGACTTCTTCCCAATCATTTTAAAATCCTGTTTCCAATTCTGAAACTTGATATTTAATAATTTTATTATTTGTGTATCAGTGGGTTTATATTTTTCCAAATTAAGATTTAAAGTTGTGATTATAGACAAGTTGAAAAGGAAGATGCTAGATTAATACCTGGTTGATTTTCATGAAAAAAACGTTTTGGACATATAGTGGAAAAAAGGACAGATTTTCAATAAATAGTGCTGGATAGATTACATATTTATGTGGAAAAAATATCTTTATTCCTATATCAAACCATACACAAAAATCAGTTTCAGATGGCTTGCAATCTAAATGCAGAGGGCAAACCACTGAAGCTTTTTTCTTTTTTTGTAAGTACAAGGAAAATATCTTCATGACCCTTTGTAGGCAAGAATTTCTTAAACTGGACACAAAAAAATACCCATGATAGAAGAACTTATAAATTGATCTATAGTAAAATTAAAGAACTTCTGTTTATCAAAAGACAGTATTAAGGGATTGAAAAGGTAACACTCAGAGTGGGAAAAGATATTTTAATACCTTTATCTATAAAGTACTTATAGCCATAATTTTTAAAGAATTATTGCAAATTAAAGAAATAAAGAAGGATGACCCAGAAGAAAAATTGGCAAAATACTTGAACAACAAAAATATGAAGAGTATCCCAACTCAGTTATCAAGGAAATGCCAATTAAATCACAATGCCATACCACTGCACACCTGTCAGAATGACTAAAATTAAAAAATAGAAAATAAAAGACAGAAAATACCAAGTGTTGATAAGCTATGTGAAGCAACTGGAACACTCAAATACTTGAGTTGAGAGTGAAAATTGTTATAACCAACTTGTAAAACTGGGGTTATTCACTAATTTTGAACATATATACACTATGACCTAGCAGTTCTACTCCTTGACAAACATCCAACAGAAATGCATACTTATTTTCACCAAAAGATATATAAGAATGTTCAGCAAAGCACAATTTGTGATCATCTCAAACCTAAAGCTATTCAACTCTTCATCAAGGGGATAATGGATAAATGATGGTATATTCACCCAGTAGAATACTATTTATGGAATGAGAATGAATGATCTATAACACAACAATATGGAAAAATCTCATAAACATGATGTTAAATGAAAGAAATCAGACCCAAAATATATACCATATGATTCTATTTATATAAAGTATGAATACAACAGAATAATCTATTGTGATAGAGGTCAGAATAGTGGTGAGCTTAGTGGTAATGATTGGAAGCAGGGCATGAGGGTATCTTCTGGGTGCTGGTCATGGTCTCTTTCTTGACCTGGGCATTGGTAGCATGAATGCATGCAATTTGTGAAAGCTCATAGTACACTATGTATACTTTTAAAATATGTATATTTTCCAATAAAAAGTAACAAATCAATTAAAAATTACCAGGAAATAAAACTAATACTTAAAAAATCTGTTAATTTAAAAATGTAAATGCAAGTTTCCAGTACTTTTTACTAGTGAAGAAGACTGCAGCAGTGGGCAAAGTATAAACATGCTTTATTATGACCTTCTTTTGCACAGTGGAATAAGAGGCCACAATATTGTCACAAGGGAAGTTTCCCAGGAAAGACTTCTAGAATGATGTGTGCTTCTGAAAGCATATTATTTGCTGAAATAAACACTTAAACTGCTCTGAGGATTTGGAGAAACTGTTCATTAAACTTCAAGAGAATGACAAAAGAATTCTCTGAACAGAAAATAAATAGCCTGCTATGTAGCTTTTCTCTCTCATATAACTTGGAGATTAATGAGATTAGATTGGTGAAAATTGCCCTGTTCTCCCCAACCCAAACCAAATATAAACAAACTAATTGAAAAGCATCTCATATCTGGTGTGTTCCAACGGCATTTTTTTTTAAAATTTTATTTCTAGGAAGAAAGTAACTTTAGATTCCTTTCAAAATGTATAGTATATTGAACACCCTTAGAAAAACTACTTGGTGATAGGGTAAGTGGGAATACTTATCCAGACATGAATTACAGGTTTATTAATGTAACAATTCGAGACTATCAGCTTCTAAGAAATGAGCAATCAATGTGATTCTTGAGCCCTTTCTTAGAAAAAGATTTCTCCATGCACTTTCCCATCCGTATACTTTTGTTTGTGTGGTTCTTTCTGCTTGCCGTGTTTGTGACTATTTAGAGAGAACTATTTTATATGAACTCTCTTTGGAAAACCTGACTGAAGAGCTTGCTTTGTATTTGCCTGCATGTTAATTGATGAGGTTTAGGACACTAGTAAAGGAAAATAATGACTATAATCAGTATCAATATTCAAACAGATAAAAGGAACCAATTCATGAGAAGGCTAAATTATGTTATACATTCTGTTATTTAACATAAAATACTGCAGTTGTGCATTCTAAGGCTTAGGGGTGGGAAATGAAAGATAAAAGCAAATCTGAGAGTTAAGAGGTCAGTAGGTAAGGGTCTATGGGAGTAGCATTTGGAGATTTTCTTTAAGAAACTTGGGAAATTCTTCAAAATTTGTGCAGTGTGAATTATTACATATAACATTAAACTACTGATTTTCTGAAAGTTTTCTCTGAAAAGCTAGGAAATGTTCCCTTTAGCCTCTATGAACATTACTGAATGATAAACCACTGAAAATAATAAGAAACGGCTGCTGTTTTGGACAAAACCAGAGATGGAACAAGGAGGGAGCCGAAATAAAGAGATAAGCCTTGGGGGAGAAATATGAGTGGGGACCAAAAAGCTCTGCCATAGCAGCTCCTTGGACTTCCCTTCAGCTCCTTGAGTAGAACCCTGTTCCAAGGGAACTAGGAGGTCAAGCAAGGGAGAAATCTTCATCACTGGCTGTCCAATAAATTATTCTCAGGGAATCTATCTGCGTTAGCTGCCTGAGGCTCCTGTCACAAATTACCAGGAACTAGGTGGCTTAAAAGAGCAACAGTTTATTCTCTTACAATTCTGGAGGCCAGAAGCCTGATGCTCTAAGGGAGAAAGGGTCTTGCTTCTTCTATTTTCTAGTGACCCCATTTTTTTGCTTCTTCCATCTTCCTTGGCTTGTGGCTACATCACTCCAGTCTCTGCCTCTGCAGTTACATTGTCTTTTCCTCTTTTCTGTGTATTTTCCTCTGTGTCTCCTCTCTCTGTATGGTTGTATTTAGAGTCTACCTGCATAATCCAGGATAAACTCCCCCTCTCAAGATCCTTAACTGAATCATACCTGCAAAGGCCCTTTTTCCAAGGTAACATCCACAAGGTCCAAGGATGTTACAGACATATACTGGGGGCCATTATTTAGCCCATTACACTATCAAACATTTTTTTAAAATATAGTTTCAAATTTAGAAGCCAAATGAAAACAGCCTGATTTCTTCTGACTTGCATTATAACCAACTCTAGTCTTGTTTATACACCTTTTCACAATATGCAAAAGTTTGAAATAGTCAACCACAAGTTTACAGACTTGGACAGAGAGTAGGAGGTAAAGTCCAGTTTGCCCATTTTGTAGATGAGAAAACCACTGGCCAGATACTTGGTCAGTGATAAAGATAACAAGGTTATCTGAAGAAATGGAACTCAGAACCTTGAACTGTTGTTCTTTCTACTTCATCAAACTGAATGATCAAGATATTACATTCTAATTGGTTTAAGTAATTCATTCCTGAAAACCACCCAGTAAAGTTTCTTTCTTTTTTTTAATTTGTCAAAAAAACTAACAAATGTGGTATTTTATGATTAATTTAAGATAATTTGAAAATAATAAACAACCTTAATAGTTAAGGACAAAAGTGCAAGTTACGTATGTGCAATAATAAATGAAATTATAAGTGAATTTATAGCACTGTCTCTAAAATGGAAAATATACTAAGCAAACCTTTCAAAGGCACTTCTGTATTTGTCACTTGTCATTTTGAGTTTTCTTATCCATTCAGGCATTTGCAGTGTAACTTCAAAAGATGCCATTACTTTGAAGAAGTTCTTAGGTAGTTTTTGTTTTTGTCCTTTGTAAGGTTTATTACTAGCCCACTAGGAATACTAATACGAATTGCTTTATAAGAATGGCATTGCTCAGAGAAACAATTTCTGAAGAGAGCATACATTTTCATAATATTAAATTATGCCATCTATTTTCAGAATTGTAGGAATGCATGACTCCACATAAAAGCACATGTGGTTGTATTTTCTCATCATGAAGGACTTCTTTTGAAATCAGAGATAAAAGTGGAAGTCAAAGTGAATCTTGTCTACCCATGGGAGGATTCTGGCGTCCACAAGATAAAAACAGGGAATCCAGTTAGAAAAATGTATATGTATAGCTGATTCACTTTGTTATAAAGCAGAAACACACCATTGTAAAGCAATTATACTCCAATAAAGATGTTAAAAAAAAAAAAGAAAGAAAATATATGTGCCAGTGAGAGAAGGAAGAAGAGAAGGAGTGACAGAGGGATTGAGAGAGAAAGAGAGAGGAACTGCAGCATTATAAATTTAGAATCTCAAGGAAAGTGTTGTTTAAGGCACTTTGATAAACCCATAATCAGTCTATGTATATTTTAATGTTTATTTTAAAAGTATTATTTGTAAGATACTTTTATAAATAAATCTAATTTGACTGAGTAAAAGATAATGTGAGAAATTTTGTTGTAGATTTGGAAGTATCCTATGCCTTCCCACTCCATCTTCAACAAACACTGTGATGAGATGAAGGGAGTAGATTGGTTTTTGAGAGTTAAACTTTTAATCAACACCATGAGTGTTAGGACTACACCTGAAAAAAAAAAATTACATATCTCCCAAGCTGCAAGACCTGATATAATCTGTCTGAAATAACATTTTACAGATAGACTGTGTCAGTCTGAAGTGGTTTTGGAGATGAATCAGCTAAATATACATAGAAAAAAATGGTTACAGAGACAAATGTTTTTAGCCTTCACATTAGCATTGTCCAAGAAAAAGACTTGGCCCACAAACTTTAATATTTCCATTTTGTTGTTTAGTAAGTTCACAAATTTACTTCTACTGAGAGAGGCAAAGAAAATAAAACCTCTTAAAAATTTTAATTAACTGGTTGGATTTTCCTCATGAAACTCTTTATGTTGCTGAATGTGGTCATTCCTTGGTATCCTCAGGGTATTCACTCCAGGACCCACTTTGGATACCAAAATCCAAGGATGCTCAAGTCCCTTATATAAAATGGGGTAGTATTTGCATATAACCTATGCACATTTTCCTATATACTTTAAATCATCTCTAGATTATGTATAGTACCTAATGCCATGTAAATGCTATGCAAATAGTTTTAAATACAATGTAAATGCTATGTAAATAGTTGCTGGAATGCAGCAAATTCAAGTCTTGCTTTTGGAACTTTCTGGAATTATTTTTTCTGAATATTTTCAATCTGCAGTTGGTTGAATCCTTGGATGTGGAACCTACAGATATGGAGGGCCAACTATAGTATGTATATGGGGTCAGCAACTAAAGATTTGATTCCAAAATAGCAATTCAATGTAATATAATAATGAAAGAGACGTTTAGGTAAATGCTCCATCTTAGAGTTTATTCTCTTCCCCATTTCTTTTCAAGTTGGCGCTTAGTCATATGGAGGAAGAAATGACATGTGTCCTCTTGGTGATAAAGGTGAGGAAAGGGTCCTCAGATTTGTATGGCATCTGCTGGAATCTTGCTGATCTCTGTTAGATATAGCCAGTCTGGTTTACTACCTGACTAATGACAACTAGTGTTTTTCTATGTTGTGTCAAGGCATGTCCCAGGTTTTTCCCAGCTGACCTTGGTTACCCATGGCACCACCAACTCCCTAATGGAGTGATACGTTCATCTCTTAGTTTTTGCCTTGGCATCTCCCTCTGTTTTGCTACAGGAGACTGCCTGGGGCAGGTTCATTGACTCTCAACTCAGCTATCTTCCATGACCCTTGGGGCATGTGGGAACCTCTGGGCTTCTGTACACCATGCCACATGGGAACTAAAGAAGGCTTGGTCTTTACCTCATTACTCAGTTTATTTCAATATGGCTGCTTTTAGGTTTGCTTGGGTGTAGTCTATAAGACAATTAACTTCTAGAATCATAGGTGTTCCCCTTTCTGGGATTTTGACCTTGAGACAGGATATCAGGCATGTGTTCTGTCACTACTGAATCCTTACTACCTTCTGCTTGTGATTTGGCCAGCATCTCCCTAAAACAGCTTCAGTATCAAGGCCACTAAGCTTGTATCCTAATTACAAAATGGCAGATAAATGAATTTAGAACATTCTCTTCCTGTAATAAAACCAGACTTTCGAATGTATTGTCTTATAGCAGAAAGAAATGGATTACCTTTTTTCTCTTTATATTCTTGCTGTGACAAACTGTTAACCATCTTTCCGTCCCCATTTGGGTGGACAGAAGCCTTAGGCTGACTTGAGAGTAGTCCCATGAATAGAGATGCAAAAGAGAAAAGCATAATTTAAATAGTTCAAAAAATATTCCCCATCTTACAATGTTTGAGAGCATCCCCATTGAGATAACTGAATTGGGATATTAGAGGGTCAGGAGTAATTGGTGATAGTTATCATGAGTTTCAGAGACAAGTGAGGGAGAAGAGGAATACCTGTCATTAATTTTCCATCCTTGATATAGTTTACATATAAAATCGGTATAAATTTCATTTCTTCTGATAATCTTAAACCGTTTCATATACCAGCTCTAAGAAATATTTTTTAAAGCTGAAAGTTTTCCTAGACATGCAATCGGGTTGGGTTTTCACAGTATGTTTAATCCTGTTGATGTGACAAGAAGTTGAGGTGACAAGAAGGCATTTTTATGTCATGGTTTTCTTTTTCTTCTTCTTTTAACCATTAACTTCTTTTAACCATTAACTCCTGATGTTATTTGATATCATAAACACAATTTTGGAAACATGCCTTTCAGCACGAATTGCCTAATTTAGTGTTTTTATGACTCTGCTCTCTACGTCCCTGAATCAATTTTTATTTTGTGCTCCTTCCATATGGCACTCTATTTTCTGTATCGTTCAAAGGTAATCAACTTGTGATGGACAATATAATATACTATTTGGGTGATGAAACCTGTCAAATTCTCAATGTGGTTTTTATTATCGTTTATACTTTGAGAGTAAAGTGTAGGTCCTCAACTAGGTATGTGATGATATTAAATAATTAATGTTAATTTTTTAAGTTAAAAAAAAATAAAAATAAAAAATAAAGTGTAGGTCCTCAGGTCTCAGTTAAATTTTTGCCTCATTCCTGACTTTGGAAGCAGATTTATTCGTATGGATTCCAAAAGTGAGAAGGATGTAGAACCGTGATCTCTAGCCTTTGGTAAATTCTCCTCATGTTTTATAGCTTCCAATTATCAAGCAACCAAGTTTAAGTATGACCTCTCCAAGACCATCTCAGACCACTCTCTCCTTTTCTCACTCCCTTCCTTCAGCCCTGTTGGCCTCATTTGTGTTCTTTGGGACTTTTACAATTCAATCTTTTCTGCCTGAAATGTGGCTATCCTGGGTTTTAGTATGATTTGTTCAAATCAGATGTCATCTCTTCGCACAGTTCTCCTCTGACTTCTCTAACCAAACTGTGCTGCCTCCCCTATCAGACTCCTTTCATCAAGCACACTTTCAGTTGTGGTTTTATTTCTACATAACACTTATCACTATTGCTTGCTGGCACTGCCATAATAAAGTACCACAGACTGGGATATTTAACAACAGAATTTTATTTTCTCAATTTTGGAGGCTAAGAAATTTGAGATTTTTTCTTCTGAGGACCCTTTATGTGGCTTGTAAATAGCCATCTTCTTTGTCCTTACATAGTCTTCCCTCTGTGTTTATCTATGTCCCAATTTCCTCTTTTTATAAGGATACCAGTAAGACTGTATTAGGGCCCACCCTAATGACCACATTTTAACCTAATTACCTCTTAAAGTTCTTATCTCTGAGAGCAGTAACATTCTGAGGTACTTGGTATTAGGACTCCAACATATGAATTTTTGAGGGTAGGGACACAATTCAGCTATCTATAATAACTAAAATCTATCTATAATAATATGGTCCTCTTTTTTATTTACTTTTTTTCCTTTCATCCCCACTGGAAATGAAGCACCATGAGGTCAAGGCTTTATCTGTCTTTCTCCATAGTCTACCACCACCACCTAGACTAGTGCCCAACTCAGAGTACTGGCTCAGTGATCCTTATTTTTAATCTAAATTACTAAATTAAACAGAAATAAGATATATAATTATTCTTAAATTCTAAGACTTCCTCATTACTGGCATTACTAAAATTCTCCAGCTGCATCCTTTGCTTTGTGACTATAAAGAAACATAATACAGGAAAATGATGGAAAGCTTAGAAATTTCTTGTTCTATGCTCATAACCTGAGATAAGTGGATGATGCTCAAGCAGTAGCTACCTTTCCTCTCTGTTGGCACCCTTTCTGTGTGATCTGATACTATTATATATTTCTAGAGGCCAGATAGCTGGTAAAACATTATTTCTGGGTGTGTCTGTAAGGATGTCTCTGCAAGAGATTAGCATCTGAATCAGTAGGCTGAGTAAAGGAGATTGCCTTCACCAATGCAGGTGGACATCATCCAACCCACTGAGGGCCTGAATAGAACAAAAAAGTGAATTCGTCCTCTCTGAGTTGAGACATCCATCTTCTCCCACCCTTGGATGTAAGTGCTCCTGTTTCTTGGGATTTTGGACTCATAGCAGGATTTATAACAGAGGCCCCATGATTCTCAGCTCTTCTGGTTCAGACTGAATCACACCACTGGCTTTCTTGGTTCTCCAGCTTACTCTTACACATATCTGTATATATCTATGTCTATATCTTTATATATCCTATTGGTTCTGTTTCTCTGGGGAATCTTGATTAATACACCATCCCTGGTTCTTTCTAGGATTATTTACTCCTCCCTATAAAAGAAAAGCCCTTTCTGCTTAACTTTTGAGAGCCTTGCAGATCTTTGGTCAGAGCTTTCTCCCAATTGCAATTGTCTTCCTTCCCTCATTGCAATAATACTTTAAAGTCTCTCCTTAGCTAAGTCTGAATTTTTTTTATTTTATAAATGTATCATTGAAAATTTATTTGTATATTACTTGAACACAAGAAAATACAATACATGGATTTGGCTTCCTATAATCTGTCTTGATCTTTGTATGAACTAAAAATTAGAAAATAAAGGCTGCCCCAAGGACAGGTTTGCTTCATCCTAACTATTTTTTGATAAGCTTAAATTTTAGCAGCTATTGCTGGCCACTGTAGAGAATACATTTGCATTTAGAACACATACTACTAATTTTTCTTGCGATTTTTCCAATTGAATATTATATGCTGAAAATATTTACAACTGACAACTTAGGTGGATTAAGGAAAATAGATTAGCTGGATGCTGACTACTGATTGTGAACGGTCTTGTTTCTGGGATTAAAATTTGCTAAAAAAATTTTTTTGTTAGAAGGTTGCTAATAAGTTAGAAAAAAAATGTGAACTCTGAAAAACTTTGTATATATTAGCTTAAGTATAATAATTTTTGTCTTTTTGACATTTTGGGGTTGACAAACTTTTTCTCTAAAGAGACAATAAGTTGAGAGGTCCTGAAGACCACCCTGTGATTTAATGATTCACTTGAACTACCAACAGAACTCAGAAAAGCTATTATATTCACAGTTATAGTTTATTACAGTGAAAGAATACATATTAATATTGGCAGAAGTAAACTGTGCATGGGGCAGAGCAGAGTCCAGGAGAAACCAGGTTCAAGATTGCAGTTTTCCCTCTGTTAGTGGAACTGTATGGATAGTGCTTAATTTCTACAACAACAATGTCTGACGATATGTGTGAAGTCTTGATAACCAGTGAAGCTCACCCAAGCCTTGATATTCAGAGTTTTTATTGTGGTTGGTCTCCAGGTGCTGTAGAGGTTGCAAACTGATAATTTGTGACCTAAGGACCATATCATAAATCATACTGTTAGCATAAACTACCTGGTATGGCCCAAGGCCTCAGATAGACAAAGATACTTTTAGCAGGCAGGATATTCCAAGGGTGTAGACGTTACTTCCCAGGAGCCAGTCAAAGGCCAGACATTTCTTTGAAAGCTACAGGATTTGAAAAGCACAGACCTGCTGAGTCAACCCTCTTTCTGTAAAGGATCAGGTGGTAAATATTTTTGGCTTTGTTGGCTGTACAGTCTCAGTCACAGCTACTCAATTCCGCCTGTTAATGCAGAAGCAACCATAGTAACACATAAATGAATGAGCACGGTTATGTCCCCATAAAGTTTTATGTACAAAAACAGAGAGAAGACAAGATTTGACTCACGGGCCATAGTTTGCAAACTCCTAGCCTGAAGTATGCAAAATTGAATGCTGGGAGTTTGGGGATTGAATTCCATTGAGTCGATAGCCTTTTTTCAATCTTCATTTCTTTGCATGGAGACTGAAGTTAAAACTTTGTAAGGAATTGCTTCTAACATGATGAAAAACTGGTAAGCCTTGAAATACATTTATTCTTTCTTAATAAATTTGAAGTTATATGTCTGTTACATAAATACTTAATGGCAGTCCTCATTCTTGTACAAATAAATTTATGTTTTTCTCTTTATGATATTAATCTGAAGTGAGGCTAAAAGAAATTATAGCACACTTCGATGAAAAGTCAGATAATTTGTAGTAGAGGAGAATGGTGGAGTATTTAATTAATTTGGCAATACTGATAATTATGTCTCATGGTCCTCATGGCCTGTTTACTTCTTTGAGGAATCCTTATTTTAATTTTCTTTCATGAGTTAATTAGGTTTTAGGTTCAGTGTAACACATGAAATTTTGACCACAGAAACGTTCTTTGTTATTATGTGAGGTTTTCAGATCATAAGCCACCAGAGAAAAACGCCTAACCTCACCTCACCTTGGTTTTATTTTCTAAGTAGAACTAAGAAATAACAGTCCGAAACTACTCAATTGTTTCTCTAGCACAGAAGATGCGATTCTACCGATGAGAATCTGTGTGTGATAAGAATAGCTTGATAAAAAGAGCTTGAAATTCTGGCCTTGGGGAAGATAGTGACTTTGGGCACACTTTATTCTTCTCTGAGCCTCAGTTTTCTCTTCTGTGACACAGATTATATTGTCCTCATAGGTTTGTGAAAGAATTTAATTGAAGATGATAATATAAGGTGCTTGGTACAAAATAAAAACTTAGTTATTCTTATAACTGAGATTTGCTGAGTACTTGCTATGTACTAGGTACAGTGCTAAAATACCTCGCATGCATTTTTTTCATTTAATCCTCACAACCTAATGAAGCAGGTTCTGTTGTTACTCTCATTTTACAGATCAGGAAGCAAGATTAGGCACATTAGGAATTGAGCCAAATCAAACAAACTATTAGTGATAGAGCTGTTAGCTGAGCATTTAGTTGTCACTGCCTCAATCTCCGGTTCATGCCCCTAACCAGTATGCCAGATACTAAAATGCTGTCCTGATCATGGGATCACGACCATAGTGTTTTGTTCTGTCTTGTCTTTTTTCCCTAAAGAGTCTTTTAAAACTCATGAAAATTCACATAAATTTAAAATTTCTGGATACTCTTGAATACTCTGAACATACTTGCATGCAGCAATCAGCTGGAGCTGAGGAATAAATAGTTCCGTTTAAGAGAGGTGAGTGCTCTCCAGTTATTCGCCAATCCTTATTGCCTTCTGTTGGCCACTCTAATCATTCTCTTACCTACTACTTGTAAGGGCATTTCAGGAGCTCTTCTCTATTAATGCCTCTCAGTTCTTTCCATCAGAGAAGTTAAATCACTACCTTAGAATAAGTTATAAAACCTCAAGTAGGAAAAGTTCTCCAGTCATCTTGTTTGGTGACCTCTAAATTTTTGACTGCACATCTCTATCAAAAATGTTTTTAATTCGGACTTACAATGCATGTATATTTCATACATTCACTACCATCAATTCATTAAATGCCAGTAAAATATGTCTTTTCTTTTTTACTATATTTTACATAAATTTTTTTCTAATATTTTCTTCCTATGCTCACATGATTGTGTTGTACACTTCTGGAGAAGTATGCCTCCTGCTTTGGAGCTCGCTAGTTGGTCTAATCCTAGAAGCTAGTGTCTTACTTAAACTAAGTCTAGAGTTATTGATTTCTAATCCAGTTTCCTCGGTTTTGCTCTGGGATTCCCTATAGAATAGTAAAATTTTGTTTTCAGAATCAAAGCTGTGCTATAGGACAGAAATGTTCCAGCCAACGCTGATTTTTAAAAATTTTTGATAGAATAAACCTTATGCTTGTTTTGACAAGATTATCAAAAAATCAGATGATATATTATTGTTTATTATTAGCAACTTGTCTTAAAGCTGTGGCTAAATTTTAAAGCAATTGTTCAAAGACAAATCTTTTTTGCAAATCTCAGTAACTTCTTAATTTTAGGATACTATTAACTATTTCAGCGCAGTTTGAGATGATGAGAAAAGAAATAGTGTTCTTGACAACTTTCTTAACTGTTACTTTGAAAAAAATTTGGAGGATAATTTGTTATATTTGGCCCATTTGATGCTCTCAACAGTTCTATGAAGTAGATGATACTGTAATCCCACTATCGTTATTTAGTACATAGACCACAGCTGCCTTTCTGGAAGGATTCAGTCAGTGGGCCTGTACAGTTTCCTAGGATGACAATAGGATTTTTCTCTTTAGCCTGCCCCAGATGATCGGTGGTGATGGTTGCCTAGACCACTCTCTGGAGGAAAATTCTGAAGCCTCATCTAGAAATGATGCCATTATAGGTTTTCCTATCACACGTGGGCGTGTGGGTAATGACAAGGAGGTATACCATACTTCACAGAAGTGTATTTGGGAAATACATTGTATAGTCTATTTTCATATAATTAAAAAGCTCTCATTTTCTCATTTTTTCTGAATGATGTTTAATTCGAGTTACCTTTGATATGTAAGTTAAATAGAATTAAACATCAATCCTATCTCAATATTAAGATTTACACATAATGAGATCTTGAGTAAGTTTTTCATAAACCTTAAAAACTCCATGTCCTCCTCTAAAAAATGAAGCTGATAATTTTACCTGTCTCATAATGTTTTTATGATGATCAAATTTAAAAATATATAAAGCACTTTACACTGTGCTTGGTTAATAGTGAGTCCTTAATAAATGTTAGCTATAATAATTTTATTCTATCAATGCTTTGAAGTTTTAAAGATTATAAGGAGTCTTTACTACTAAATAGGTCTGTGGATTTTTCTTTTCTCTGAGTCCATGCCTCCCAAAAGTCAGCAATTTCACTTAGAGAAATGCTAGGAAAGGGAAACTTGATTTTGTGAAAAATGAATTGGAAAATGTCTGTGAGATGAGCTTTATTATAAGTGTTTTGGAGAAGTGAAATAAAAGTGGAGAAATTCCAAAGTTTAAGTTTGGTAGATTCAAGGACCTGAATGAGTTTTGTAATATTTAAAAAATTAAAGCCACTGCCAGACCAAAGATATATCTGTGTGCTTAGGCCAAGTATATACCAAGCAGCTGGACACTAAGATGGGCAATCTACCATTTTCTCATAAGTCAATTTAAAGAGGGGAGGCAGAGAGAGATCCCTGAGCCTTTGACTGAGAAATTGACATTCCAAATTGAAATAGATGCATGAGGCTTCCTGAGTTGATACAGAATATCTGACCCAATGTAAATTGGCCTTAGAGTTTGATTGCTTTGCATTCTTCAATAGATGCCAAAGGTAAGTGCTCTGCCAACGAAAAATGTCTCCATCCAAACATTTTTTTTAAATATCTGAAATTAAGTTCTGCAGAGAATTGATGACCAGATAAATATGTATTTCCTCTAAAAGGTAATAGTAGGAAATGTGGTTGAATACATTTTGTCATTCACTTAATGAAACTTTATGAAACCATGAAAATAATGATTATTCAGACTATGTATTAGCATGAAAAATTACAATATTAAAATGTTAAATGGAAAGAACAGAGCAAAGCATTGAAATGAAATTTGAACGTAACCACATAAAATATGTGCACAAACAAATATTAGAAGGCGATCTACAAATATTAGCAATGGTTTAGTGTTAAAGTGAAGGGATATGTAATAGTTTTCCCCCCAAACTTTAAAAACATTCCAAGTCAGTGATGTTGTTACTTGGTAATTGGTTTTACATAAAAATTATAAGATAAATGGAAATGACTATAATGGATGATCCACAAACTTTTTGTTGCAAGTGTATGTTATATAATGAGTATGGCTCTTAAAACTTTTTTCTAGTATAACATTATGTTCACCTTTATTCCCAAGTTTTCATGTACCAGCACCTAAAAGAGATGCTTTAAGTTTTTAACATTATTAAAGCCTCAATTAGAATGGAAAGCTATGGAGACACATGTTATCAAAGGAGAATCTGCACTGAATTTTGAGGGTTGTCTTTTATAAAATTCCCAAGGTATTTGATAACATATTAAACACACTTATTTCATGAGCTGTTACAAAAAAAACAGGTTTTGCAGTTAAATAGTATGTTTTTATACTGCTGTGGGATGCCCCATCTACAGACGTTGTGAGGTCTGAGGAGAGTGAGACAAAAAGAAAGTGGGAGAGAAAAGAGGTGAATAATTACAAAGTAGGGACTATTTTGATGCCATGTCTTTTAGATCAAAGATTCAGAAGACATTGGTGCAAAGTTTTGAAGAAAACAGAATATTCCGATTTTGGTTTTGCCATGTACTAGGCTCTTGAGGATTAGTTAGAAATTAGTTAGGATTCCTTAGAAAATACTATCCAATCCAGTTTAATAAAATCAAATGAATAGTTTGATTTAGGGTTTAAAGATCTGACCAGAACACATTTCTGTGCCCTGCTTCCTTAGTGTTGACTCTATTCTCAAGTTGATTGTCTACTTGTGACCCCAAAGTTGGCTATAGAAGTGCCAGGGCCTAAGTAAATTATACATTTAGACCAGCAGAAAAGAATACAGCCATTCTGGTACTCCTGATAAAGGAGGAGGAGAATTTTTAATCCACAGGAAATGTCTCTCCAAATCCATTTGATTCTGAATGACTTAATATCCCCATTCTTGTACCAATCACTGTGGCTAAGAAAATGGAGATATGATTATCTTAAACAATGGAAAACTGTCCATTGGAGCAGGGAGCTGGATTAGGTGTATTCTCTGGTGTTATTCAAAGTTCTGTTGGTAGAAGAAAGGGGAGATGGATGCAAAGAAGAAAGCTCACCAGAGTTTGTTACAAATGGCATAATGACCCTATCTATTTTGGTTCGAACTAAAAATTCTTTCACTGTTTAAAAATAATGATGACTATTATAAAACATTGTTTTAAAATGGTTACTCTTTAATTCATAGAGACAAGAAAGTATGAAAATAGCTTTGTTGGATAAACTTAGTAATTGTTTTTACTGTTTTTAATTAAAAAAAGAAAAACAAAAAAACTTGGGGCTATAGGCAATGCAGACATTACTAAAGTGGGATATTCTTAATTTGTTCCTAAAGTGGATTTATCCACTAAATGCTCCCCATACATACACTTATTTTTTTTTAATTTTCCTTATATATTTTTATCTCAGAATTTATTTTGATACAACTTTCTTTAGCTAATTAGTTAATTATCTCCCACTGCAATGTAAGCTCCACAAGGGTAGGAGCTTTTTATTCTCCTCTATAGCTCCACCTCTAGCCCAGTGGTAGCTCATAGTAGCTTTGTAATAATATTGAATGGTGACTGAGTGGAATAGATTTTGATAATACATGTAATGATATTGTTTTAGATTGAACTTAGATGACATTTTTCATTGCTAAAGCTACCATGAATAAAAACAAAATCTCCACATGTGACCCATTTTACTCTCACAGAGTTTAAAAAGTTTTTGAAGTTAGGTTTTTAGAAAAAAATCTGAATTACTTTAGTTTCTATTCTGGTAAATTACCAGTCTAGCAGTTTTCTAGTGAATTACTATGACAGCACAACCTACAATTGAAAATCAATGAAAAGGGTCATTCGTAATAATATATATATACAAATAAATTATTTTCTGTACCTGTCAGAGGAAATACTTGAAACTGCTTTTCTATCTCTGTCCTCAACTTCCTTTACTTATAGATCAATTTTGATTGTTTTACATATTTATACTATTTTTTCTTTATAAGAACTTATCGAGTTAGCTGAGAAAGTAGCTAGTTTTCAGATATCCCAGTTTGGTGGTCAGCATTTTTTTCATATTCTAAAATTAGAAAACAGATTGATTCACTAGGAGAATGTGATTATGTGTCACATATAAATCAATGGCAAAGCTTAAAATAGATGCTAGACTCCTTACTTGCAATTCACTTTCTTCTATATATGTATTGTTGAACTGTCACTGATATTAGATTTGATTATAGTGGACTTTAAACAACCTGTGTTTTGTAAAAGTCATTTATTAAATGGATTTTATATGAATTTAATATTGTAAATTTATTTAAGGAGTTTATCTCTTAAGGAAATCTGTGATAAATTTATTTAAAATAATACTTTATGATATAAGTAATATAGCCTTAGATCAGTTATTTTGTAAAGAGTACAGAAGTATGGAAAGAACATGAGATTTGAAGTCGAAAGGCTTTGTGTTAACTATTATTCCATTGTTTCCAATTATTTCACTTTGGATCAACCATTTGCCTTCTAGTTTCCTCATCTAAAAAAAAATCATAATGATCACTATTTTAGGTTGTGCTTGTGAAGATTAAATTAAATAATGTTTATAAGGTACCTGACATGGATAGGGACTCAACTGTAAAATTTCCCTTTTACTTGGAAAAAAAATTTTTTTTTTAAACATCTTTATTGAAGTATAATTGCTTTACAATGGTGTGTTAGTTTCTGCTTTATAACAAAGTGAATCAGTTATACATATACATATGTTCCCATATCTCTTCCCTCTTGCATCTCCCTCCCTCCCACCCTCCCTATCCCACCCCTCTATGGAAAAATGTTTGATTTTAACTAATATATCTTCTTACTACATTCTTTTGTTATACTAAGAATAAAATAATGCAAGAAGATTGTGAGACCACCAAGTTGCAAGAGAAAGAGAAAAAAAAGTAGTACAGAAGAAAGAAACTGGGGTGGTGAGGAAAGACCTATTTCCTTTCCCTAGCACCTTTCTGCAATACTAGATTTTTTCAGTGATTCATGACACTAGCTTTTTAAATGGTAAGATCATTCAAGATTTTGAGGTCCGAAATCTCTTTTCCTGTTTGTGGAAAGTGTATGTGTGTTCTACACTTTTTAATTATTTTTTTATTCAGTATACTTTATTTAGTACCTACTATGGGCCAGGCACTGCACTAAACATTGAAGATGCCAAACAAAACAAAACAAAAACAAAAAACCCTGTACCATCCCTGATTTTTAAGGACTCACAGTGTATTGTTCTGGAAAGAGTACTCTTCCAACAGCAAATGGAGGGCTGTTTGCTCACTTGGCCTTTGTAGTTTTGTGTCCCTAATTGAACTATCAGACACTCCTGCTTCATGCTATTAGTTTCTGATGCCCACTTTCTGAAACAAACATTTAAATATTTATACCTCAACTCAGACCAAAGGGTAATATGGCTAGATAGATCAAGATATATATATAATGACTGATGTAATCAAATACACGTTTTCCAAGAGAAGTAAATTCGTAAAATGACTGAGCATAAACTTGGGGTACTAAAAGCTGGAAACTGGAGAATATTTATGGGGAAATGTGAATTTAGTAATAAAAAATCTCATTTCTATTTACTCAATTTGTGTTTGAAGTTGAAAGATACAGCACTTTTCCCTTCCCTTCCCTTCCCTTCCCTTTCCCCCTTTTTTTTCCTGTTCCTAAAAACCAAAAAAACCAAAAAACAAACAAAACAACCTAATCCCTCATTGTTGCTGTAAGAAAACATATTTTGGGAATCAAAGCATATCTAATTTAATTCAAATTTTTACTTTTCAGTCTTAGTACTAGTACTGGGTGCTATTGCTCCGGGAGAATGTGAGAATAGTTATAGCAAATAGTATTCTCTATGTGTATTTATGATTTTTTAAGGGCCCTAAATAGTCATGGGTATTAATTTCTACTGCATGTGGTATTATTACATAGATAACTTAGGCAAACATTTTTAAAGAGAATTTATAAACCAGTATTATTTAGAAGTTCAGAGAAATTACTTTTTGAGCATCATTTGAGTCCCAAACATTAGAAATGCATGTGCAAATATGGTGAAGATAGATAGAAGTAAACTATTATCTTCAGAGAGGATTTTAGAGAATTACTATTTCAATTTAAAATGTGTGTACTTTCCCATTGTACAGTCCCAGTGGCTTTGAATATGGCTAATCTATTTCAATTCAGACCCATTCAGACCTGAGGGCTGACTAATGATAGAAATTCTTTGATGTAGTAGTTAATGAAGAACCCCCAGAACTATGTTACATAGATAAGTGGTTTACATTATCAACAACTTTCAAAATTCTTTTTGAGAAGAGACAAGGCAAGGGACACTATAGAACTCCTTTGTCCTTCTAGACTACCATATTTGACTGTGAGTTTTCATGGGGACATTCATGAATGCGTTCTACATGACCAGCATTGCAATTGTATTAAAAATGCTTCTCACAGCTTTATATAAATTTCTTTTTGAATACAAAGATCTGTGACTTCTCTTGGATTACTTGTCCTTGCTCATTTTGGGGGTCTCTGGAGCTGCCACTTCATATCAGTGTAAAATTGAGTCACCCTGGTTAGTGTGGCCCTATTGCAGTTTTGACTTCACTCCCAGCATTTTCTTCTCAGTGTCAGGTCCTGTCCTGGAAGGGAGCCATTTCTGGTCAGTGTTGAGATTTCCTGTAGGCAGTCAGCTTCAGGTCCTTCCATTTTACAGTGATTCTTTTGCATTGACCCACTAGTGGAGTGGGTAAAATCCTTGGCAGCTGAGATACAGCTCTCAAATTGGCTGCCTCTTATTCCACTGAAAATCTGATGGCTGTTTTCAGTCAGACTCCTAGTTGTTTCTCTTTCCTTTCTCTCCTATCAGTGCTGACATTAGGCAGGTCTTGTGGATGCGGGTGGTTTGTCTGTGTGCTCTTTAATGCTGGGATGTGTCACCTGTATTATTGTAAATATTTTTTTGTGAGTTTTAAATTTTATACTTTGTTACTCTGACCATTTTGTGTAGAGATTCAGAGAGTGAAAGACTATGGCATCATTACCTCCATCTTCCTTTTTTCTGCTCTCCTTTTGAAAGAGAATTAAAATATAATGATAGAGTAAATTCTCATGACTCATTATTTTCTCCTTATACTAAACACTACCCTGAAATTGTGTATAATTTTCACTTTTATTATTTTCTAACTTTTACTACCTATGCATGTGCATGGAATAGATTTCAGGTACCTGTACTTTGTACCTGATGTGGAGGATAAACCTGGGTAGTTGACTTTTCAGTCACCGAAAAGTAGCCTTCAGTTCCCTGGTGGCACAGTGGTTAAGAATCCACCTGCCAATGCAGGGGACACATGTTTGACCCCTGGTCCGGGAAGATCCCACATGCCGTGGAGCAACTAAGCCTGCCAGCCACAACTACTGAGCCTGCGCACCTAGAGCCCGTGCTCTGCAACAAGAGAAGCCACCGCAATGAGAAGCCCGTGCACCGCAACGAAGAGCAGCCCTCGCTCGCCACAACTAGAGAAAGCCTGTGCACAGCAACAAAGACCCAACGCAGCCAAAAGGAAATAAATAAATTAATTAATTAATTAAAAAAAAAAACAGGGTTATTGCCATGACTTTTACCACTTAGGTAAACATATAGCCAGATTTTCCAGAAAAAGTCATGTGGAGCCAAAAGGTTATGAAAGCCCTCATGAGAATCATTGAGTCTTCCTAAATACTTAACAATGTACTCATCCCACACTCTGGTTTTATTGGCAACAGAGTAATTTAATGGTGACTTAGGATATAGGGTAGCTTCTTTCAAATAGGAAGAATGCAGTTGAGCTTTTATTTTGTACAGTAATTTTCAAGATGTAAGTTCTCATAACTTTTACTTCATTAAGGAAACCTCTATCATTTGCCTATGTTTGTTGGTATATTTCTGTCAATCACCTTACTCATGTGATACATACAAATATCCATAAAAAATATATAGTGTTGTTCTGTGTTTTCAGAATTTGCATCAGCAGAAGCATATGCTGTACCTTTGCAACTTGCTGCGCTGCCCCAACATTTTATTTTCAAATCTATTACTTTGATGTAGATCTAGTTCACTCAATTTACCTGCTGTATAGAATTCCACAAAAATATTCTATATTTATCCATTTTCCTACTAACAGATGCTTTAATATACATCCTTGTATATGCCATCTGATGAACATACCCAAGAGTTTCTCTAAGGTATATATCTGAAAATCTAGGCTATGCACATATTCTAATTTTTTAGATATTGCTTTCTATAGTGGTTTCATTTAAAAACCATTCAGTAAGAATTTTTGTTTATTCATATTTCCAAATTTGATCAGAGTTCTTGTTTTCTAATTAAGTAACTAATTTTTTTTTTTGGCTGCGTTGGGTCTTTGTTGCTGCGTGCAGGCTTTCTCCATTTGCGGCGAGTGGGGGCTACTCTTCGTTGCGGTGCGTGGGCTTCTCATTGCGGTGGCTTCTCTTGTTGTGGAGCATGGGCTCTAGGTGCGTGGGCTTCAGTAGTTGAGGCTCATGGTCTCAGTAGTTGTGGCTCACGAGCTCTAGACCACAGGCTCAGTAGTTGTGGCACACGGGCTTAGTTGCTTCGCAGCATGTGGGTTCTTCCCGGACCAGGGCTTGAACTCATGTCCCCTGCATTGGCAGGCGGATTCTTAACCACTGCGCCACCAGGGAAGTCCCTTGATCAGAGTTCTTATTACTTACTCTTCTAATATGTTTGAAATTGTATCCCATTGTTGCTTTAATTTACATTATCCTATGTAATTATGAGGTTGTTCATCTTTTGTATATGTTTCTTGCAATTCAAGTTTCCTGTTCTCTGAAGTGCATGTTTTTAACTTTGCCCATTTTTCTATAGAATTGCTTGTCTTTTTCTTAAAGGTTTGTGGTAGTTTTTATTGGTTTGCAGGACTTCTTTATATGTTCTGGATATTGAACTTTTGTTAGTGTATTTCTTTGTAAGTTGTAAACATCTGTATGCTTCACTCCTCAACATTTCAACACACATATCATTAACTACACTTAGATATTCATTTACTGATCCTGTTTTTAGGTAAAATTTACATAAAATGAAATGCAGAATCTAAGTATGACATTTGATGAGTTTTGGCAAATGCACACACCTGTGTAACCCACACCTCTATCGAGTACATTTGGTATGTCTTCTATATAGAACACTATTATCACCCCAGAAAGTTACTTCATATTCCTCCAGACCCACAGAAATAATCTTTTCTTCTGAGTTTTTTCTCACCATAGATTAATTTGCCTATTTTAGAGCTTCATATAAATGGAACATAAAACACATAATCTTTTGTAAAAGGCTTCTTTGCTTTGGCATATTTTTTAGATTCATCCATGTTGTTGTGTATGTTGAGAGTTACTTTTTATTACTGAGTGTTATTCTATTTTATGGATATAGCACAAATTTTTCATCCATTCTTCTATTTATGAATACCTGGGCTGTTTCCAGTTTGGGGGTATTATGATTAAAGATACTAAAAACATTTTTGTAGAGTGTTTTTGTTAACATTTCATGTTCATTTCATATGTCTTGGTTAAGTACTAAGAAGTAGAATTTCTCACTTAACAGAGTTAATTAACCCTTTTCAAAGAATTTCTCCTTGTGTATTATAGTGGTTAGCCCAGACATACTGTTATCATTAGATACATAACATAAAATGACTCTACTCTGTTATTCCTGGTAGAGAGAATAGTATCCAAAGACACAGAATAAAATATAGTCCAAGAACGCCAGGTATTGCTGGTATGTACAGTGCAAGATGTGAAGAATAATTGAGCATAATACCAGAAGGGAAAGACCCGGAGTGACATGTTTAAACAAATATGGATTTTATTTTGTAGATTTTCTGGAGGATATTAATGCTTTTTAGCATAGAAAAACAAGGGTAAGCCTTGCTGGAAAATAATCACATTAGCAGTTGAACAGAGAATAATACAAGATGGTTCAGCTAGAGACAAAAACAATTAATAGTAAGAGGCTAATGTCTGACAATCTACTTTCCCTTACTACAGATGCAACATACTATAACATTCTTTGTATAACACTCAATTATTGATACCTACAATATTAATAAATGAATATGTATAATTTATAGCAGCATTGTTCCTTTTTAGTTTTATGAATTGTATTTTTGCTGTCTTACCTAAAATCACTTTACCTAACACAAGGCCAAAAAGATTTTCTCCTAATTTTTTATCCGATATTTATAGCTTTAGGTTTTGTATTTAACTCTATGGTCTATGTGCATTGTGAGCTAATTTTTTGAGATGGTGCAAGGTAATGACTAAGGTCCATTTTGCTTGTATGTTTGCAATTGTCCAGCACCATTTGCTGGAAGGAATACCCTTTTTTCTTTAAACTGCACATTTGTACAAAATCCATTGACAGTGTATGTAGAGATCTATTTATGGAGTCTATATTCTACTCCATTGATCTGTATGCCCATTTTTTCTCTAATACAAAGCTGTATTGATAACTGTATAATTGATAACTTAGCTTTATGCTAAGTCTTGAAATCAAGTGTTTTGGCTATTCCACTTCTTTGGCTTCTCCATATAATTTTGGAACCAGCTTGTCAATTTCCACAAAAAAAAGCTGCTGATATTTTAATTGGAATTATTAAATCTATGTAACAATGTCCAGAGAACTGACATTTTAACAATGTTAAACGTGTTGTAATCCATGATCATAATATATTTATTTGTACTGTTTGTTTAGACTTTTAAAATTTCTTTCATTAGTGTTTTGAAGTTTTTAATGTGCAGATCTTATATATATTTTGTTATATATTTATAACTAAGTATTTAAGGTTTTCTGGATTCTTCAATTCCAGTTTCTAATTGTTCATTGATGGCATGTAAAACCACAGTTGGCTTTTGTATATTGACTTTGTATCCTGCAAATGTGCTAAACTTAAAGATTAGTTCTAGTAACTTCTTTTGTAGATTCTGAGATTTTCTACATAGACAAACATGTTGTCTACAAATACTGACACTTTTTTCTTCTTTTCGAATCTGTATGTTTTTTGTTTCTTTTTCTTGCTTCATTGCACTGGCTAGAACCTCCATGATGACGTTGAATAGAACTGATGAGCATGAATATCTTTGTCTTATTCCTGACTTCGGGGAAAAAAAGATTCAGTCTTTTGCTATTAAGTAAAATGTTAGCTCTAGGATTTTGGAGAAAATTCTCTTCTCTTTTCAGTTTGCTGAAAAATTGTAACATGAATGTCAAACACTTTTCTATACCTATTTCAGTGCTGATTCTTTTTCTGTCTGTTGAATTACCCTGATTTCTTAATGTTGAACCAATCATCCTCCTAGAATGTAAGTTCTACAAGGACAGGCAGTGCTGTGCTTGAAAAGGCTCACACTGACTTGTGAGAACTGATTATATTATGGGATTTCGAGAACCAGTCATTAAACAATTAGTAGATGGAAATCAGCCATGTAAGAGTATTGTTGTTTTGGTTGTCTGATGGTGCATAACCAACAGTCCTAAAGTTTAGTGGATAACCAAGAACATTTACTCTGCTCACAAATGTGCCATTTGACAGGTTTTGGTGGGCACAGCTCAACTCTTTCCACTCAGTGTCAGCTGGGCAAGCTTGCAGTCTGGGGACTGGAATCATCTAAAGCTCACTCGCATATCTGATGCCTCATGTGGGAAGGTGTGTGTGTGTGTGAAATCTTTAATGAGGATTAAGATCGGGGAGGATGATGGAGCTCCAGCACTCAGTCCAGATGCCTTGTGTGTACATGGCTCCTTGGAGGTTCTTGAGGTTCTCAAGCTGGTGCTCCTGATACTTGTGAGCCTTATCTCATCTGTGTCCCTTGTCATCATCATCATCAGTGACCAGCTAATGGCAGTATAGGGGGAAGAAATTTGTCTTGTTTAGATGGTGAAGAATGTAGTTGGACATAGGGCTGAGAGAGGTGAGGTTTTTCAGGCATCTCTAAGTGGTCACTCCACATGAACTCTCTGGTATGGTGACCTTAGAGGGTAGTCAGACCTCTCAGATATACGCTCAGGATTCCTTAGGTGTATATTCCAGAGAGATCAAATCAGTCAAAAGTTATATCATCATTTATAACCTAATCCCAAAAGACACACAGCATACCTTCTACTGAAGTCAGATGCCCTACACTCTTGATGGAGGACATCACAATGCAAGAAGACATGTGGGATGGAATATACAGGTGCAGCAGTATTTGGAGAATACAATCTGCCATAGTTTTTTTCACTAATGCATTCTAAATGTCTATATCAGTGCTTTGTACAGAGGAGGCACTCAATAAATATTTGTAAAATGAATGAATCATTCATTCATTGTGCCCAGCTGACACTGAGTAGAAATGAATGTCATTCTTTCTGGTAGGACCATGGTCTGGAAACACATAGAGGCTCACTCCCTAGTGTCCTAAGTAGGTTGGTCTTGTTTTATGGTAATCCAGGCAATTCGTTGCTGAAATTTCTTATTCTCCTCTCTATTGTCATGGAATGTTGGCCCCACTCAGAGGTGGGAGTAAACAGGGAGTCAAAGCATTAGGTAAATTTATTTTTTCTTGAAAAATACCTGGAAATGAAATAAAATAACCCTCTCAATGAAACTCAAAGTTAAATATTTTATAGCATTTTAATGTCACTTTAGTCAAGGGAAAGATTTTTCCTATACATAATCACCTTTCCTCCAGTAGTCCAGGTTGTTCAAGTGTCTTGGGTCTCTGGATAGCACACTGGGGTGGGTCTGATGGAGCATGTGGATGGACTGAGTAGAGTCCCATCAAACTAGTCAACTGCTGAGCCATGCATTACGGTTGGCAATTGATCATACCAGAAAGTTATGTGTGAAGTAGTACAGCATGGATTCTGCTTGGATTCCTGCCCTTGATATGGTCGGTGCTATTGGTTTCTGTCTCTTGCTTTCTTATATATGTGATTTCTCCCTCCTCAATTTCACCTTTCCTTGGAATATTTTTAAAATCTGGTCTCCAAATCAGGAAGAGGGAAAATTTGCTCTGTGTCACTCTGAATCTTTTAGTTCCACACTTGGTCTGATAGCTTTTAAGCTTTGTAGTACAGGGTTTGTAGTTTTCATTTTTGGTTTTATAGTCATTTGTAGTTATATAGACTGAGGAGGATGGAATGGGGAAGTAGGTGAGGTGTGGTTTGGAAGTATAGGAACCCTGGGTAAAACAGGGAATCCCGTGATCAGTAATTAGAGATACTTCTCCAGAATACACACACACACACACTCACACACACACACACTCACACATACACACATTCATATACATGCGCAGTATCAAGATTATTGGAATGTTCTCTTCTTTGTCCATACCCAACTCAAAAATTACCAATTAATTTATTTTCTAAGCCAAAATATCTTTGAGAGTTAAACAAGGGGCTATTATTCATAGTTATATGCTGATAACAAGCATAAACCAGTGCTGTATTGGGCAAACTGGGACTATGGCCACCTTAATAACCCACTCATAATTATGATGCAGAACTCCAAATGGAAATGCCTTCCATAAACATGTGTTTTTAATGATAAAGTCCTTTAGGGATGGGAATGTTTTATCAATTTCACACTAGGAGTTCTAAAAGAATCATACTGGCTAGTTGAGCAATGATTCAAATGCTGCTAGGAGAGTTCTAATTGAATGGAATAAAGTTTCTTGAAATAAATACCTTTGGGTGTGTCTCTCTTCTCAGGAATGGTATAGAAATTATGGCAACAATATAACATTCTTTGAAATCATCATGGATCAAAACAAAATATTGGAAAGTAAGCTTTACATGATTCCTGTATTTCCAATGTGCTTTCAGTATACTGGCCAAGATTAGCATATCTGGAGACAGATTCTAGTATTGAAACCTAGACTCCAATACCTGTATAGGTGTGTGATGTTAATTAAGTTATTTAACTTTCCAGGTCTTTGTTGCTGCAATAGTTAAGTTGGGATAATAACAGCACTTGCTTCATACAGTTGTTATAAAGATTAAATTGCTTAATAGCAAAAAAACAAGTACAATACCTGGTACAGAGTAAGTGCTTGATTTAGCATTTATTATTATGATCCTCTGCCTTAACGATTTATTGCCAGAGCAAGAAACCTCGGAATCATTACCACATTCTCCTTTTATTTCCTTCTAATCACTGGATGTCCAGATAGTCACCAATTATTAAGGTGTACCATTCTCTCAATGAGTTTTCCTCAGTCCAGTATTGTTCCCCAGCCATGTCATATCCACAGAGCAGCCAGAATGACTTTTATAATGCATAATGTGATGTCACTTTTCTATATAAATTTCTTCAGTGGCTCCTCATCCTCAGAATGGCTGTACTAGGCTCTTCAAAGTTTGACTTCTGTTTACTTAATTCCCCAGCCTCATTTCTTGCCCCATTTTTTCCTCATATTTACAGACTCACTAGAGAAACTTTCTTAAAGCTCTGTGAAAGACTACCTCATTTAAGCCTTATTCTTTCACATAATACTGTTTGTTTTATTCCTGTTTTCCCTTACTAGGCCTTAACACTTCCACTTATCCTTCAGGACTCAGCTTGTCTATTACCTCCTTCAGAACTATCTGGCCCACTTAAGTGAGGTTAGATGTCTTGATGCCTCTCCAAATGACCTGTGTATACTTCTCTCAGAGCATCTTGCACATTTCTAATATGAGTACAAACAGTGCACACAGTTTGTCTCTTCCAATAGAATGTGAACTTCTAGGCAGGAGCGGGGATGTTCTTTGTTGTATTTCTGTTCCATGCACAACATATGGCATATAATGTCTATGCAAAAGATGCAGGTTGAATGAATACATACCTGTGGTGTTGGTTAATCAATTACAGGAGGGCGTTTTGGGTATTGGTTTTTGGCTTTTTAAAATAAAAATGCTAGATTTTTTTCCTATAGATTTAAAGGCTTTTCTAAAACTACATTTTAAAAAGTTGAGTTTTTCTACTTAAAAAATTCTTTTGATGAGATCAATTCTCATTAAATTTGTAGAGTCTCTTAGAGATGAGAGAAGAGAGCATGAAAAGTTAATTAAGGAAACAAGAATTTATGGCAATGTTATGTCATCCCTGAAATTGCAAATAGGATTGAAAATACAATATTTCTTATGCCTCGTTGCTGTATATTCTTTTCACTGCATGCTCTATTCCATTAACCTGTCTTCTCTCATCTCAGAGCCTTATTTCCATAGAGAGGACTGGGACAGCTTTATGCTGAATATCCAGCCAGCTGGATGCCTAGAAGGAGAGGTCTCAGATTTTTATCTGGCAGCAATAAGAACTCAAAACGATAGCTTGTGATTGCATGTTTATACTGGATAACTGAGTATATAAAAAGGGACTTGTTTTTGGTGAGAATTAAATCTTTTCAATTATTTTGAGATATTAATAAGCATAAACTTCGCATCTTATTTTCTTTCAAGAATGTATTCTCATTACAGAAATAATTCTTTTTATAGGAAATTGATTGCACATATTCATTCCTCTAAGGCTGTGCTGTCAATATGTTGGCCACTAGCCACATGTATTGAGCACTTGAAGTGTGACTAGTCCAAACTGAGATGTGCTGTAAAGTTTAAGATTTCAAAGACTATTAAAAAAAAGGAACATGAGTTATTCTGATGATTTTATATTATCTCAATAATTTTTATATTTTTATTACTTTTATATAATTATATTTATACATAGTTTGTATATTTATTGACATGGCAATATTTTTAATATACTGGGTCAAATAAAATTTTATTCTTAAAATAGCTTCACCTCTGAATTTTTATTTTTTAAATATAGATACTAGAAAATTTTAAATTACCTATGTGGCTCATATTATATTTCTATTGGACAGCTCTACTCTAAATGATTCCATTTTGTAGCTTGTTTTGTGTGCATGGGGTCCTGAAGAAGTTTGTGACAAAAGGGCTTCAGGCCAAACACCACTAAAAAAGCTGGTGTAATACATTTATGTCAGTATGTACAATAATTTGTGTATACTGCAGTTAAATGCACATGGTACTTTATTTTTTTTTCTAGGAATATTTCAAACATGTCAGTCATATGATCTAATCTTGCGAATAGCCATAGTCTACAGTTTATGTCTTGGTCAGAGATTTTATGTTCTTTTAAATTGACATAAAAATCATGCTTCTGAGTCTTTAGTTGAATTCTTATTTCTTTCATTTTCTCTAAATTGCTTAAGGAAGTTGGGAAATTGCAAATTTTTTTTTTTTTTGCACCAACACTTTCTTATCACTGTTGATTTCCCTCCAGTCTTTTGGAGCAGTGAAACAGGCTTGGGAAGGCAGACCAGGGAACTTTGTGGGTAGGAAGGGACTTGCCTCCTAGGGGCAACGTATGAAGCAAGGCTGTCCTGGAGGCATGCCAGAGGAAGATGAGAACAAAGCTCAGCAGACAGTCCAACTGTGCTATTAGCACAGAGTGACAGATTCTGTATAAGCTGCAACAGTTGGGAACTATGGAAACTAGACTAGAGTGAGAGTAAACAAGGGTGGCAGACAGAGCTGGAAAAATCCCTGGAGCTGTAGGACCACAGGCAGATGGTATTTTTATGGGGCATCAGAGCTGTAGGACCACAGGCAAATACCACAGATGGTATTTTTATGGGGCATCAGAAACACTGGGCTGTGTACAGAGGAGTGGGAAGGTCATTAGGACATCAGCCCATTTCAGACAACCAAGGACAATTTGTACAGCTTTAAGTGTATTTTAAAATAAAATATTTTAAGATATTTGGTACAAAAATAGTGAATTTAATTAGTGAATTGTGCCAAGCAGTTTTTCTGCATTATAAAATTGAACCAATGGTTTTGCATAATAAAAAGCTGAAATTATGCCCCTCACAAGGAAGAAAGCAAATATGATCTTTTGGTTCAAAATTCTTAATGTGAGCTCTCTTGTATTTGCTTTTCATTTCAGCACCACTGTCAAATGTCAGCCCTCTGGGGTCATTTATACTTGGTTTTGTAAAATAGATAATAAACCATTTGTTTGGTAGCTCTTCAATAATGTACTTACATAGTCACAAAAAAACCTGACAAAAATTTTTGTTTGCTTGTTTGTGTTTGGCTAACATGATAGCAATTTTAATCCTATTTAAATTTACTCTTCTTGAGAAACAGCTTTGGCATAATCAATTTGTACATGGTAATATTTTAACATCTTAACCAGTTCTTTGGTCCTTACTCTAAGAATGATGTCAGTAAATTACCTTGGTAATGATAAGGGGATAAAATGGTCCAAAGCAAGTGACTCATTGGGTGATAGTAAGGATGGAGTCAAGCTGGAGAGTGGCTTGGGAAGAGTTTCCCATTGGAGGGCTGCATCTTAATTTTGGGTAGAGTTGTTGAGAAAATAAGATTTTATCCTTTACAAATGGGAGGAATTTTTTCTTTATTGACGATGCCTCCACGAGGTCATGGAAGTACACCCATGGGGATGTCTTCTCCTTGAAGCTTTTAGGAGAGGACTGAGGAGTTAAGTATTCTATGGCTCCCGCAATGAAACTGAGACTCAGAAGCCCAGGTTATCAAAATTCTTCATTTATGTATCAGGATGATGTGGCCAAAGAGGAAGACAGAAAGTCTGGAACCATCTCTCTGTAATTTTAGGAGACGCTCCCTGCTACCAGTCTGGTCTCTATTTTTCCCACACCACAGAATTCTTTTATCTCCAACTGTCCTTGGGTCTGTGGTTTCCCACTCTTACGTCTTTACTTTTTACCTGCCAATATTGAGTACGCAGATGGATATACTATGGTGACCCAGTTCAAGACTGACCACAGATCGGTTTTGTACACTTTCTGCTGCTGTAGGCCAGGAGGAAGGAGAGATAGACACTATCACTGGGTTGATAAAACATGGACTCTAAACTCAGACAATTTGGTTAGAACTCGAGCTTTAATATTTCCTAGTTGGGTAACTTAACTTCTTTGTGTCTGTTTTCTCTATAAAAATGGAATTAAAAATAGTGCTTGTCTTATAGGGCTGCTTGAGAATTGAATGATGATTAAATGAGAAGTGTTTAGCCAGTGTCTTGTATAATATGTTTCAAAAAGGCTGGTCATTATTATTATTGAAGAGAAAAAAATGTCTCAATCTACTGCTGCATCTTTTTTGAGCTCTTACTGGGCACCTCCTTAGGTAGACAGAGCTGTAAAGAAGGTTGAATATTATGCAATGTAATGACAGTAGACAGTTGGTGGACAAATATAATTTGAGGCATTCTTAGGGGAATCCTATGTTTAGCATACTAATAGACCCCACAATAAGAGCTTTATAACAATCATCAAATTTCTGTATGTGCAGAAACACTATGGAACTCAATTATTTTTAATGAAATTCCGACTTTCTCAAAACATAAATCATGAACAAGTTTTAAAAAAATCAAGGCTGCCTTGGAGACTATCCAGATGTCACTTTGACTTAGATATATCAATTCTATTTATTACATCTTTTCTCTTTTAACTAAAAGATGGTGGATAGTCAATCACACTATGAATTGTACACTCTATCACTTCTATCAAAGCCTTTGATATCAGACAGAAACAATTTCCCTATTGGGGATTTTTTTTTTTCATTGTGTTGGTATCATTTCCATTTATCAGATTAAGTACTACAAAGAAAAGAATGTTTGGTGGATTGAATGTCTGTCTTCAAACTTGATGAATCATGGCATAGCAGAAAAGTGAAACCTGAGGAATTACAATTTAACTGGTGACAGAAGAACAGCTAATGAAGGAGGCAGATGAAAAAATACCATTATTTAAATAAACATTTAGGAAAAAGTACTAGCATATTTTATGTTACTGAAATCATAAATAGTTCAAAATAGGGGTTGCATGAATTTTACAAATTTGTTATCTCATTATTATAAAGATCTTTTAAGACAATTAACTCCAGAGATTTGCAACTTCTCATTGATTATTTGAAGACTAAAGAATAGTAAACTGTTTACTCTGTTCTCCATTTTCAGAGATATAAACCAGAAGCTATCATAGGAATAAGACTGCAGTTCTAAGAGATGGCATGGTAGATAAAAGAAAAGTCTCCTGAGGCAGACATTTGGAGTTAGAAAATACTTTGTTCCCTCGAGCAAGTTTAGTAACCTTGGATCTTTGTATTTCTCATTTGTGAAATGGATTTAACAAGAGTCCACCTATAGGGATTTTATATGATTTTAATAAATCGATTCATTTAAAGCTCTTGGAAAAAGTTGCCACATGTAAGCATTCTACTAATTAATATTATTATTATTATTGCTATTACTATTATTCCATATAAAGCTATTGTTTGGCTAAATTTAGGAACTAATTCTTGTCTGTTTAGAAATTAATCTTAAAGTAAGTTTTAAAGTATTTGTTCTAACACAACAGGGTTAAAAAAAAAAAAAAAAGAGATGAGGATATAATAGACCAGAGGCTTCTCACTGCCCAAATAAATCACCACTGAAAATCTAACCGTCAATATAAATTTTAGAAAAATATGCATTATCCTTACATAATTTGAATTGGTGGCATGTTGTTACATATGTCTTAGACTAGGTATGAGGAAAGTTAGTGATTAATATTGCTTAATTTCACTTCCTGCAATGTACGTATGTTGGTGTAGTTGGCACCTTATATTCTGGATGTTGTAGCCAAAGCCCTGGACAGCTAAGAAATGAGATCCAGATGAGATGCTTCAATTCTTAACTATGTGCCTTCAGAAACACTCTGGGTCTCTTTCTTTCTCTGAGCATTTATCAAACCCCTTGCAGTTCAAAATTCTACCATTCTGAGTATAATGATGGAACTATGGTAAGGATACTAATTCACAGTAATAAATTAATGTTGCATAATTAACTCTGGGCCAAACTCAATAAAAGGTATAAAGGTTTCAGTTATACAAAGAAAAATAAGATTTAAAATATAGGAAGTCTTATTTATGAGAAAATAATCTATTGTGTGAATTTTTAAAGTTCTGTAGTAAGTATTTAAGTTCTACCGCCACATGCTGTGTACAGAGGCAGGATGTTGTTAAAAATATATATATATATCTACTTAACTTTTAAGACTATATTCTATTTCTCCAGTTAGGTTGTACATACCTCAAAATCAGGAAGCTAAGGTATGTACAACCTAACTGGAAAAATAGAATATATACTTAATAGTTATATATCGATAGTTTTATTCAATAAGTGACTAATGTTCTTTTTAAAAGGTACCTCTAAAGTGTGAAAATATTGTATATACTTAAAATTGTATTTTTCTACTTCGATACATTTAGTGCAGGAAGTATACATCCCAGGCAAGGGAAATGGTGTGAACTAAAACTTAATAGTAGGGATATATATGGCTTGTGTAGGAGTAGTGTGTAGACTAGTTTGGAAAGAACAGAGGGTTCGGGGGAGTGGACAGAGAGCTTCATGGTAGGATGGAGAACATATTGCTGACTGTCTTGAATACCTGGTAAAGACATATAATTCTGTAGAAAAAGTGGAATGACCACAGAATTTTTTAAAAAGACTATAATGTATGCAAAGTATTTTTTTAGTGAGATTAATCTGGCAGCTCTGTTAAGGTAACTTGGATATGAGAGAGAATAGAGTCAATAAGCTAGCTCAGATTGGTTTAGCAGCAGTAGAAATGTAGAAGAAGGAATAAATGTAAGTGATGTGCGTTCCTGAAGTGCAAATATAATCTTATTCATCATTGCATCTTAAGCACACAGTATACAATAGATCTTAATTTTTTAAGTATAAAAACTTGATTATTGAGTAGGTGTTGGAAGTTTGGTTGTTTTTTTTTTAACGGGAGAAAAAAACATTTAATTTACACATGGAGGTCTTAAAAAAATGGGACCTAAGTAAGAAGTGGCCAAAACATTTTTATACTTTTTAGACAAAGAAATAATAAATTTCTGAAGAATTGACAGGACAAAGAAACTTGGGCTTTTGGTGCCTAACTTAGTGAAGAACCTAAAGAGTTTGTTCTTGGGGTAGTAAATTAAAGAAGTAACAAGGTTTGTTTATATAGACCTCTCTGACTGAATTCCCAGCTCTGGCAGTAAAGGTGTCCTTCTACCTCTAGATGCAGGGAGGGCACCTTTCACCTGGGGGATTCAGTCAGGCTTTTAGGGAGACAGAGGGGAGTGTCAGGGTGTCCTTCTTTCATAGGACATTTCTTATGTAACTTTAACTCGAAATAATATGCCACTTAGACATATTTTGGGGTGGCTCGCCCTGAGCCCCAATGGTGATGAGAGTTCACCTCACCTCTTCCTTTATTCCCCAGCCCTGGCAGTGGGAGTGGCTTCCTGCAGTTATTGATCTGGGCTACCTTGATGTTCCATTTCCTGTATAACCAACTTTCTGCATCAAATGCCCTTTCTTTATTTTATATTAATTTTTATTTTATAGTGGAGTATAGTTGATTTACAATGTTAGTTAGTGTTAGTTTCAGGTATATAGCAACGTGATGCAGTTACACATATATCTATTCTTTTTCAGATTCTTTTCCCATATAGGTTATTACAGAGTACTGAGTAGAGTTTCCTGTGCTATACAGTAGGTCATTGTTGATTATCTATTTTATGTATAGTAGTGTGTACATGTTAATCCAAACCTCCTAATTTATCCCTCCCCCTCATCTTTCCCCTTTGGTAACCATAATTTTGTTTTCTAAGTCTGTGAGTCTGTTTCTGTTCTCTAAAAAAATTCATTTGTGCCATTTTTTTAGATTCCACATATAAGTGATATCATATGATATATGTCTTTGTCTGACTTACTTCACTCATTCTGACAATCTCTAGGTCCATCCATGTTGACTCAAATGGCATTAATTCATTCTTTTTTATGGCTGAGTAATATTCCATTGTATACATGTGCCACATCGTCTTTGTCCATTCCTGTTGATGGACATTTAGGTTGCTTCCATGTCTTGGCTATTGTAAATAGTGCTGCAATGAATATTGTGGTTAATGTATCTTTTCAAAGTATGGCTTTCTCTGGATATATGCCCAGGAGTGAGATTGCTGGATCATATGGTAGCTATATTTTTAGATTTATAAGGAACCTCCATACTGTTCTCCATAGTGGTTGTACAAATTTACATTCCCACCAACAGTGTAGGAGAGTTCCCTTTATTCCACACCCTCTCTAGCATTTATTGTTTGTAGACTTTTTGATGATGGCCATTTTGACCAGTGGGAGGTGATACCTCATTGTAGTTTTGATTTGCATTTCTCTGATAATTAGCAGTGTTGAGCATACTTTCATGTGCTTTTTGGCCATCTGTATATCTTTTTTAGAGAAATGTCTATTTAGGTCTTCCACCCATTTTTGGATTGGGTTGTTTGCTTTTTTAATATTGATCTGCATGAGCTGTTTATAAATTTTGGAGATTAATCCCTTGTTGGTCACATCATTTGAAAATATTTTCTCCCATTCTGTGGGCTCTCTTTTTATTTTGTTTATGGTTTCCTTTGCTGTGCAAAAGCTTTTAAGCTTAATTAGGTCCAACTTGTTTATTTTTCTTTTTATTCTCATTACTCTAGGAGGTGGATCCAAAAAGGTATTGATGAGATTTATGTCAAAGGGTGTTCTGCCTATGTTTTCCTCTAGGAGTTTTACAATATCTAGTCTTACATTTAGGTCTTTAAACCATTTTGAGTTTATTTTTGTGTTTGGTGTTAGGGAATGGTCTAATTTCATTCTTTTGCATGTAGCTGTCCAGTTTTCCCAGCACCACTTATTGAAGAGGCTGTCTTTTCTCCATCGTATATCCTTGCCTCCTTTGTCGTAGATTAATTGACCATAGGTGTGTGGGTTTTTCTCTGGGCTTTCTATCCTGTTCCATCTATATTTCTGTTTTTGTGCCAGTACCATACTGTTTTGATAACTATAGCTTTGTAGTATAGTCTGAAGTCAGGGAGACTGATTCCTCCAGCTCCGTTTTTCTTTCTCAGGATTGCTTTGGCTATTTGGGGTCTTTTGTGTTTCCATACAAATTTTAAACTTTTTGTTCTAGTTCTATGAAAAATGCCATTGATAATTTAATAGGGATTGCATTGAATCTGTATATTGCCTAGGGTAATACAGTCATTTTGACAATATTGATTCTTCTAATCCAAGAACATGGTATCTCTTTCCATCTGTTTGTGTCATCTTCAATTTCTTTCATTAGCATCTTATAGTTTTCAGAGTACAGGTCTTTTGCCTCCTTAGGTAGGTTCATTCCTAAGTATTTTATTCTTTTTGATGAGATGGTAAATGGGATTTTTTTCCCTTAATTTCTCTTTCTGAACTTTTGTTGTTAGTGTATATAAATGCAACAGATTTCTGCATATTAATTTGTATCCTGCAACTTTACCAAATGCATTGATAGCTCTTGTAGCTTTCTGGTAGCATCTTTAGGATTTTCTATGTATGGTATCATGTCATATGCAAACAGTGACAGCTTTACTTTTTCTTTTCCAATTTGGATACTTTTATTTATTTATTTTCTCTGATTGCAGTAGCTAGGACTTCCAAACTTGTGTTGAATAAAAGTGGTGCGAGTGGACATCCTTGTCTTGTTCCTGATCTTGGAGGAAATGCTTTCAGCTTTTCACTGTTGAATATGATATTAGCTGTGGGTTTGTCATATATGGCCTTTATTATGTTGAGGCATGTCCCCTCTCTGCCCACTTTCTGGAAAGTTTTTATCATAAATGAGTGTTGAATTTTATCAAAAGCTTTTTCTGCATCTATTGAGATAATCATATGGTTTTTATTCTTCAGTTTTTTAATGTGGTGTATCACACTGATTGATTTGTGGATGTTGAAAAATTCTTGCATCCCTGGGATAAATCCCACTTGATCATGGTGTATAATCCTTTTAATATATTGTTGGATTTAGTCTGTTGAGAATTTTTGTGTCTGTTCATCAGTGATATTGGCCTGTAATTTTTTTTTTGTGGTATCTTTGTCTGGTTTTGGTATCAGGGTGATGGTGACCTCAGAGAATGAGTTTGGGAGTGTTCCTTCCTCTGCAGTTTTTTGGAATAGTTTGAGAAGGATAGGTGTTAGCTCTTCTTGAAATGTTTGATAGAATTTGCCTGTGAAGCCATATTGTCCTGGACTTTTGTTTGTTGGAAGTTTTTAAATCAGTTTCAATTTCAGTGCTCATGATTTGTCTGTTCATATTTTCAGTTTCTTCCTGGTTCAGTCTTTGAAGATTGTACATTTCTAGGAATTTGTCCATTTCTTCTAGGTTGTCCATTTTATTGGGATATAGTTGCTTATAGTAGTCTTTTGTGATCCTTTGTATTTCTTTGCTGTCCATTGTAACTTCTTTTTCATCTCTAATTTTATTGATTTGAGCCTCTTTTTTTTTTTTTTTGATGAATCTGGCTAAAGGTTTATCAATTTTGTTTATATTTTCAAATAACCTGCTTTTAGTTTCACTGAGCTTTTCTATTGTTTTCTTTCTTTTTCATTCTGTGACATAATTATTTTCCAGTTTGTGGGTCACCCACCTGGTAGGTATGGGATTTGATTGTATCACGAATGTGCCCCTCCTACCATCTCATTGTGGCTTCTTCTTTGTCTTTGGAAGTAGAATATCTGTTTTGGTAGGTTCCAGTCCTTTTTTTGTTAATGGTTGTTTAGCAGTTAGTTGTGATTTTGGTATTTTTGTGAGAGGAGATGAGCTCAAGTCTTTCTACTCTGCCATCTTGTCTCCTCCTCCTACCTCCTCTCTTTTTCTAGCAGATCAAAGATTTTCCAACCATGTGACATGGGTGGGATTAACTCCATACAAACACCTAACTAAATCAGAGGGTCACATTCCCCTGATCCTCACATTCAGAGGTTGACGAGGGAACTGGTTGGCTCAAGAAAGTCCAAGGTTTTATGTGGTGGTTGCAGGAAGAGAACCTACTTCTGCCCTCCTTTATTATGTATAAAGAGACATGTAACTCTGGTTGAAACTGGTATCTAACCTGAGAATACAAGGATGTTCAGGTTTCGATAAAATTCGTATTGTGGAAAAGAATGGAGAGTCAGAATGAAATCGGAAGCTTATTAACATTACTGGGTGACTACATCTTTAATTTTTCGGTTACCTGAGTCACTAAATGCCCTTTTTTTCAATTCTTTCAACGGAAGGCAATTTACCTAGTACAAAGTCAAATAGGGATTAAATTTCCTGCTTCCTCTAATGCCTTATGAGGATTAGTTTTTGAGCACTGTATATATTTAAACAAATTGGAACCACATCTCCTGTTTATTAGTCTTCTGTTCCCTTCTTCCTCTTGTATTGAATATTAGCAACAAACCTTTGTAATTTAATAGGATGTATGGACAACAATCTGAAAATCATAGATAATTTTATGGTTAGAATAAGGTATCAGACTGACATTTTCTATGTACGTAGTGATGATTTAAATGAATAATGATGATTTTATGCTCATAGTAAAACACAAGGTCAGTTTTATCCCTTGATTGAGTTATATCATTGTCATCAAGTTTGGTTTGTGTGCCAAAATAGCCCAGTGTCACTGGGCATAATTGTTGATAGCAGCTCAAAAATGATTTTACAATGTGCCAAACAACCAAATTCAACTTGAATCATCAAATCAATTTATATATGTAAACATAGGAGTAATTTCCTTAGACTTTCTTAACTATAGTGCTGAGTAGCTTTTTTTTCTTACACATTTAAAAAGAAATCATTTTGCATATTCTTTCATTGACTATTGTCACCATATATATTAACTATGTGTGTATATATACATATATATATGTGTATATACACACATACACCTATACATATTTACTTACATAATCATTCTCTTCACACATATAAAATATGCATACAGTATATAATATTCCTCTATAAAAGTATATTTACCTGAAAGTATGCTATTTTCTAAATAGTCTCCTTATACAAGTATACATAAATTGTTTTTATACAACTATTCTTATATAAATATATACAAGTTTGATTTTGAGAGAGCTTATTTGAACAATGTGGCATTGACTCACTGATATAGGAATATTATCAAAGTAAACTGTAAGGAAAATTGTTCAATAAATGGACAACTTTTTATTTTTGAATCAAGTTGGACTAAAATGCAATGTAGAAAAAAGATATGTGGACTCAAATTGTATGCAGTAAATCTATGGATACTTGTAGACAAGACAGAAAGAGTATAATAAAGATAATGTTTTTGATAGAAAAATTTGTTGAATGAGTGTGAGGGTAGAAAAATTATGGGTATTTTTATTTTTAAAATGTTTTCTGGAATACTGTTGTCACCTTAAATTTTCAATTAATTTAATGAATAATTGTAAAATTTGTGAGGAAAAATTTACAAATGAGATGCATTTTTATTCTGAAGAATATTTTTACAAAGAGGTAGCATTTTCACATTTATCAAAAGATTGTGAGTCACTATTTCTGGAAGAAAATCATTTCCTCTCTCTCATACTTTTTAGTGATGTCCCAGTGACTTTCCAGACAGGCAAGCTGCACAGAGTTGGTGCCCAGTGACAGCAAACTAGGCTCACAATCAATGTCCTGACTCCAGGAAGCAGGGCTGTGATGGCATCTCAACTATTCTGCTACCATCTTTCCCTAATGATGCTTTTGGTTCCAAAAAAGAAAATAAAACTGCTCGCACCTAGAAATGAGTAATAATTTGGGGTGATTAAAAATGAGAGAAAATAGTTCAAATCCATCTTTCGCATAAGTAATGAAATATTTGGCCCCTAATAATAAAATAATCCATTGACAAAGATAACAATTTCTAAGCCTCCTAGAAATTTTCAGTCTAGCATAACATATGTTTCCCTAATTTTAAGAGGAAACCTGAAGGTTAATTTTTTAAAAATACATACATTATTTCAATTTTATTACTTTAATTTTTAAATTTATTTTTGTCTTTTTATTAAAAAAACAGTATATGCAATTTTAAACAATTAAAAAATATTCAGTGAGAACAAAGTGTCACTTCAGTTTTCTAATCTTGATTATCAGAGGTGATCAGAGTTACTGGTTTCTTGTGTGTCCTTCTATAAATATTCTATATCCTTCTTCACATGTCTTAGTTCAGATGTGTGAATATATTTGTTAGATAATTTTGCAGTGGGATTTCTAGGTCAAGGAGTGTTTAAGTCAGGGTAGTCTAGGTTACGTTGCAGTAAACAACAATCTCAAAGTTTAAGAGACATAAAACACAAAGTTTAATGTTGACTAATGCTACATGTTCATCCACAGTCCATTGAGGTCTCCACACATGCCTGGAGTAATGAGGTAGCCAGTGTCTGGAACATTAAGCTATGGAGTCGGTCCCCATTTATAATCTGTGTCTGAAAATTTGCCTACTTGCTAAAATTTATTTGTAACCAACCACCAAAACAATACTCAAAGGGCTTTTGTGGTCATTCACAGGCATGCACAGAATGACAAAAAATTCAAGTTGCCCAACGTGCATGTTTCCAGCTGAGATCAAACAAGGTGATGCAGTGCCCTCTTGCTTCAGCTCTCATACTGTAAACAAGTGACTTTTACTGTGGTCTATTTAGTGCCACTTTTTCATGTTTTGTGCTTTGTTTTCAGTGATTTTGCTTTTTAAAATGGCCCCAAGCATAGTGCTGAAGTGCTGTGTAATGTTCCTAGGCATAAGAAGGCTGTGATGTGCCTTATGGAGAAAATAATGTGTTTGATAAACTTTATTCAGGCCTGAGTTATAGTGCTGTTGGCTGTGAGTTCAGTGTTACTGAATCAACAATATAGTACATCCAGGAAAAGGAAGAGGAGATTTGCCTACCTGTATGTAAGGCTGCTACAGAAAGGGCTAAAGTAACATCTATAATATTAAGATTCAAGCTATATAGTAACATCTAAAGCTATAGGAAAAATGAAAAATAGTTAAGTTTGTGGATTCATGCGAGGACAACCAAAGAAAAAAAAAGAATAGTGGATAGTATTGTTGCAAGGCTGAAAAATATACAGTCATGTTATCCAGGAGCAAAAAAAACCTTTTTAGCTACTGTTTTACTGTAAAGAAATACTGCATTTAATTAATTATTTGTAAGAAATATATATTCAATAATGTGTCTTTAATCAGAAACATATATAAAACATGTATTATTAGTTGTATTGATCAGTTGATGGAAAGAAACCCATCTGTGTATTTCTCCTAGGACCAATGACTTAGGATTTGCTACTTCACTGATTAGAGACTTTATAGAACAGAACTAATGTAAATGATGAGAATCAACTACAACTTACATTTTCTCTTAAAGTCCAGAAGTGACACAATCATTTCTGCTCATATTTCATTGTCCAAAGCAAGTCATATGACTATTACTGGCTTCAAGGGGGTAAGGAAGGATAATTTTCCCACAGGAAAGAAAAACTGGGTATTGGTAAATAGTAGTCAATCCATCTACCAAAAAGGGTTTGAAATAGCCAAGTATCCTCCAAGCCACGTGTATTCCTAACAGCATCTGGGAGTGCCTGTTTCCCCACACACTCACCTATTGACACTAGGAAGCTGTCAAAAGTAGGTCAAATATTGCATCTCTTTATCCACACCCTGTGTAACTTCCTATAAATATATTACTGACCAAGGAGAAATACTACTGTTCCTTTGAGAGTTTCCTCTGATGAATTGTTTCCCTCATTGTCATTGTTTTTGGCTTGTAAGACTGCTTCTATATCTATCATGCATGGGGGGATATTGGGAAAAGATTATTTCTCTGGGTAGCAAAATAAGATTGTCTATATTTATATTTATATTAGTATATTTTATCTAGATTAATATTCTTTTGGAAAAATATTGAGCTGGTTTAGAGTCAGATTTATTTTGGCATGTAATAGTGTACATTAGCCATTGCAAAGTTGCTGAAGAAATAGATCCTGCCCCTGGTGTCTGTTTAATGTTTCAATATTTGCATGGCATATCTTACTTCATTCCTTTAGTTTCAGTTTTTCTCTAATTTTGTGCTGTTAATGTATCAAAAAGCATTTTTATACAGTCTGAAGGTCTTTGTCTTTTTACTGGAATACCAACTGCATTTGCATTTAATGCAATTACTAATATATTTGAAATTCTACCGCCAAACTCTGGTCTTCCTTGACTCTCTCTCCCCAAACTCTGTTGTTCAGCCTGGTAGGTATAGCCTCTTAATTTAAAATTCCTGAGGTATGCTTCAAATACCAGTCCTCTGCATCAACTAAATTATGGAAGATATATATAGAGCCCTTGAGAAGCCCCCTTCATTAGGATTAATGTAGATGGAAGCATTCTCTCCCCCATCCAATGGGGTAATGCTAGCTCACTGACAAGACTTTCCAAGGAAATCCTCTCTGTCACTATTAAGCTTTCAATTTTCAAAAGAATTTTTTAGGTGAGGTGGCTGACCTTGTAGAATCTGAGAAACATTTCTCATGCTCTAGCATTGGTGAACTGACATCTCACTGTAGACTATATGGGTACTTGGCACCTTCCCTATTGTTCTCAGCCTTTGGGGCCTTAGCCAAAAGCAAGGTAGAAAGATTATCATTTTAAACTCCTATTTCATTAGTTCCTTAAGAATGTTTTGTCATCCCTAGATTTTTTTAATCTGATTGCACTTTTAAATTTAAGGATTGGCAAAGACTTTTCTGTTGTTGTTGTTTTTTAATATCATTTGCCTCGATTGAATTACAGTCATTTTTTAAAAATTGCAACTATAACATATATTTTGTAAAAAGTATGATTCCACTGAAATTATAAACCCAGAGTTTAAGGCCGTTCTAAAGATTATGTTAATAGAATGAGCTTTAGATTTGTAGACGTTCAGCTAAAATTCTTAACTGAAGTTTGAAAGACTATTGGCGATAAGACTTACTGCTAAGTCCTACAATTGAAAAAATTATTTTCCTTACAAATTATCTACTCCTTGCCAAAGGCCAAATAAGTTGGTCTAATGAGAATATCAAATTTGTGATTACTGTCCCATCTCTTTTGCACCAGGATAAGAGTTTATTTTCACATAACATTCAAACCACTAGGCTGCAGACTTATATTTTAATTGGCTAGTGCATGTTTGTTCTCCTTCTTTATTTTGCATTCTGTCTTTCTCTGTTGCTTGCATAAATACATATATATTTGAAATAGAAGAAAAACTGCTTGTGATATTTAGAGAGCTCTTCTCTCTCATTTAGGATGCTTTTGACTGATTTGTAGAAAGTTGTAGGATTATTATAACCACGTTAATATTTAAGTTTATACGTAGAGATAAAGTCAGTGATTAGTAATGTTAAAAGGATGAGTCTCTTGATTTTGTAATAGAGGCAAAGAATTGTGCAAGTTTATTTGGGGATAATGCTAATAAATCATAATAAAGAGGAAATTTGAATTTGCTTTTTTTGTGTAAGTCTTACTGGCGTCTACAAAATTCTTGTGTGCTTCACTGGTGTTTAGTAAGCATTAGTTGAATTGGAATTGGATAGCAGAAGAACAGTTCTGACATTATCACTGGCATAACTGAATGAGCATGGTAGCCTACAAATGTTGGCTGACTTCTTTTGAACTTCTGCTCTCCATAGCAGATCAGCTTTGCAAACAGGTTTCCTAATATGTGTAAGCAAAAGTAGTTTTGCTGTGCCTGCCAAACTTCACATTGATCCTATATATTTCCTCCATTTCCAGCAATCCTTGTCATTTTTAATGGCTTCTCATAGCCCTGGAGAATGTGGGCATGAAAACTTTTTCAACTTGAAAACTATTAGGTGGGCAGATGGAAGGCAATTGTGAGCTAGATATTCGGATTTATGGATTTTTCTCCCTCCAGTATACAGCAATTTGGCTGGAGAGCAAGAAAAGCCACTTCTCAAATTCATGCCAGGGCACTCAAAGCATGTGGCAGGAAGAAGAGAGAGGCAGCCTCTCTGACACCAAACTTGAGGTGAACAACATTTCTTATTTTTATCTCTGCTACATGGATGAATGGAGAAAGGCCTGAGGACTTAGAAGCATTTTTTTTTTAAGGTCACATGGAAAGATATTATTCTTTTCTCAAGTTTTCTAACTTTATTCTTATACAACACTGGATTATGTATCTCCAGAAGTTGCCAGAGGAAATGGCAATAAACTTTTTTTTACATGCATATTTCCAAGAAATATCTTAGATTACAAGTAGCATTCAGAAAGAACCATATAATTTTTAATTTATAATGGTTCTGTAAGATCACCAACTTTCCTAATTCCCTATTCAATTGATAAGGAAATTGCTATTCCAAATAGCTAGATGATTTGTTCAAGGTCACACAACTAATTTGCAAGGCATTCTGATTCCTAGTGCTTTGCCTTTTTTATTATATCTGCCACTTTTGGAGTTGGATTTTTCCTTCTGGCAAGACTGTGCTAATTCTTAGCAATGAACATCTGAGTCTCTTGACACAACAGAAAGAGATTAATATCTGTGCCCAAACTAGCCTTATATCTGAATTTCAGCTCCTGCATTTACTGACTGTGGTCTCTTAACCCAACTGATTTTCTTATGAATCTCAAACTCAGATTACCAACATGTAAAATGTGGATAATGACACCAGCGTTGGATGGCCGTTATTGTATATTAGACAATGTATGTGTAATGCCCACAAATTAGTAGGCTTACAATAAAAAGGATGTATTTTCATCAGTATCTATTTGTATTCTTTATATTTTTGTGTTATACCTCAATCAAGCTGTATTACCAGCAACGTGTTTGAGAGATGTGTAGGGCAGAAAAATGGCTATGTAATAACCCAACTTCAGAGAGACTTTTTATTGTTTTTCTTTTCTTTTTTTTCAATTAACTATATCGGCAAGTCATTGTGAATTCTAATGAAGCAAGTTTGAGTATGGAGTGTAAGGTTGGAGTGACAGACTGACAGAACAGAGGTAGATACAAGAGAAATTCAAAGAAAGACAATTCTTTGTCACACATTGTGTTATGATGTAGATAAGGAGTCTATTCACAATGGGTCCCCAGTAATGCAGTTGCTAGGTTTAGGGTTCTGTGCACAGCTCTAGTCTCAGCAGGGAATAAAGATACTAGGAGGGAAACCAAGAAAGAAATCAGGTTTCTCCAGAATATTTCAACATGTAATGAGGGAGATAGGAAATATTAAAGTACAAAGACCACACAAGCCCTCAGTGCTTATTCCTAGAACAATGGATACTGGACTTATTGACAATAATATCAGTTAATCTGGGGGGACTGAAAATCCTGATCTAAATATAAACCAGCAAGAATCTGCCCAGGAGCTACGAAAGGGCTGAGCCTGCAGGCAGCATCGCTATCAAATCAGCCTGTGAGAGTCTGGGGAAGTCAGGGACTCATAGGAGGGAGAGGAGACTGAGACAGAAGTGTGTTTATTCCTGTGGATTTTGCCATGGTGAAAAGTGAAAGTCAGATAATCAGTTAGCAGCTATTGTCTCTTCTTTTTGTTTGTTTTTGTTTTTTGACTTTCACCTTTCTCCAAATAGGAGCAGCTTCTCTTTGCTCACAGGTGACAGAAAGGACTCCTGGGTAACTCGATGCCAAACCGCAGAGCCTCTAGATTTGCTCTATGTGTGCTATGTTAGTGTGTGTGTGTGTGTATAAATACATATAAAGTATGTATATAAAATATATGTATAAATATGTATATCTATAAATATATATAAAGGAATATGTATAAATATGTAAATTTTATAGCAAGTCCATTTATGTATATAAAATTATATTTAGCATACATATATCAACTCCACTGAAACAAATGCAGAAGAGTTTTTCAGCCCTGGGGTGAGCTAGTGAAGAAGTACTGGAAAACTTTATCAGGGAAGTTGGTCAATGTGATTAGGTCATCTGTGTTTGCTAATTGGCACTTATCAAAGTTAAGCTTCTACCCTCTCACAGAGATTTAAAGCAAGGTGCCTATCTTCCTTGAGGATTACATTTTAAAGGGATGGTTCTCAGGTCCTTGAGAGAGACAGTCCTGGGTTTAAAAACTGGCAAGAGGCTAGGAGAAGATTTACATCTCAAAGGGCAGAGAAAGAATTTATAGTTGAAAGTTTACTAAGGTAAATGCTCTAAAAAATTGAGGTCGGGGCTGATATTCGGGAAAAAATCTATTTAAAATTTAGTCAATCCGAAGGGAAAGTTAAGACCATTTTGGTCAATATATATGAGATATCTCTCTCTCTCTCACATATATATGTGATTTATATATATATATATATATATATATAGTCAAGTGAGTTGGTTAACTTCAAACGTGACTAGAATAAAATAAATATTCTAATATTTGTAATAAGCTATAAACACAAAATAAATCACTGATTTAATAAATAAATAAAAACAGGATAACAGAAATATATTTATTGAAGTATAGTTGATGTAAGTTACAGGTGTACAATATAGTGATTAACAATCTTTAAATGTTATATTCCATTTATAGTTATAAAAGATTGGCTGTATTCCCTGTGTCATACAATATGTCCTTGTAGCTTATTTTATACATAATAGTCTGTACCTTTTTTTTTATTTTTAATTTTTAAATTTTATTTTTTACATCTTTATTGGAGTATAATTGCTTTACATTGTTGTGTTAGTTTCTGCTGTACAAAAAAGTGAATCAGCTATATGTATACATATATCCCCATATCCCCTCGCTCTTGAGCCTCCCTATCCCACCCCTCTAGGTCATCACAGAGCATCGAGCTGATCTCCCTGTGCTATGCAGCAGCTTCCCACTAGCTATCTATTTTACATTTTGTAGTGTATATATGTCAGTGCTGCTCTCTCACTTTGTCCCAACTTCCCTTTCCCCCACTGTGTCCTCAAGTCCATTCTCTACGTCTGCATCTTTATTCCTGCCCTGTCACTAGGTTCATCAGTACCATTTTTTTTAGATTCCATATATATGCATAAGCATACGGTATTTGTTTTTCTCTTTCTGACTTACCTCACTCTGTATGACAGACTCTAGATCCATCTAACTCATTACAAATAACTCAGTTTCATTCCTTTTTTTGGCTGAGTAATATTCTATAGTATATATGTGCCACATCTTCTTTATCCATTCATCTGTTGATGGACACTTAGGTTGCTTCCATGTCCTGGCTATTGCAAATAGTGCTGCAGTGAACATTCTGGTACATGACTCTTTTTGAGTTATGGTTTTCTCAGGGTATATGCCCAGTAGTGGGATTGCTGGGTCATATGGTAGTTCTACTTTTAGTTTTTTAAGGGACCTCCATACTGGTCACCATAGTGCTTGTATCAATTTACATTACCAGCAACAGTGCAGGAGGGTTCCCTTTTCTCTATACCCTCTCCAGCATTTATTGTTTGTAGATTTTTTGATGATGGCCATTCTGACCCATGTGAGGTGATACCTCATTGTGGTTTTGATTTACATTTCGCTAATGATTAGTAATGTTGAGCATCTTTTCATGTGCCCCTTGGCCATCTGTATGTCTTCCTTGGAAAAATTTCAGACTGCTATTTCAGTCTTCTTTCCATTTTTGGATTGGGTTGTTCGTTTTTTTGGATACTGAGTTGCATGAGCTGTTTATATATTTTGGAGATTAATCCTTTGTCAGTTGCTTTGTTTGCAAATATTTTCTCTGATTCTGAGGGTTGTCTTTTCATCTGGGTTATGGTTTCCTTTTCTGTGCAAAAGCTTTTAAGTTTCATTAGGTCCCATTTGTTTATTTTTGTTTTTATTTCCATTACTCTAGGAGGTGGGTCAAAAAGGTCTTTATTTTAAAGTATATGAGAATTGCTATTCCAGCTTTCTTTTGATTTCCATTTGTATGGAGTATCTTTTTCCATCCCCTCACTTTCAGTCTGTATGTGTCCCTAGGTCCGAAGTGGGTCTCTTGCAGACAGCATATATCCGGGTCTTGTTTTTGTATCCATTCAGCCAATCTGTGTCTTTTGGTTGGGGCATTTAATCCATTTACATTTAAGGTAATTATTGATATGTATGTTCCTATTACCATTTTCTTAATTGTTTTGGGTTTGTTTTTGTAAGCCTTTTCCTTGTCTTGTATTTCCTGCCTAGAGAAGCTCCTTTAGCATTTGTTGTAAAGCTGGTTTGGTGGTGCTGAATTCTCTTAACTTTCACTTGTCTGTAAAGCTTTTGATTTCTCCATTGAATCTGAATGAGATCCTTGCTGGGTAGAGTAATCTTGGTTGTAGGTTTTTCCCTTTCATCACTTTAAATATATCTTGCCACTCTCTTCTGGCCTGTAGAGTTTCTGCTGAAAGATCAGCTGATATTCCTGGACTTGATTGACTATTTCCTTTTCCATGTTGGTGACGTTTTTGACTATAATCTCTTCAAATATTTTCTCAGACTCTTTATTTCTTCTTCTTCTGGGATGCCTATGATTCAAATGTTGTTGTGCTTAATGTTGTTCCAGAGGTCTCTGAGACTGTCCTCTATTCTTTTCATTCTTTCTTCTTTATTCTGCTCTGGGGCAGTTATTTCCACCATTCTATCTTCCAGCTCACTTATCCATTTTTCTGCCTTAGTTATTCTGCTATTGATTCATTCTAGAGTATTTTTATTTTCAGTTATTGTGTTGTTCATTACTGTTTATTTGCTCTTTAGTTCTTCTAGGTCCTTGTTAAATGTTTCTTGTATTTTCTCTATTTCTGAGATTTTGGATCATCTTTACTGTCATTATTCTGAATTCTTTTTCAGGTAATTTGCCTATTTCCTCTTCATTTATTTGGTCTCATGGGTTTTTATCTTGCTCCTTTGCCTGGAAGATATATCTGTGTCTTCTCACTTTGTCTAATTTACAGTATTTGAGGTCTCATTTCCCTAGGCTGCAGGGTTGTAGTTCCTCTTGCTTCTGTTCTCTGCCCCCGGTGGTGAGGTTGGTCCAGTGGCTTGTGTAGGCTTCCTGATGGGAGGGACTGGTGCCTGAGTTCTGGTGGGTGGAGCTGAGTCTTTTCCCTCTGATGAGCAGGGCCATGTCAGGTGGTATGTTTTGGGGTGTCTGTGGGTGGGTTTGTGTTCCTGTCTTGTTTGTTGTTTGGTGTGAGGCATCCAGCACTGAGAGCTGCTGGCAGTTGGGTGGAGCTGGGTCTTGGATTCAGATAGAGGCCTCCGTGAGAGCTCTTAGTGATTAATCTTCCCTGTGGCCAGGAATTCTCTAGTGGTCCAGCATCCTGGACTTGGTGCTCCCAGCCCAGATCCTCAGGCCCGACTTCTGGTCAAGGAACCAAGACACCGCAAGTCACTCATCCTGGTAATAAAGGGGATTAAAAAAAAAGAAGAAGACTAACAAAACGCCAGATAAATGGTAAAAAGTAAAATCAGACAAAAACACAGAAACAAGGAAACATGCACACACACAAAAGAAACAAAAACAGAACCAAATAAAACAAAAAGCAAGAAAACAACCAGACAAACAAAAGAACCCATGAATCAAGCAATTAAACAGAAAACTGACAAAAACACAAAACCAAAAAACAAAACCAAAGCAGAATGCCAATGGAAGAATGAAGCAAAGACACAAAACAAATTGACAAAAATGATAATAAAAAAAGAAAAAGAGGAAAGAAGACAGAACAACAGAAAAACAATGTAGAAATAGAAATATAGAAAATATATTAAAGAAAAAAAAAACAAAACCCCAGAGAAATGGTAAAATGTAAAATCAAACAAAAACAGAAACAAGGAAATACACACACATGCAAAAGAAACAAGAACAGAACCAAGTAAAACAAAAAGCAAGAGAGCAATCAAACAGAAGGACCCAAAAACAGATCGCACAATTAGAATCAAAACTAACAAAAACACAAAACCTGAAAACAAAACCAAAGCAGTGTGCCAACTGAAGAGTAAGGCAAAGAAACAGTAAAAACTGATAAAAATGATTAAGAAATAATAATAAAATAAAAAGGGAAAAACATAGGACAACAGAAAAGCAAAGTAGAAATGGAAATATAAAAAAATAATAAAAACGTATTAAAGAAAAAGAAGAAAAATAAGGGAAAAGAACACAGAACAAAAGAAAAGCAAAGTAAAAATAGAAATAAAAAATATAAAAAATATGTTATAAAACATTAAAGATCCCAAAAGACTAAATAAAAAATACTTAAAAAAAAAAAAAGCCAGAACCAACAACAGAATGAATCAAAACATAATAAAAATATTAGTAATAATTATGTTTCCCTGGGGTCTCAGCTATAGGTGTCCTTGTACATGCCATGAGTCACAGCCCACCTCTGCCTCCCCAGAAGGCCCTCCTCTGCCTCTGGGCTGGTCTCTAGACCTGCTGTGAGTCCTGTGGGGACCACTCAGACTCTGATCTGGTCCAGTTCCTGCGTGTGATGCCCCCAAAGTCCACAGCTGCCAGATCTAGACTGTTTCATTTGTGGGAACACTCATTGTCTACTCAGATATTCCATAGATGCAGGGTCTACCTAGCTGATCACGGGGATTTAATCTGCAGCTTGTACAGCTGATGGAAAGATTTTCCATCCTCTTCCTTAGCTGCCCTGTCCCTGGGGTTCAGCTTTGGTTTTATCCCCACCTCTGTGTGTGGTCCACCCACAGGAGTCTGGTACTGAGGCTGCCTTGGATCTCTTGGGTGTGCCACAGTGAAGACCGGGCGCAGAGGTGGTACGACTGCTTGGATCACGGGAGCCCCCGTGGCGCCAAATGTGAAGGGAAGCCGGTGGCCAAGGGCACAAGAGATATGGCCCTAGTGAGGGCCTTTTCTGGCACCTGGCAGCAGGCATGTGAGGGCCAGCCCTGAGGGGGGTTTTTCTATTGCTTGGTGGCTGGTGCACGAGAACCAGCCCTGAGAGAGCTGCTTGTATTGTCCATAGGCAGGCACTGGCATGTTGGGAGAGAGAGGCTACAATAGTGGCTCCTCCCCCTGTGTGTGACTTAGCAGTAGTACCCTGCTTCCATGGCAGTCCAGTCTTCCTCTGTAGCATTCCCTGCTACAGATTTCCCCCTCATGTCCCCTCAGTCAGTTTCCCCACAGCCAGCAGCAGTTCTTACTCCAGGCCTGTTCTCCAGTCCCCACGCTCCAGCTCCCAGCCCCCTTGCACACCTGTGAACACATGGCCCAGTCCAGGGCACGTAGTGCATGGTATGGACCATCTGCGTATTTCTCACTCTGTCCCATCTGCCACAGATCAGCCACTTCACCCTCTTCTGAGAGCCTCAAATGCTTCCCTTCTGTCCCAATCGATTTCCCCATCAGAGAGGGATTTCCCTGAATTCGGGAATCTCTCCTCTGCTTCAGCTCCCCCCTCCCAGGGTGCAGGTCCCATCCCGCTTCCTCTCCTCCTCCTTCTCCCTTCTTTTTTTTCCATCCTACCCAGTTATGCAGGGATCTTTAGAGTCCTTTCTGGTGTCCAAGATCTTCTGCTAGTGTTCAGCTGGTGTTCTGTGAGAACTGTTGCATCTGTAGATGTATTCCTATGCATTTGTGGAGAGAGATGAATTCCACGTCCTCCTACTCCTCTGCCATCTTAACTCCAGATATCCTGCTTTTAAAAAATTAGCTTTGGTTATAATTTAAAAAGAAAAAAGGTAGAAGAGTAAGAAAGCTTGCACTCAAGGGAAGCACTTAGACTTAGGTGATTGATAGCAGTGAAATGTTCAACTTCTTAGACAGAATTGAATCCGTCCCCTTTCAAGCACAGGTGTTTACAAGCCTCATGCATCATTACTATTGGAGAACGCACCACAAGTCATGCAAAGACAACAGAATTACAGATATTTTGTCAGAATTCTTACAACCAGAACTAAAAATAATGCAGGAAACAAAAGTATATTTTCTGGATAAACAATAAATGGGTGATTGCAATAAAAAAAATTAAAAGTTAATTAAAATAATACCTAATTTACCAAGAAAAACAAAACTCGTGCTTTAAAGTCTTGAAGCAGAAGTCAGAGATACTGAAACAAATGTGACTGCTTTGTTTTTAACCTTTTAGTTTTTGTTGCCATGTTCTAAGCCTTTTTGTACATATTATAGTGTTATCTGCTTAGTAAATATTTGTGGAAAGAAAGAAAAATGGTAAAAGGAGGGGGGAAAGGAAGGGAACGATTGGGGAAATAAAACAACCTCCTTAACAATATAGATGAAAGAACACAGTTTAATATTGAGTAAGCATTATCAGATTTACAAGCATGTAAGCTAGCATGAAATTGAGTATAAAATCTGGACAGAATTTCACACAAATTTATACAGTATAATAGAAAAAATTAAGACTTATCTCCTTGAGAGACAAGAAGACTCATTTGTAATTATCTCCTGCATATCTTATGAGAGACTTCAAGGTTAATTTCAGAGACATGGGTTTACAGTTACAGTAGTCAGAAGGTCCTAGATCTTGCACTGAAAATCAAAACGTTGAATCTCTTGTGTTTTCTAGAAGACACTCTAAGGAGGAGGGGTAGGGAACAAATTGCCTCCTTCCTCTTTATTAAACCAAGAAAAAATGATCTTTGTTTACTGAGGATTTGAATGCTAGATCATTTTATCTTCACAGAAGGAGGAAGGGGGAGGGAGGGAAAGGGGAGAGAGAGCAGGACAGGGGGAGAAGGGAGACTGGTTGGAGGGAAAATTCACAGATGAAAAAGCTGGATAATGTCCCACAGCAAACTGGGCACCCTTCCATTACCCCATGGGGAAGTTGCCAGGAGTAGCAGATTTCTGTTTCTTGATTCTCATGAAAAGACAAACAAACACAAATTACCCTACAGACTCAGGAAAATGCTCAGTTGCCCTCTGGTTCAAACTTGAGAGAAGGGACTAGTGTTTAGGAATAGTTTGCATTTGATTTTGTTGATTTCTTTTTGAGACAGATTATCTATTCCCCTAGGCAAGCAATGGGGGCTATAGCATCACAGAATCTTAGCAACTGCTTTTTTTAGCAGAAGAAAACAGTTTCCCTCCCCATTGGTCTTTTGTTCCTCACCCACTGCTCATGCCCTCTCTCCCCCCATCCTTGAGTCTTTTTATAAAGTGGCCTCAATTCTAATCTCACATGCAGAATGGTAAAGAAAAAATAACAGGGAGCTGCCAATGGGATATTCACAGGGTGCTTCTTATGTACATACTTTACTGCCCACCCTGAAATGGGGATTGTGGGCTGTTTCTGCTATTCAGTGGTTTGTGAAGAAAAAGGTAGGAAAGGAATACCTTTTCTCCATATGACAGGTATGAGGAAGACAATGTGTTCAAATTTCCAGCATCATCTCACACAATTGTGGTCATTACTTTTTAATTTACTAAAAAAAAAATTCCTTCAGAAGTCTCTTTGTCCCAAAAGATAAACTTATAGAACCTGAACAATTTGGGCATCAAGTTCTCCTTCCGGATATTTTTTTCTGGGTGGTTGTAGAGATCCAAGGAATTGTTTCCATAAATATTCTAATTATGACTTGTAGAAAAAAGTTTTGTCTCATATCAAAGCAAGAGATGTTTGTCATTTACAATATTAAGCTCTTTTCTCCAAAAATCTGTCTTTGTGCTGCATTTACTCCAGAGGAATTAATTATATTTTTAAAACTTCACAAAATTTAGGAGATTTATTTCAACTTACCAGTTCAGATGCCTTGTTTCATAATTAAAATTTACCTTTGTCAGTAATAAACTTATCTTCTGTTGCAAGTGAAATATTGTTATGCAATATAAGATTCTGCTTCCAGAAAATCTATTTCCTTTGCCACTGAGAACAAGAAATTCCATTTTTTCATCTGTCATAACCACCTGGTCCTTAAAATTTCTACATTTGGTAAACTGCCAATGTAATTCAGCAAGGTAGATATACTATAGGTATTTTTCATTTGACATCCACCGAATAATTTTAAAACTAGGCCAATTTTGGAAGTAACATAAATCCCAAAACTTAAGCACAAATGAAGTTTCTCAGTCATTCTCCTCTGGCTACTAATCCTTTACTTGTCTATTTAGTCAGATGATAAAGAACACTTCTGTACTGTACAGTTTCCCTTAAACTTCTGAGATTTGCATATGACAGTCAAATTGGGTTCAACCAGTGCCTATTAAACTCAGTGTCCTTATTTATCTTGCTTATAAGGAAGTTCTGATTACATATTTCCAACAAAATTTTTAGAAAGCTGTTTTGCCAGGGACCTAGAGAGAAAAAGTTCAGGTTTACTGAAATCAGCAATAAGAATTCGCTAAATTGGAAGAAAATCAGAAATTCCAGGTCTACTTACATTTTCTTAAATAGCTACTGCCTACTGTTGAAATTAGAGAAAAAGGAAGCATGTCTGTAAAATGCTGATTTTCAGAAACTTGTTTCAGAAAACAGAGATACCTTGTCTCAGAGATGAGAGAATCCCTTTTCTCCAGATGATCAAGGCAGTTGAGCTTTTAAGTGAGAGCTCCCTGACTGGGCCAAAATAGCTTCATGTTATACCAGTACTTTGGTTATTGGCTCTTATAAGAAAACAGATAAACTGATAAATGAACAAAAGTATATGTTTATAGTCTGTGAAGATTAGTAATGTCCCCCAAATTAAAAAAGTGTCAAATATAAAATATATATAATCTGGAAAATAATCTATTTGGTCATGTTTATTTAATTTGGGGCATTTATCGAGTAACCATTTTACTCTAGGACAGATGACAGCAATAAAAGTAAACTGATGAAATAGAAAAAGAAATGTATTTCTGAGCCCTATGAAAATCCTCATACTTAATATTTTCCTCTCCTTCTATTCATACCCTTATCAATATGCTACACATCTAAATTTCTTTCTTTACACACACACACACACACACACTTTTGCCCCCACAAAACTACAATATATTTAAGCAAAGTCTGAGTCATAATGCACATATACATTTAAGCTAAGTTGTTATTAGTTCTTACTATTCTATAGCAACTCTGAATTTACATAATGTTTTGATGAATAGAAGCCCTGGTTAACTAAGAGAGACTTATGATGAACTGTATTAAAAAAAAAAAAAAACATGTAGGCACACTAAACTTCAGATTGTGCCTTACCTTCCCTCAAACAAAAGCAAAAAATAACCCCAAAGAGATTTTGATTTATCTGGTAAAAGTAAATGACATAAAAGAAACCCTTGTTACCTGAGAATAATTATTACCTAGTATAGTCACCAATAGAATCCATTGAAAATGGAAATAAAATTTTTATTGTGACTAATGAGAAATGTTTAATTTGGATTATATGTTGAAAAATAAAACATGTTTATTGTGTATAAACCAAAGTTTCATCCTAATTTTAATGATGGACTTTGAATGTAATTTTGCTAACAAATTGATAACCCACTACTAATTCCTGTATTTCACCTTTGCCTTTTGCCATGTGACCTTAGAGAGAACAACTTATGCACCCCTCCCCCCCAAAATAATTCTGAGAGTTTTATAAATTCTCCTAAAGACCACTGTTGATTCTTTAATATTCAAATCATTCTGTTTGAAAACACTTTCCTTTCATCATTCTTGCTCATTCCCTTCTTCAGTTAACTGGTATAGCTTGGTTAAATCTTCATTTGTGAAGAGTTTTGATATGATTTAAGTCATTCTCCAACACTACTTTTATGCAATCTTTGACAAGATGTGCAAGTTTACTTAGGAATTACTTTGCATTTAAAAAAAGATTATTGTTGATGTTTAGAATACTCAACTGTTCATATGAGAATTCCTGACAAAGAACTTGATGAGATGGCATAAGTACTCACTAGCAATAAGCCACAGAGGATGTTTGAGTGGACATTAAATATTTACAAATATTTGGTTAATTGGTGTAGATATACAAGTTTTGCAACTGTAGAGACTTGTGTAATGAACACCACATAAAGTGGGCAATCTCACAACTTTACAAAATCCACCAGAACATTAAATCTACTTCATAAAGTGATAACTATTAATAAATAACTGTTATAAAATATAAATTCTACCAGCAGTGATCTAGCTCTAGTTACTTGCATAGATTATTTTGATCTCTTTCTTTAGTTTTAAATTATAATTAGGTTAGCAACCAAAATTATAATTAGGTTAACAACCAAAATATTTATTTCAGAATGCAAAAGAGCTAGTAATGATTAATTATGTGAGACTTTAAAAAAATATGTACAATGCGAACCATTTTCTTCTACAAAATTAACTTATGAAATATCTTATATTGCAACATTAATTAGCTGACTATTACATAACAATTTCAAAAAAATAAATAGTTGATCAACCTTTGGAAAACTAGTCAGCAATAAAGGGAAATTGTATTATTTTAATATAAAATAACAGTACTCAGAAACAAATAGTTTAAATATTAGGTATCTTTTAAAAGTCACTAATGTGATATATAGGCTTGAGAACTAATGGTTCTATCTTTCCTAAAACTAATTCCATACTAAGTAATTTTTGAGAAAATGATTATCAGTATGAGTTTCTTCTTCTAAGTGATTTCTTAATAAATTTTCTTAAAAAATAAAAGTTTAACATATTTAGGTTAAAAGTTATGTCAAAATGATGAGAAATCAAAGCTTATATGTGACACCCAAAATGAAATTAAATATCATGAATTAATTGTAAATTTTAGTTTCATGTCCATACAAGGAACAAAGGCATAGAGAGAGGTTTATTCCTTTGCTCGTTGCCTACTAAAATGCTGGCCTCATTTAGCCATCAGGTATTGCTTGAAATTTTTGTTTTTATTTTATCTTGCTTTGTTAAGAAATACAGTTGGCCCTTGAACAATACAAGTTTGAACTGCCCGGGTCCAATTACATGCAAATTTTTAAAATAGTAAATACTACAGTACTGCACGATCCATGGTTGATTGAATTCACAGATACAGAGAACTGTGAATATGGAGGGCCGACTATCGACTGTCGTTACATGTGGATTTTCCGCTGCGTGGAAGATCAGTGCCCCAACCCCCATGTTGTTCAAAGGTCAACTGTATCTTTTATTCAGATTTGTACTCCATTTATAATAACAATGATCAACAGGAGATGCAATTAGTTGTTGCTTTTGTTGGTGCAGGCCAAGACGCCAAGTCAAAACTAATGGCCTTTGGGTTTCTTTATTTGTTTGAAAATTTTTTAAATAGAAATGGTACTTCTAATTATTTGCCTCATATTTATTTTCTCTCTTAAACTAGCAAGCTCCTGTTTAAAATGCTATAGAATAGAAATAAGTTTGCTTATGAAGAAAGAAAATACAAAGTTATCATTTGTCAACTTTAGTTATGGCGACAATGAAATTCTGATCTTGAATCTTCTTTCAGTACACATGAGGTCACTCCAAGTCATATTCTCCAAAATGTCTGAACTTGAAGGATTTCTGCACTGACTTGGGAACTGTTAGGTTGCTGTTCCCTTTTTTCCACCTCTGGTTGCCTCAGTGAGTTTGGCCTCATCCTCTCTGTTTTCTTTAATCATCAGCCTGAGAGACACAGAAGGGGGCTATTGTGGGGAAGTTCTCCTATTTCACACCTATTTCACATGTCAGCTACTCCTTTGTATGCCTCCTTTTTGAAGATAAATGCTGTGAATTAATTAAGATGGGAGAAAACAAAACCCTTCAGTTCACTTTCTCTGTCCTCACTTCTCTCCATCTTCTAAAACAGATGGTAGTAGTGCCATCTTATTCTCAGTCATGTCCATGAAAGACATAAATAATGAATAACAGTACTTCTTAGCATAACACACCAACTGATTGAAGTTGGCACATGGAATAAAACCTATTTGCCATCTCATCTCCTGAGATAGCTTAGAGTCTTACATTGGTTATGCCCAGAGTATAAAGAAGGGCTATCACAAAATGGTTTGTAGTGACTGCATCACTTATCAGTCATTTGTTTGGGATCAGGAATGCCTTTTTGTTTTTGCACAGTAATGGTGTTTAATTTTAGTTGCAGTCCCAGGATGGTCCAAAACTCTTATTATGAAGTCACTTATAGAGCAGTACTATTCAAGCAATACTTAGATGTCATTTATGGCATAATTTCTTCAGGAAAATTATTTTAAATTTTAGCCCAGTTCTCCAGAAATAGATCTCTGTAATACTCATTTCTCTCTTCTTCTCTTGGCTGTTTTAGTTTCTTTAAAATTACTTTTTTCAACTTTCGTGTTTTTGGAGGTAAGAGAACCCTGGGTATGAGTTTCTCATATGCTCTTTCCCTTCTGGAATTGCTAAAGTAAATTTTACATCTTTGTGGTTAAAAATATAGGTTATTAGGCTTTTTCCATGGTGAAAGTGTGATTGATACAAATGTAATTTGAGGTAAAAGTACGTTATTTAATATAAATGAAAAACACACGTAAATACTATCAGGTATTCAATTTAAAATATGCTCATTAAATTTTTATTGTTAGTAGAACATAGGGAATTTAATTAATTTTTTATTGAAGTATAATTGATTTATAATGTTATACTAGTTTCTGGTATACAGCAAAGTGATTCAGTTATATATATTATATATATATTCTTTTTCATATTCTTTTTTATTATGGTTTATTTCAGGATATTGTATATAGTTCCCTGTGCTATACAGTAGGAACTTCTTGTTTATCTATTTTATATGTAGTAATTTGTATCTGGTAATCCCAAACTCCTAATTTATCCCTCCCCCACTCCTTTCCCCTTTCCCCTTTGGTAACCACCAGTCTGTTTTCTAGGTCTGTGAGTCTGTTTCTATTTCATAAATAAGTTCATTTGCATCATATTTTAGATTCCACATATAAGTGATATCATATGGTATTTGTCTTTCTCTTTCTGATTTACTTCACTTAGTTGATAATCTCTAGTTGCATCCACGTTGCTGCAAATGGCATTAATTCATTCTTTTTTAATGGCTGAGTAGTATCCCATTGTGTATATATACCACATCTTCTTTATCCATTCCTCTGTCAGTGGATATTTAGGTTGCTTCCATGTCTTGGGTATTGTAAATAGTACTGCTGTGAACATTGGGGTGCATGTATCTTTTCAAATTACAGTTTTCTCCAGATATATGCCCAGAAGTGGGATTGCTGGATCATATGGCAACTCTATTTTTAGTTTTTAAGGAACCTCCATACTGATTTCCATAGTGGCTGCATCAATTTACATTCCCATCAGCAGTGTAAGAAGGTTTCCTTTTCTCCACATCCTCTCCAGCATTTGTTATTTGTAGGCTTTTTAATGATGGCTATTCTGACTGGTGTGAGGTGGTACCTCATTGTAGTTTTGAATTGCACTTCTCTAATACTTAACGATGTTGAGCATCTTTTCATGTGCCTATTGGCCATCTGTGTGTCTTTTTTAGAAAAATGTCTATTTAGGCCTCCTGCCCATTTTTTTGATCGGGTTGTTTGTTTTTTTGTTATTGAGTTGTATGAGCTGTTTTTATACTTTGGAAAGTAACCCCGTTTTGGTTGTATAATTTGCAAATATTTTCTCCCAGTCTGTAGGTTGTTTTTTTCACTTTGTTTATGGTTTCCTTTGCTGTGTGAAAGCTTATAAGTTTGATTAGGTCCCATTTGTTTATTTTTGCTTTTACTTCTATTGCCTTGGGTGACAGACCTAAGAAAACATTGCTGCAATTTATGTCAGAATGTTTTGCCTAGAACAAAGGCAATTTAACATTGCACTTAAGGGTTGCTTTTACCACCTTACTAAAATTTATGCAGAGCCATTTTTGTGAGTTTAAAAAGGCCAACAAAGACTGACAAATGCCTTGAACACATGTCAATTTTGGTAAAATTCTATGAGGTAAGAATCTGAAGTTAGGAACCCATCAGAGCTCTCTAGTTGGATGCCATCAATAGCCAAAATTTTACCTACACCTGCAAAGCCACCCTAACTAGACACCTTTGCTGCCTAACATCAACGTCCTGTAAATCTGTAAATTCTCGGCTATTTACATTTGTGTCCCTAGTCTTTTAACAGCATGTTTGGGTGGGAGATTGAGGAGGAGAGGTAGGATAGATCTTAAAATAGAGTGTCCCTGCTTTGGGAGGGCTAACATTTTATTATGAAAATTTCAAAAATTTGAGTCATTTCCAGATTTGTTACACTATAGCCCCACGAGTTTTTCTAATTTCCTTGTCCCCAGTCTCTCAGAGGAGATTGAAGTAATCAAGTACTAACTCTTATATACGGCTTAATCTTCATCTTGAAACATCAAAAGAGTTATATCTATCTTATTGCTTCAAAGGAAGTGCACACCTCTCCACATTCTAGGTCTAATTCCTTCTCTCTCTATATATATTACCCTCATCATTATCCCTCCTGTCTCCAGTAACCAATTATTCTGTTCTCATAGGCTCCTTCCCTCTGCTTTCCCTCATTATAAAACAAAGTTAAATTCTTATTCACTTGTCAAGTTATTTATTTATTCATTTATTTAAAAATTAATCAGTGCCTATTTAATTGCCAGCTCTGTGATAGGCACATCTGTTAGCAGCATGCTAGCTTTCTCTTTGCTTTCTTGGCTCAGTGCTCGAGGTAACTTATCTAAAACTGTTTCATCTGAATTCCCTTACAGCACCATAAAACTTAACTTCATATTCTGTCACACTGACAATGCTTTCCTCTTGTAGTTCCTACCTATCCTTTAAACAAATTCATCTTTTAAAAATTTTTCTTAGCATCTTTCCTATTCTCTTTGTAGAATTTGGCACTATTGAATACCCTTAGCTGTTTTTGGATGCTCTCTTTTTTTGTGTTCTTGCTATTTCTCTATTTTGCTTCTCCTTAAATTAATGTCTTTTCTGCTGTTTCTTCCCCTTGAATCTAAATGTGAACACTCCTTAAGACTCCAACTTTGACCCTTGCTCGTCTTGATATAATGTTATTATTTTGTTATCGTTGTTTTAACCACTGTTTCTATGACATCAAAATGTATCTATTCATATGTGACCTCTGATCTTTGCTCCAGTTCCATGTTTCTGTTTGTCTTTCTCAATCACTCTATTTGTGTGTTGTGCCATTATCTGTATAACTGTATAATCTGAATATCCCTATGTCTTAATTGATTCTGGATGCAAATGAAGTCACACTAATAGTAATAACTCAAATTTCAATGGCTCTGACTCCTAAATACATAACCAGGACACCAATACTCTTCCAAAGTCCTTGCAGTTGTTTCTGGGTTTCCCTGGTTGTCTTGCATGTGCTCAAAGACCATTCTGTCCTGTTCTCCTCTTCTGATTCCCTCACAGATGTTCAGTGTCCACAGAGAACCTGAAGGAAGCTGCTGCTGTTACAGATGCCCCTAGGGAGAAACCCTTCCTTGCCAGAGGCTGTCTCCCCAACCACCCCTCCCATGCTCTGTTCTCTTTCCCTGTTTTAGTTATTTTTATAGCTCCTATTGATACCAGACATTGTATATTTTTTCTTTAGGTATTTTTTATTGTCTGACTTTTATTAAACAAGACTTTATCTTGTTCACTATGCTATACCTAGTGCCTATAACAGTGCCTAACACTAGAGAGGCTTAATAAATGTTGAATGAAGACATAAATGAATTAATAAGCCTAGGATGCCAACCAGAATGCCGAGGTGGTGTCATTTTTCCCTACCATTCTCATTGGTCTGCATACACTCTGAGTTATATATAGAATTGGGAATAATGTCCCTTTCAACACTATATATCACACTTACTACAGGACATCAAATATGTGTCCCTGTGTCCCATGCTCCCTTACATCCCATGTGACGGCCAAGAGCCAACCTTGAAAGCAGGCTTTTCTAAGGATAGCAGTCTCAGGTCCACTATTTAAGCATTAAAAAATGAAAACCAATAAAGAAAACCTCAGTAGAATTATTTAATTACGAGTGTTATACTGAAACAATGTCCGAATCAAAATGGCTAAAGTCCTTATTCACACTTCAATGCATGATGTCTAATCTTTTAGTAGGTTTTCCTCCTCCAGTATTACAGAGGATTTCTCAGGAATTCTTTATGCCCCACAGTTTAGTTCTGGCAGCCACTGGCCACATCAGCCAGATGTCACACTGTCGACTAATGATCTGTTTCTCCCAATGGTCACTTTGCCCTCCATTTCTGGTTACCTGCTGCCATCTCAAGGTGAATACCTCTTAACTTGCTGCTCCTCTCTCCCGCAAGTAATATCTTTCTCTCAAGGATTGGCACACAATTTCCCTCATTTACTCACAGAGAAAATGGAGGTTAAGATTGTAACTTGTAAGCAGAATATAGAAAGCTTGGGAATAATGGAAGGGAGGTCTGGTGTAAATCAACTATGACAGCTCTTGAATGTGACTGCATGCAGACACCACAAGATATAACCCAATCTCAGAAGCCTTTCCAGGATGCTCTTTGGCCCAGTTGCTACCCTCATGCCACTTAACAAAGGCAAGTTTATTACAAGATATTGAGTATTGTTCACTGTGTTATACGGTAAATCCCTGTTGCTTATCTATTTTATATATAGTACTATGTAGCTCTAAGTCCATACTCCTAATTTATCCTACCCCCCTCCCTCTCCCCTTTGGTAACCATAAGTTTGTTTTCAATGTCTATGAGTCTGTTTCTGTTTTGTAAATAGATTCATTTGTACCATGTTTTAGATTCCACATATAAGTGGTATCATATAATATTTATCTTTCTATAATAGAAAATAATCTGAAAAAATATGTATAACTGAATCACTCTGCTTTACACCTGAAACAAACACAATATTGTAAATCAAACTTTAATTTAAAAAAAGCAAGTTTACCCAAAAGGAGTATTTTAAATATCTCTGTTAAAAACTGCTTCCAGGATCCTGAGAGAGGAATCCGTTTCTTTAGCACTTCCAGTGCAAGGCTTCCATCTTCATTTTCATCTTCGTCATTGAATGATTAGCAGTCAGAATATCTGCTCTCCTTAGTCAAAATCCCACTCCCACCTACAGGTATGTGGTTTGGTCTTATGCTTCCAATACAATAATATCATATCAGAACATCTACTGAAATCTGAATTATTCAGCTTTAAGAACAACCATGTGAGGTAGCACCATGCAGAACAACACATTCTTGACTAGAAGATCAGGCTAGCAGGCCTTTTCTGTGGTATTTTGTGTCTCTGCTCCTGATCCCCTTGAAGTAACTTCTTGTTCCAGAATCTATGCATATGGCTTGCTGAAAACAAGCAGTAATGTACAGATCTAGGAAGGAAAAAAATACAGTAATATTTAAGGATACATGGTCCAGATAGTTGTAGATCTGCTCACATTCCAGACAAACTCTTTCATTATCACTTTTACTTTTTCCAAACAAAGGATAATTCAAGTCTTCACCTCTTGCAAGGAGAAAAGTGATGCTTAAAGTTGTAAAATTGCATGACTTCCTTGTTTTTAACCTATGACCTTGACCTTCCCCACTGGCAAGAGAAAACTGATGTCTCTCTACTATATACAAGTGTGACTTAAGCAGGATTTAAAATTAATTACCACTTTGGCATAACTGTTTTATGCTTTATATTTTTGATTTGAAAATCGTGAATGAGGAATATGCCCCCAAGGTACTCTAATGGGCACTAAGAATGTATTGTTTCAAGTTTCAATTAATCTAAGAAAATTATGCCAACTAGGCAATGTCTAAAGTCATGTTAGTATAAAACTTTCAAATATATATATAACCTAGAGACTTCTAGTTAATTTTAGCAAAGTTCTGTTACAAAATTTGGATTTTTAGGTTAACTTCAGAGTTTCAATAATTTAGAGGTTGCTATTAAGGACAAGTAAGCATTTGCAGAGTAATACCAATTATAATGGGCAGAGTAATACCAATCAGTAAGTAAGAAATGACTGCCAGAGAACATAATTCGTAAGTAAAGGATTCGTAAGTAAAGACATCTTTCCGACTTTTTAGATTCCATTGATTTAATGTTGGGATGTAAAACCAGGAATATTTCAGATCTAAAATTCTGGTATTCAAGTCTCACATCCCCCTTCGACCTGACATAAACTTCACCAATATATTAGATAAATGCTTGCAAAAATATTTTTAAAGAACTCTATCGAATTCAAAGGGATGAAATGTAAAGCATTCTAAAAAGATGACTTCACTGAGAGGGGAGGCAGGTCAGAGTTAACTCATTTTGGAACATGTGCTGACAGGGCTGAGTTGCTTGCTAATCTGGAAGTCTTTCATATAAAACCTTGTCCGTATTACACTGCCAGGTTTAAGTTTAATGCATTGAGTTTTTGTAATAATCACTTTTTAATTAAGGCGCTAAAGAAAATTTGGCACTCAGAGTTCATGTAAGCATTTGATTAATTTGGTTGGGAGTCTCTGCAGTTTTAAGTGAAAAGAGCTGAAAATGACTATTGTTAAATCACTCTTTAAAAGAACGGCTCTTGAGAGGACCCCCAAGATGGCGGAGGAGACGTGGAGATTACCTTCCTCCCCACAAATACGTCAAAAATACATCTACATGTGGAACAACTCCTGCAGAACACCTACTGAACGCTGGCAGAAGACCTCAGACTTCCCAAAAGGCAAGAAACTCCCCACGAACCTGGCTGTGTGGCTGACAGGGTCTTGGTGCTCCGGCCGAGTGTCAGGCCTGTGCCTCTGAGGTGGGAGAGTTGAGTTCAGGACACTGGTCCACCAGAGACCCCCCGGTCCCATGTAATATCAATCGGCAAGAGCTCTCCCAGAGATCTCCATCTCAACGCTAAGACCCAGCTCCACTCAACGGCCAGCAAGCTCCAGTGCTGGACACCCTATGCAAACAACTAGCAAAACAGGAACACAACACCACCCATTAGCAGAGAGGCTGCCTAAAATCATACTAAGAGGGAGGGGATATGGGATATATATATAGGTATAGCTGATTCACTTTGTTATACAGCAGCAAGTAACACAACAATGTAAAGCAATTATACTACAATTAAGATGTTAAAAAAAATGGCTCTTGATTGTATTATCAGATTCAAAATAAATATAAGAAGTCCCCAAGCTGTTTGTTTTTCTAACTCTTTGTTATGAGCCACAACTATAAGATAAACTATAAGTATCAATAATTTGCCTAAAGAAACTTACTAAATAAAAAGTTAAAGGAGAATGGTTTTAGAAAGCAGACTGTGGATTCCTCTCAAAAACAGCATTTAACCATTGGCTTGAGGTTTAACTGCAAAAACCAGAAACGTAGGTCAGGCCGAAAAGCTGGGATTCTGTGACATGAATTCATGGAAATTAAGCTTATTATCATTAAAGTTTCCTGGAAATTGAAAGGCCATATGGTTCCCATAATTTAAAAAAATATATTGGCTAATTGACTCTCAAAGAAGAATTTTTGCAGTTTGGCTCAAACAGAAGTATTTTAAATAAGACTTGCAGAAAAATAACACCATGCTCTAGCCACAGCTCCAGAGTTTGCTGAGTTTAATTTCCCCATTGAAATCATGGGAAATAATGAATGGAAATATTTATGAAATGGAAACTGGTATTGAACATTTTGTTTTATGTTAAGTAAAGGAACAATTTACTGTTTGTGATCACAAGGTAACTTAATTTAGACACAATGACATATTAGAAGTTTTTGATTATTTTCCTTCTTTCATTATTACTATTTCCTGGTTAAAAATGTATTTAATTCTCATTTGTGGTACAAATGAGAACAAAGGAGAAAGGAACAAACAAGGAAATTCAAAGCATTCACAATCTTTTCTCCAAAGAAGTAAACGTTTAACTATATTTCCTTAAAATTTTTTGTTCAGTGGATTTATTTGAGGGAATGAAGATTTTGCATTCTAGTGCCAGTCATTCCATTGTCTGTAAACAGCTGGGCAGTAGAAAAACATAATTACCCCTAATTTAAATGTAATTTATAATCTACCTTGCCCCCCAGTCACTGTTTCTTACTCCGTAAAGATTTTAGCTTCTGGCTGGCTTTCCTTTTCTCCAGTACCACTCCTGTCACTGTTCGTGGTGATTGAATATTCGTATGTTTTGTCCGTTCAAACTTCCTTTCTTCCACTGATCTTGTCCTGTTCTCCATCAGCTACTCTGTCCTATGGTCACTCTCTAGGTCTTGTCAATTTCAAGCACCACACCTCTGACCACCACCTTCTATCTTTTCAACTCACATCCAATCCAAATAATCCTTTAACCCTATCAGAACCCTCAAACCAGTAAGATTACTACTTTTTCACTGTCCCTTTTAACTTCATGTTCCCCCTTTCCCCCTAAATTGTGTTCTTAAATTTCATGGTCTTTCATTCTAATCACTTCTTTGCATACATCCTCTTCTCCTTTGTCTTTCTATTGCTTCATAATACTCACTTAATTAGAAATGAACTTCCACCAGTTCCCAAAATCACCTCTGCACCAGTGTGTGTTTCCTTAGCCTTTTCTTGTGGTCATATGAATTCTTTTTTTTTTTTTTTTAACATTTTTATTGGAGTATAATTGCTTTAGACTGTTGTGTTAGTTTCTGCTGTATAACAAAGTGAATCAGCTATACATATACATATATCCCCATATCTCCTCTCTCTTGTGTCTCACTCCCACCCTCCCTATCCCACCTCTCTAGGTGGTCACAAAGCACTGAGCTAGTCTCCCTGTACTATGCGGCTGCTTCACACTAGCTATCTATTTTATATTTGGTAGTATATATAAGTCCATGCCACTCTCTCACTTCGTCCCAGCTTACCCTTCCCCCTCCCCGTGTCCTCAAGTCCATTCTATACGTCTTCGTCTTTATTCCTGTCCTTCCCCTAGGTTCTTCATAACCATTTCTTTTTTTTTTAGATTCCATATATATGTGTTAGCATACGGTATTTGTTTTTCTCTTTCTGACTTACTTCACTCTGTATGACAGACTCTAGGTCCATCCACCTCACTACAAATAACTCAATTTCATTTCTTTCTATGGCTGAGTAATATTCCATTGTATATATTTGCCACATCTCCTTTATCCATTCACCTGTCGATGGGCATTTAGGTTTCATCCAAGTCCTGGCAACTGTAAATAGAGCTGCAATGAACATTGTGGTACATGACTCTTTTTGATTTATGGTTTTCTCAGTGTATATGCCCAGTAGTGGGATTGCTGGGTCATATGGTAGTTCTACTTTTAGTGTTTTTTAAAGAACGTCCATACTGTTCTCCACAGTGGGTGTATCAATTTACATTCCCACCAACAGTGCAAGAGGGTTCCCCTTTCTCCATACCCTCTCCAGCATTTATTGTTTGTAGATTTTTTGATGATAGCCATTCTGACTGGTGTGAGGTGAGACCTCATTGTAGTTTTGATATGCATTTCTCTAACGATTAGTGATGTTGAGCCTTCTTTCATGTGTTTGTTGAAAATCTGTATATCTTCTTTGGGGAACTGTCAGTTTAGGACCTCTGCCCATTTTTGGATTGGGTTGTTTGTTTTTTTGATATTGAGCTACATGAGCTGCTTGTAAATTTTGGAGATTAATTCTTTGTCAGTTGCTTCATTTGCAAATTTTTTTCCCATTCTGAGGGTTGTCTTTTCGTCTTGTTTATGGTTTCCTTTGCTATGCAAAAGCTTTTAAGTTTCATTAGGTGCCATTTGTTTATTTCTGTTTTTATTTCCATTTCTCTAGGAGGTGGGTCAAAAAGGATCTTGCTGTGATTTATGTCATAGAGTGTTCTGCCTATGATTTCCTCTAAGTTTTATAGTGTCTGACCTTATATTTAGGTTTTTAATCCATTTTAAGTTTATTTGTGTGTATGGTGTTAGGGAGTGTTCTAATTTCATTCTTTTACATGTAGCTGTCCAGTTTTCCCAGCACCACTTATTGAAGATGCTGTCTTTTCTCCATTGTATATGCTTGCCTCCTTTGTCATAGATTAGTTGACCATAGGTATGTGGGTTTATCTCTGGGCTTTCTATCGCGTTCCATTGATGTATATTTCTGTTTTTGTGCCATTACCATACTGTCTTGATTACTCTAGCTTTGTAATATAGTCTGAAGTCAGGGAACCTGATTCCTCCAGCTCCGTTTTTCTTTCTCAAGATTGCTTTGATTATTCAGGGTCTTTTGTATTTCCATACAAATTGTGAAATTTTTTCTTCTAGTTCTGTGGAAAATGCCATTGGTAGTTTGATAGGGATTGCCTTGAATCTGTAGATTGCTTTGGGTAGTATAGTGATTTTCACAATGTTGATTCTTCCAATCCAAGAACATGGTATATCTCTCCATCTGTTTGTATCATCTTTAATTTCTTTCATCAGTGTCTTATAGTTTTCTGCATACAGGTCTTTTGTCTCCTTACCTAGGTTTCTTCCTAGATATTTTATTCTTTATGTTGCAGTGGTAAATGGGAGTGTTTTCTTAATTTTACTTTCAGATTTGTCATCATTAGTGTATAGGAATGCAAGAGATTTCTGTGCATTAATTTTGTATCCTGCTACTTTACCAAATTCATTGATTAGCTCTAGTAGTTTTCTGGTAGCATCTTTAGGATTCTCTACGTATGGTATCATGTCATCTGAAAACAGTGACCGTTTTACTTCTTCTTTTCCAATTTGGATTCCTTTTATTTCTTTTTCTTCTCTGATTGCTGTGGCTAAAACTTACAAAACTATGTTGAATCATAGTGGTGAGAGTGGGCAACCTTGTCTTGTTCCTGATCTTAGTGGAAATGGTTTCAGTTTTTCACCATTGAGAAGGATGCTGGCTGTGAGTTTGTCATATATGGCCCTTATTATGTTGAGGTCAGTTCCCTCAATGCCTACTTTCTGGAGGGTTTTTATCATAAATGGGTGTGGAATTTTGTCAAAAGCTTTTTCTGCATCTATTGAGATGATCATATGTTTTTTATCCTTCAATTTGTTAATATGGTGTATCACATTGATTGATTTGTGTATATTGAAGAATTCTTGCATTTTTGGGATAAACCCCACTTGATCATGGTGTATGATCCTTTTAATGTGCTGTTGGATCCTGTTTGCTAGTATTTTGTTGAGGATTTTTGCATCTATGTTCATCAGTGATATTGGCCTGCAGTTTTCTTTTTTTGTGACATCTTTGTCTGGTAATGGTATCAGGGTGATGGTGGTCTCGTAGAATGAGTTTGGGAGTGTTCCTCCCTCTGCTATATTTTGGAAGTGTTTGAGAAGGATAGGTGTTAGCTCTCTCTAAATGTTTGATAGAATTCCCCTGTGAATCCATCTGGTCCTGGGCTTTTGTTTGTTGGAAGATTTTTAATCACAGTCTCAATTTCAGTGCTTGTGGTTGGTCTGTTTATATTTTCTATTTCTTCCTGGTTCAATCTCAGAAGGTTGTTCTTTTCTAAGAATTTGTCCATTTCTTCCAGGTTGTCCATTTTATTGGCATATAGTTGCTTTTATTAATCTGTCATGATCCTTTGTATTTCTACAGTTTCAGTTGTTACTTCTCCCTTTTCATTTCTAATTCTGTTGATTTGAATCTTCTCACTTTTTTCTTAACGAGTCTCACTAATGGTTTTTCAATTTTGTTTATCTTCTCATAGAACCAGCTTTTAGTTTTATTGATCTTTGCTCTTGTCTCCTTCATTTCTTTTTCATTTATTCCTGATCTAATCTTTATGATTTATTTCCTTTTGCTAACTTTGGGGTTTTTCTGTTCTTCTTTTTCTAATTGCTTTAGGTGTAAGGTTAGGTTGCTTATTTGAGATATTTCTTGTTTCTTGAGGTAGGATTGTATTGCTATAAACTTCCCTCTTAGGACTGCTTTTGCTGCCTCCCATAGGTTTTGCGTCATTGTGTTTTCATTGTTATTTGTTTTTAGGTATTTTTTGATTTCCTCTTTGATTTCTTCAGTGGTCTCTTGGTTATTTAGTAGTGTATTGTTTAGCCTTCATGTGTTTGTATTTTTTACAGATTTTTTTTCCTGTAATTGATATCTAGTCTCATAGCATTGTGGTCAGAAAAGATTCTTGATATGAATTTCAATTTTCTTAAATTTACCAAGGCTTGATTTGTGACCCAAGATATGATCTATCCTGGAGAATGTTCCATGAGCTCTTGAGAAGAAAATGTATTCTGTTGTTTTTGGATGGAATGCCCTATAAATATAAATTAAGTACATGGTTTTTAATGTATCATTTAAAGCTTGTGCTTCCTTATTTATTTTCATCTTGGATGATCTGCCTGTTGGTGAAAGAGGGGGGGAGGGGTTAAAGCCCGCTACTATGATTGCGTTATTGTTGATTTCCCCTTTTATTGTTGTTAGCATTTGCGTTACGTATTGAGGTGCCCTTATTTTGGGTGCATAAATATTTAAAATTGTTATATCTTCTTCTTGGATTGATCCCTTTATCATTATGTATTGTCCTTCTTTGTCTCTTATAATAGTCTTTATTTTAAAGTCAATTTTGTCTGATATGAGAATAGCTACACCAGCTTTCTTTTGGTTTCCATTTGCATGGAATATCTTTTTCCATCCCCTCACTTTCAGTCTGTATGTCTCCCTAGGTCTGAAGTGGGTCTCTTGTAGACAGCATATATATGGGTCTTGTTTTTGTATCCTTTCAGACAGTCTATGTCTTTTGGTGGGAGAATTTGATCCATTTACATTTAAGGTAGTTATCAATATCTGTGTTCCTATTACCATTTTCTTAATTATTTTAGGTTTCTTATTGTAGGTCTTTTCCTTCTCTTGTGTTTCCTGCCTAGAGAAATTCCTTTAGCATTTGTTGTAAAGTTTGTTTGGTGGTGCTGAATTCTCTTAGCTTTTGCTTGTCTGTAAAGGTTTTAATTTCTCTGTCGAAACTGAATTGGATCCTTGCCGGATAGAGTAATCTTGGTTGTAGGTTTTTCCCTTTTCATCATTTTAGATATGTCTTGCCGTTCCCTTCTGGCTTGCAGAGTTTATGCGGAAAGATCAGCTGTTAACCTTATGGGGAATCCCTTGTATGTTATTTGTTGCTTTTCCCTTGCTTCTTTTAATATTTTTCCTTTTTATTTAATTTTTCAAAGTTTGATTAATATGTGTCTTGGCATGTTTCTCCTTGGATTTATCCTCTATGGACTCTCTGTGCTTCCTGGACTAGATTGACTATTTCCTTTCCCACATTAAGGAAGTTTTCAACTATAATCTCTTCAAATATGTTCTCAGTCCCTTTCCTTTTCTCTTCTTCTTCTGGGACCCCATAATTTGAATATTGTTGTGTTTAATGTTGTCCCAGAGGTTTCTGAGGCTGTCCTCAATTCTTTTCATTCTTTTTTCTTTATTCCGCTCTGCAGTAGTTATTTCCACTATTTTATCTTCCACATCACTTATCCATTTTTCTGCATCAGTTATTCTGCTATTGATTCCTTCTAGAGAATTTTTAATTTCATTTATTGTGTTGTTCATCATTATTTGTTTGCTCTTTAATTCTTCCAGGTCCTTGTTAAAAGTTTCTCGTATTTTCTCCATTCTATTTCCAAGATTTTGGATCATCTTTAGTCTCCTTACTCTGAATTCTTTTTCAGGTAGACTGCCTATTTCCTTTTCATTTGTTTGGTCTAGTGGGTTTTTTTTTTTAATTTATTTATTTTATTTATTTTTGCTGTGTTGGGTCTTCATTTCTGTGCAAGGGCTTTCTCTAGTTGTGGTGAGCGGGGGCCACTCTTCATCATGGTGCACGGGCCTCTCACTATCGTGGCCTCTGTTGTTGCGGAGCACAGGCTCCAGTCGCGCAAGCTCAGTAGTTGTGGCTCACGGGCCCAGTTGCTCCACGGCATGTGGGATCTTCCCGGACCAAGGCTTGAACCCGTGTCCCCTGCATTGGCAGGCAGATTCTCAACCACTGCGCCATGAGGGAAGCCCGGTCTAGTGGTTTTTATCTTGCTTCTTCATCTGCTTTGTATTTCCCTGTCTCTCATTTTGCTTAACTCACTGTGTTTGGGGTCTCCTTTTCGAAGGGTTCAGGTTTGTAGTTCCCATTGTTTTTGGTGTCTGCCCCTGTGGCTAAGGTTGGTTCAGTGGGTCATCTAGGCTTCCTGGTGGAGGGGACTAGTTCCTGTGTTCTGGTGGGTGAGGATGTATCTTGTCTTTCTGGTGGGCAGGACCATGTCCGGTGGTGTGTTTTGGGGTGTCTGTGACCTTATTATTATTTTATGCAGCCTCTCTTCTAATGGATGGGGTTGTGTTCCTGTCTTGCTAGTTCTTTGGCATAGGGTGTCCAGCACTGTAGCTTGCTGGTTGTTGAGTGGAGCTGGTTCTTAGCATTGAGATGGAGATCTCTGGGAGAGCTTTCACTGTTTGATATTACATGGAGCTTGGAGGTCTCTGGTAGACCAGTGTCCTGAACTCAGCTCTCCCACCTCAACGGCTCACACCTGACACCCTGCCGGAGCACAAAGACCCTGTTAGCAACATGGCTCAGAAGAAAAGTGAGAACAAAAGAAAGAAAGAAAGAAGAAAATAAAATAGTAGGAAATAAAGTTATTAAATAAAAATTTTAAAATTATTAAAAATAAAAATATTAAAAAGTAATAAAAAAACCCAAGAAAAACAACAACAAAAAAAGGATAAACAGAACCCTAGGACAAATGGTAAAATAAAGCTATACAGACAAAATCACACAACGAAGCATACACATACACACTCACAAAAAGAGAAAAAGGAAAAACAAATATATATATTGTTGCTCCCAAAGTCCAGTGCCTCAAATTTGGGTTGATTCGTTGTCTATGCAGGTATTTCACAGATGCAGGGTACATCAAGTTGAATGTGGAGATTTAATCCACTGCTCCTGAGGCTGCTGGGAAAAATTTCCCTTTCTCTTCTTTGTTTGCACAGCTCCTGGGGTTCAGCTTTTGATTGGCCCCGCCTCTGCATGTAGGTCTCCTGAGGGCATCTGTTTCCCACCCAGATAGAATAGTGCTAAAGTAGCAGTTGATTAGGGGGCTCACTCAGGCTGGGGGGAGAGAGGGGTACGGAATGCAGAGAGAGCCTGTGGCGGCAGAGGCCAGCATGATGTTGCAACAACCTGAGGCATGCCATGTGTTCTCCCGGGGAAGTTGTCCTGGGTCATGGGACCCTGGCAGTGACGGGCTACACAGGCTGCTGGGAGGGGAGTTATGGATAGTGACCTGTGCTTGTACACAGGCTTCTTTTTGGCTGCAGTAGCAGCCTTAGCATTTCATGCCTGTCTCTGGGGTCTGTGCTGATAGCCGTGGCGCACGCCCGCCTCTGGAGCTCGTTTAGGTAGTGCTCTGAATCCCCTCTCCTCACGCACCCTTAAACAGTGGTCTCTTGCCTCTTCAGCAGCTCCAGACTTTTTCCCTGACTCCTTCCTGGCTAGCTGTGGCGCATTAGCCCCCTTCAGGCTGTTTTCACCCAGTCATCCCCAGTCCTCTCCCTGGGATCTGACCTCCAAAGAAGCTGGAGCCTCAGGTCCCATCCCCCCCACCCATCCCGATGGGTGAGCAGACAAGCCTCTCGGGCTGGTGAGTGCTGATTGGCACTGATCCTCTGTGTGGGAATCTCTCCACTTTGCCCTCTGCACCCCTGTTGCTGAGCTCTCCTCCGTGGCTCCGAAGCTTCCTCCCCCACCACCACCGTCTCCGCCAGTGAAGGGGCTTCCTAGTGTGTGGAAACTTTTCCTCCTTCACAGCTCCCTCCCAGAGGTGCAGGTCCTGTCCCTATTCTTTTGTGTCTGTTTTTTCTTTTTTCTTTTGCCCTACCCAGGTACGTGGGGAGTTTCTTGCCTTTTGGGAAATCTGAAGTCTTCTCCCAGCATTCAGTGGGTGTTCTGTAGGAGTTGTTCCACATGTAGATGTGTTTCTGATGTATTTGTGGGGAGGAAGGTGATCTCCAAGTCTTACTCCTCTGCCATCTTGAAGGTCTCCCATGAATGAATTCTTGTGCTAGCTTCCCATACTATGTCACATTCCCTCTCATCAACTCAAGGACATTGTTCCAGCAGTTCCCCCACCTCCCTTGCATTGCCATTTTTTTCCATCTCTACAATGACTTTTCCATCAGTAAACACAAATGCTCTATGTCTCATTTTAGAAACAAATAAAATCAAAACGTACAGAAAAACGTATCACTTCCTTCTCATTCTGGCCCAACTAAATATACCTCTCTGCACAGTAAGAGACAAAAAATAATTTTCTGTAAATTTTTTTAAGAAGTGTTCTTCAACATCTAGTCTTCCATTCTCTTGACCCTGCCTATTCTTATTTGAACTCAACCCCTGTGTTGTTAAAGCCAGTGGTGGGTTCTCAGACTTTATCTTACCTAACTATCTGAAATATTTGTTGATCGCTCCTTTCTCCTTGAAGCAGTTTTTTTTGTTTGTTTTGTTTTGTTTTAATTTGGCTTAAAGGATACCACATTCTGCTCTTTCTCATCTTACTACTATGGCCATTAGTTTTCTGTCTCCCTTATAAATTTTTTCTCATCTCCCTGATCTCTTAATGTTGGAGTATCCCAGCACAGAATCCTTTTAGTTCCTTCTTTTTCTTTATACATTCACTTATTGGGGGATTTCATCAAGTCTTGAGGCTTTTAGTATTCATCTGTAAGCTAATTAATCCAATATGTATATCTACAGTACCTCCCTTCTCAACTCTAGACTCATATAAACAACTGACTTCCAAAATATCTCATGCTGGCCATCTAAAGAGCATCTCAAACTTGAGATTTTAAAAATCGAGATCATAATCACTCCTCCTCTACCACCATCCACAAAAGCCTACTCCTCCATAATGGACAACTTCCTCTTCCATTTGCTTTGGCTAAAACCTTTGGAGACATCCTTTACTCTTCTAAGTTTATCATATTGCATATTCTGTTGGCAAAATCTGTTGCTCTACCCTCAAAATATATCCCATATCTCACTGTGTTTCCCAACCTCTACTGCTAAAGTACCATCCCAAGCTACTATTCCATCTCCTCCTATTTTATTGCAATGGCTTCCAACTGGCTTTGTTGCTTTCTCTTTTGCCTGCCTTTGGTCTATTTTTAACAGAGCCACAACAGTAATATTGTTTAAAAGTAGTTTAGATCATATCACATAAGATCATGTCAATTAAATACAATGGCTTCCCACATCATGAGATTAAACAATAATATCCCTACAAATCACCCAGAAGCCTCCACACAGTGTATTTCTTCTCTGTTCAACATTGCTCTTTGACATTTCCCTCTTTGTTGCTTACTCCTCACCACCTATATCAGCCTCATTACTATTTCTCACTCATTTTAAGCAGAGTAAATACTCAAGGTCTTTGCACTTGTCCTTCCCTCTGTCTGAAACACTCTTCCCAGACATTGACGTGAATTTCTCCTTCACTTCCTTCAGATCTTTACTCAGATGACACTATCTGAGTGAAGCCAAACCTAGCCACTCTATCACAAATTGCACATATGCTGAACTTCATATTCATCCTCTTGCTTTATTTTTCTTCAGAGCATTCATCATCTTCTCACATATATTATATCTTTATTAGTTATTTGTTGTCTTTTTATCCACTAAATAAGCTTTTTGAGGAGAGGGATTTGCTTTGCTTTGTCTCCTGTTATGATATCAGTACCAAGAACATGGGGTTTCTCAATAGATGCTCATTATGTATTTGTTGAATGAATGATAGCAAGATACCATGAAGTTGCAGCAGAATATAATCTGACTTAGTCCTTAATCAAAGTTTAAATCTCTTAGAGGAGTTTCTGATACAGTATGATAAGAAAGGAAATAAATGATAAATTCAAAACACTCTATGATGGAAGAGTTAAAAGTGAGCCATTCTTGGAATTCAAATTGTGGAGTCTGTCAATGAAAATATTTGACCCAGAGCTAGGCAAGAGTAATAGCACTAAAAATCTATCATGTGTGAATCAAGTTACTCATGATGATTTATTATAACATATCACTTTGTATTTATTCCAAGGAAAATGTATCCAAGGGAGCATCTCTTCATGTGGGTGGGTAAGAATTCAAATCTTGAATGGGAAATTATTATTTTAATATTTTATCTATTTCATTGCTTACAATGTGTGGCATATATCTGAGTGACTGATAGAGTGCTTTGCACAGAACAGTTGATCATGACGTAGAGCTTAGCATGTAATCAAGATCTTAGGGGACTGCATGGACGACTTTAAGGGAGCAATTGGGAGAGGTCATACTCTGTACATAGTTTAAATCAATACAGAATGTCTGCTTGGTTGATGAATTAGTGGGCATCAGAACCTTGGAATAAGAGCAGTACAAAAGATTAAGATATGTTAGAAAGAAACATGTCTTAGAAAAGGAGATTTCAAAAAATTTTCATAGCATAAAAAGTTAATTTTCAAACCAGAAATTTCAAGGAAAAATTAGCTTGAGGAAGTTAGTTCTTTATTTTAATTACACATATATTGTGATGATTAACATATTGTGTGACATCTAAAGAATCTGAAGTATCAACATGGAACTCTCTGGTAATTTACAATTATTTTTTATTGAATATAGTTGATTTACAATGTTGTGTTAATTTCTGCAGTACAGCAAAGTGATTCAGTTATACATGTACATACATTCTTTTTTATATTATCTTCCATTATGGTTTATCATAGGATATTGAATATAGTTTTCTGTACTATACAATAAGACCTTGTTGTTTATCCATTCTATTAACATATATAAAAGCTTACCTCTGCTAACCCCAACCTCCCACTCCATGCCTCCCCCTACACCCTCCCCCTTGGCAACCACCAGTCTGTTCTCTATGTCTGTGATTCTGTTTCTGTTTTATAGATATGTTCATTTGTGTCAGACTTTAGATTCCACATATAAGTGATATCATATGGTATTTGTCTTTTTCTTTCTGACTTACTTCACTCAGTTTGATAATCTTTAGTTGCATCCATGTTGCCACAAATAGTATTATTTCATTCTTTTTTATGGCTGAGTAGTGTATTCCATTGTATATATGTAACACATCTTCTTTATCCATTCATCTGTAGATGGACATTTAGGTTGCTTCCATGTCTTGGCTATTGTGAATAGTGCTGCTATGAACATAGGGGTGCACATGTCTTTTTGGATTAGAGTTTTGTCTGGATATATGCCCAGGAGTGCGATTGCTGGATCATATGGTAATTCTATTTTTAGTTTCCCAAGGAACCTCCATACTGTTTTCCACAGTGACTGCACCAACTTACAGTCCCACCAACAGTGTAGGAGCGTTCCCTTTTCTCCACACCCTCTCCAGTATGTGTTATTTGTAGACTTTTTAATGATGCCATTCTGACTGGTGTGAGTTGGTACCTAGTAGTTTTGATTTGCATTTCTCTAATAATTAGTGATGTTGAGCATCTTTTCATGTGCCTATTGGCCATCTGTATTTCTTTAGAGAAATGTAATTTAGGTCTTCTTCCCATTTTTTGATTGGGTTGTTTGTTTGTTTGTTTGTTGTTATTGAGTAGTATGAGCTGATTGTATATTTTGGAAATTAAGCCTTTGTTGGTCGCATTGTTTGCAAATATATTGTCCCATTCTGTAGGTTGTCTTTTCATTTTGTTTATGGTTTCCTTTGCTGTGCAAGAGCTTGTAAGTTTGATTAGGACCCACTTGTTTACTTTTGTTTTTATTTCTATTGCCTTGGGAGACTGACCTAAGAAAACATTGGTATGACTTACATCAGAGAATGTTTTGCCTATGATCTCTTCCAGGACTTTTATGGTGTCATGTCTTATGTTTAAGTCTTTAAGCCATTTTGAGTTTATTTTTGTGTATGGTGAGAAGTTGTGTTCTAACTTCATTGATTTACATGTGGCTGTCCAACACTCCCAATGCCACTTGCTGAAGAGACTGTCTTTTTCCCATTGTATATTCTTGCCTTCTTTGTCAAAGATTATGGGTTTATTTCTGGGCTGTCTATTCTGTTCCATTGATTCATAAGTCTGTTTTTGTGTCAATACCATGCTGTTTTGATTACTGTAGCTTTATAGTATTGTTTGAAGTCTGGGAGTGTTATGCCTCCCACTTTGTTCTTTTTCTTCAGGATTGCTTTGGCAAATCCGGGTCTTTTATGGTTCCATATGAATTTTAGGATTATTTGTTTTAGTTCTGTGAAAAATGTCATGGGTAATTTGATAGGGATCACATTAAATCTGTAGATTGCTTTGGGTAGTATGGCCATTTTAACAATATTAATTCTTCCAATCCAAGAGCAAGGGATATCCTTACATTTCTTTGGATCATCTTCAGTTTCCTTTATTGTTTTATAGTTCTCAGCATATAAGTCTTTCACCTCCTTGGTCAGGTTTATTCCTAAGTATTTTATTTTTGGGGGTGCAATTTAAAAAAAATTTTTTTTTTCATTCCCCTTCTGTTATTTCATTGTTGGTGTAAAGAAATGTAACTGATTTCTGTATGTTAATCTCGTATCCTGCTACCTTGCTGAATTCGTTTATCAGTGTTAGTAGATTTTGTGTGGAGTCTTTAGGGTTTTCTATATATAGTATCATATTATCTGCATGTGATGAAAATTTTACCTCTTCCCTTCCAATTTGGATACCTTTTTTTTTTTTTCTTTTTCATGTCTGATTGCTGTGGCTAGGACTTTCAAAACTATGTTGAACAGAAAAGGTGAGAGTGGGCACCCTTGTTCCAAATTTTAGTGGGAATGCTTTCAGCTTTTCACCATTGAGTATTATATTGGCTATGAGTTTGTCATAAATAGCATTTATTATATTGAGATATATTCCCTCTATACCCACTTTGGTAAGAATTTTTATCATGAATGGATGTTGAATTTTGTCAAATGCTTTTTCTTCATCTACTGAGATGATCATGTGGTTTTTGTCTTTTATTTATGTGGTGTATCACATTGATTGTTTTGAACCATCCTGGTGAACTTGGGATGAATCCCACTTGGTCATGGTGTATGATTTTTTTAATGAGTTGTTGGATTCAATTTGCTAATATTTTCTTGAGAATTTTTACATCTATATTCATCAAAGATATTGGCCTGTAATTTTCTTTTGTGGTGGTGTCTTTGTCTGGTTTTGGTATCAGGATGATGGTGGCTTCATAGAATGTCTTTGGGAGTGTTCCCTCCTCTTCAACTTTTTGGAAGAGTTTGAAAAGGATCAGTATAAGTTCCTCTTTGAATGTTTAATAGAATTTGCCTGTGAAGCCATCTGGTCCTGCACTTTTGTTTGTAAGGAGTTTTCTAATTACAGATTCTGTTTCACTTCTAGTGATTGGTCGGTTCAAATTATCTATTTTTTCTTGATTCAGTTCTTGTGGCTTGTATGTTTCTAGAAACTTGTCCATTTCTTCTGGGTTGTTGAATTTGTTGGCATATAGTTGTTCATAGTGTTCCCTTAGGTTTTTTTGTATTTCTGTGGTATCAGTTGTTATGTCTCCTTATTCATCTCCTATTTTGTTTATTTAGGTTCTCTCTCTTTTCTTCTTAGTGAGCCTGGCCATAGATTTGTCAATCTTGTTTATCCTTTCAGAGAACCAGCTCTTCTTGGTTTTATTGATTTTTTTTTCTATTTTATTTATTTCCTCTCTGATCTTTATTATTTCCTTCCTTCTGCTGACTTTAAGTTTTGTTTGTTCTTCTTTTCTAATTCTTTTAAGTGGTAGGTTAGGTTGTTTATTTGAGGTTTTTCTTGTTTTTTTTTGAGGAAGGCCTGTATCGCTATGAACTTCCCTCTAAGAACTGCTTTTGCTGCATCTTATAGATTTTGTTTGGTTGTGGTTTTTTTTTTTTTTTTAATCATTCAAAACATGTTTTTAATACCTACAACCTGCATGGTACCAAGTACCAAGGGTACCATTGTGAACCAGAAATACACATCCATGACCTTATGAAACATATATTCATTCAAATATGTAATCATGAAAGTGTTACTCTGATTGATTAAAGTAGCAAGTCTACTTCTTTAATGACCTGTGGTCAAGTTACAAGAATATACACATAAATTAGATGTCATGTCCCTTCCATGATTTGTCTCCAAATCACTTTCCTAATAGCATGTGCAATCATATTTATACATGAAAGCTGTTCTAGCCAAATCTGGACTGCTGAATTTTCTAGACAACACCATGCCTTTTTGCCATTCTTTTTTTTTTTAATTCAAACAGAAAGTCACAAAAATTATAATCATCCTCATCAGTTCACTCAGTCCCATGTAATTAATTTTTTTTTCATCTTGATCTTTTGTTAGCACTTTTATGAATTCATCAGTTTTCCATTAGAGTTCTGAAAATGCTTATTTATTCAGTTCAGCAGTATAGTCAGTTACCAGAAACTTGTACTTGTCAGAGTCTTTTCCATGAATTCCTTGAAGATGAAACCCTTTTATAGGAACATTTTTGCAAAAGCATCAGAGTACACCCAGAACTGTCTGTAAATGACAAAACACTTAAAAATGACCACCATTAAAGATTTGATGAAAGTTCATAATCATGCAATTGACAAGGAAATTTAGTTATTTCTGAGATATACATTTTAAAGTAATCACTAGAATTATGACTTATAACATTATACCAGAACATGTAAGATTTTTAGAAATTTCATGTAATGTCTGAAACATTTATATTAACATATTTCCACACAAATAACCGAAAGAAAGTTTAGTATTAGTTGTTTTGTTTGTTTGTTTGCTTGCTTTTTTATACTGCAGGTTCTTATTAGTCATCAATTTTATACACATCAGTGTATACATGTCAATCCCAATCGCCCATTTCAGCACACCACCATCCCCACCCCACCACTTTTTCCCCCCTTGGTGTCCATACGTTTGTTCTCTACATCTGTGTCTCAACTTCTGCCGTGCAAACTGGTTCATCTGTACCATATTTCTAGGTTCCACATACATGCATTAATATACGATATTTGTTTTTCTCTTTCTGACTTACTTCACTCTGTATGACAGTCTCTAGATCCATCCATGTCTCAACAAATGACTCAATTTCGTTCATTTCTATGGCTGAGTAATATTCCACTGTATATATATACCGCATCTTCTTTATCCATTCGTCTGTTGATGGGCATTTAGGTTGCTTCCATGACCTGGCTATTGTAAACAGGGCTGCAATGAACATTGGGGTGCATGTGTCTTTTTGAATTATGGTTTTCTCTGGGTATATGCCCAGTAGTGGGATTGCTGGGCCATATGGTAGTTCTATTTTTAGTTTTTTAAGGAACCTCCATACTGTTCTCCATAGTGGCTGTATCAATTTACATTCCCACCAACAGTGCAAGAGGGTGCCCTTTTCTCCACACCCTCTCTAGCATTTGTTGTTTGTAGATTTTCTGATGATGCCCATTCTAATTGGTGTGAGGTGATGCCTCTTTGTAGTTTTGATTTGCATTTCTCTAATAATTAGTGATGTTGAGCAGATTTTCATGTGCTTCTTGGCCATCTGTATGTCTTCTTTGGAGAAATGTCTATTTAGGTGTTCTGCCCATTTGTGGATTGGGCTGATTTTTTAAAAATATTGAGTTGCATGAGCTGTTTGTATATTTTGGAGATTAATCCTTTGTCCGTTGATTCATTTGCAAATATTTTCTCCCATTCGGAGGGTTGTCTTTTCATCTTGTTTATGGTTTCCTTTGCTGTGCAAAAGCTTTTAAGTTTCATTAGGTGACATTTGTTTATTTTTCTTTTTATTTCCATTACTCTAGGAGGTGGATCAAAAAAGATCTTGCTGTGATTTATGACAAAGAGTGTTCTTCCTATGTTTTCCTCTAAGAGTTTTATAGTGTCTGGTCTTACATTTAGGTCTCAAATCCATTTTGTATTTATTTTTGTGTATGGTGTTAGGGAGTGGTCTAATTTCATTCTTTTACATGTAGCTGTCCAGTTTTCCCAGCACCACTTATTGAAGAGATTGTCTTTTCTCCATTGTATATCTTTGCCTCCTTTGTCATAGATTAGTTGACTAGCGTGGGTTTATCTCTGGGCTTTCTATCTTGTTCCATTGATCTATGTTGCTGTTTTTGTGCCAGTACCATATTGTCTTGATTACTGTAGCTTTGTAGTATAGTCCAAAGTCAGGGAGTCTGATTCCTCCAGCTCCGTTTTTATCCCTCAAGATTGCTTTGGCTATTCAGGGTCTTTTGTGTCTCCATACAAATTTTAAGATGATTTGTTCTAGTTCCGTAAAAAAATGCCATTGGTAATTTGATAGGGATTGCATTGGATCTGTAGATTGCTTTGGGTGGTACAGTCATTTTCACAATATTGATTCTTCCAATCCAAGAACATGGTATATCTCTCCATCTGTTGGTATCATCTTTAATTTCTTTCATCAGTGTTTTATAGTTTTCTGCATACAGGTCTTTTGACTCCCTAGGTAGGTTTATTCCTAGGTATTTTATTCTTTTTGTTGCAGTGGTAAATGGGAGTGTTTCCATAATTTCTCTTTCAGATTTTTCATCATTAGTGTATAGGAATGCAAGAGATTTTGGTGCATTAATTTTGTATCCTGCAACTTTACCAAATTCATTGATTAGCTCTAGTAGTTTTCTGGTGTCATTTTTAGGATTCTCTATGTATAATATCATGTCATCTGCAAACACTGACAGCTTTACTTCTTCTTTTCCAATTTGTATTCCTTTTATTTCTTTTTCTTCTGTGATTGCCGTGGCTAGGACTTCCAAAACTATGTTGAATAATAGTGGTGAGAGTGGACATCCTTGTCTTGTTCCTGATCTTAGAGGAAATGCTTTCAGTTTTTCACCATTGAGAATGATGTTTGCTGTAGCTTTGTCATATGTGGCCTTTATTATGTTGAGGTAGGTTCCCTCTATGCCCACTTTCTGGAGGGTTTTTATCATAAATGGGTGTTGAATTTTGTCAACAACTTTTTCTGCATCTATTGAGATGATCATATGGTTTTTATTCTTCAATTTACTAGTATGGTGTATCACATTGATTGATTTGCGTATATTGAAGAATCCACTTGATCCTGGTGTATGATCCTTTTAATGTGTTGTTGGAGTCTGTTTGCTAGTATTTTGTTGAGGATTTTTGCATCTGTATTCATCAGTGATATTGGTCTGTAATTTTCTTTTTTTGTAGTATCTTTGTCTGGTTTTGGTATCAGGGTGATGGTGGCCTCATAGAATGAGTTTGGGAGTGTTCCTTATATTCTTAAAATTACTGAGCCTTAAAAAACAAACAAACAAACAAACAAACAAAATTACTGAGCCTTGATTTGTGACCAAAGATGTGATCTATCCTGGAGAATGTTCCGTGTGCACTTGAGAAGGATGTATATTCTATTTCTTTATTTTTTTGGATGTAATATCCTGAAAATACCAATTAAGTCTAACTGTTCCATTGTATCATTTAGGATCTTATTGATTCTCTGTTGCCTTATTGATTCTCTGTCTAGAAGATCTGTGTATTGATGTGAATGGCGTGTTAAAGTCTCCTACTATTATTGTGTTCCTGTCAATTTCTCCCTTTATGTCTGTTGGTATTTGTTTTATGTATTTTGGTGCTCCAGTATTGGCTGTATATATGTTGACAAGTGTAGAAATCCTCTTCTTGTATTGATACTTTTATCATTATATAGTGTCCTTCTTTATCTTTCTTTATGGCCTTTGTTTTAAAGTCTATTTTGTCTGATATGAGTATTGTGACCCCCCCCCACTTTCTTGTCATTTCCATTTGCATAAAATATCTTTTTCCATCCCCTCACTTTCAATCTATGTGTGTCCTTTGCCCTAAAGTGGATCTCTTGTAGGCAGCATATTGTAGGCTCTTATTTTTTTTTTTTCCCAGTCTACCACTCTGTCTTTTGATTGAAGCATTTAGTCCATTGACATTTAAGGTAATTGTTGATAGATATGTATTTACTGCAGTTTAAACCTAGTTTTCCCATTGATTTTATATTTCTTCTTTGTCCTTCTCTTTTTCTTTTTGTTTTGCCTTTTGTGGTTCGATGATTTTCTTTTGTATTATAATTATGTTCTTTTCAGTTTTTGTGATCTGGTAATTTACAACTGAAGTGAGATGTAGACAAATTGGAAGGAGGAATACAAAATCGAAGCCAAGGAGTAAAGAGTGGCATTATGTAAATATAATAATTATCTGAAAGAGGAAAGCCAAAATTAAGCTAAGTTTTTAGAAAATCATACACGAATAATTTAATTGGTTTTAAAGATCTGCTTGGAACAAAGCATCAATATATATTAGATCATTTGCTTTTGAAAAAATTGAACACACAGCCATAACACAGAGAAAGAATACTATTCAATTCCAGTTCTGCCTCTGTGCTATTAAGGATAGTGGCTTTAAACTGCAAAACAAAACAACCATAGTTAAAGCTATCTGAAAGCTAAGATAAGTAAAAGAAGGTGTATTTCTAGTTTTGGGGCAGTAGAGAAAGACTCACTGGGAAGGGTTTATCATAACTGTAATGAATTCAGGAGAAATTTTTGCCTAAGTTCAAACATTTTACTCTGGACAGACCTAAAAGAGAAAGCTCCTATAAAGTGAATGACACCATTTAAGGTTCTCCTTTTTTTGTACACTTCTTAAGGCTTCCAGTCTTAGGTGAATAACATCTCATGTAAATCTAAGGTGTCTTGATATCTGGAGCCATCCTGTCTACATTTTTAAGATAGTTTCTTTCTAAGAAAGTATATTTTCCATCATGGTGTTTAACTCACCAATTCATTCCAGCAATAGTTATACTGTTGACCCTTGAACAACTTAATTCATATATAATTTATAGTGGCCTCTCTGTATTTGAGGTTCCTCCACATCTTCAACCATCCACAGACCATGTAGCACTGTAGTATTTACTATTGAAAAATATTTTTGTATAAGTAGATTCACTTAGTTCAAACCCAAGCTCTTCAAGGATCACCAGTAAAACCATATTTATTTTCCTCATTTACTTTAAGTTGACATTATTTTTTTACCTGGGAGAGTGATTTTCCTTCTGTATGGACCTGAAACCATGGAGCAATGGTGAAGCAGCACTCCACAGTGGTATTTGGTGTCAGCTGTGAGTTGTGGTGTCGAGGACAATGGCTGTGGATAGATAGCATCTCCCTAGGTTGCCAATCACCTTTTCCAGACTGTATAAACTAGAGGATTCTTGCATGTTCTAGGGAAGGATTTTAGAAGTGGAGGCTAGAGTATTTGAAAGATGCTTTCTGCCTCTGTGGAGTGTGCACTCTGGAGTTGGTATTAATTTGAGTTGCAAGACACCTGAGGTGTGAATTAGTACACTCCCCAAATTGAAAAGGCATTAATAGCATTAACACCTGTAGTGGTTGATTATTTGCCATATTTTCTTCCTCTTCCAAAGTTTTATAATATTCAGCAAAAAAAAGAGATTAATTACCACTTGTGCTCCAAACTTCTTAAGTTTTCTACCCAGACAGAAAAAAAATTAAAGTCATATTCTAGCTTTATTTAGATTATACATGTTATTTCAGCATGATTTCAGATTCTGCAGTTTGGCACTCAAAATTTTTCTCTTTGGTCAATGAAAGTCAGAGAATTTCCTAGTTAACCCTGTGAATGGCTCAAGTCAGTTAGCTTCATAGTGACAGTTTTGTAAAGCTTTAGATCACTCAACTAAAGTTGTAAACTTAGATAATTTTTTATTGACCTTTTAAGGTTACTTCATTATTTTCTTGTTCTTAAGAAAATTTTCAAAAGGAAAAATAGCTCTTATTACCTAGATATCTATTGTTATTATTAAGAAAGATATACTGTTATGGTATGTTGTTTGGCTCAATGGTTTAAAATAAATCTGGAAGTGTAATTGCTGTCCGAGATGGAACACAAAATTAAAGTCAATTTTTAAAAATTTAATGAATGCTCTTAGTCATTGTCACTTGGTTAAGGTCCTTTTATAAAATTAAGTCTCTTTATGCTGCTTATTTGTGCTCTTCTAAGGGAGACATTTCTAAGACTAATAAAGATTATACACCTGTTAGAGAGAAATTTGGTTAGTGAATTGAAGAAGGCAGGGTTATAAATCCAAATTTAATTAGCAGATACTCTTGAAGTGATTATCTGCTGCTATGGATGTTTCTCATTATCTAAACTAAAGGGTAGGTTAAAAGTGTGAGAAAATCCTTTTGCTGATGGTCTCTCTTCATTTAGAAAGTGATAGAATCTTTGGCAGTTGTTCAGAAAGCATTTAATTTATTGGCTTAAAAAATGAATTAATAGTTATGTTTGTAATCATCAACTGGACCCAAACAAAATTTCTCATTTATTGTTTATTAAAAAGTAATTTATAAAGAGTATTTAGCCAACAAAATTGTAATTGCACCTTTTCTGCAGGTCTTAAAACAATAAATTAAGAAGTGATAAAGTCCTGCTCATTGTGGAATAGCTTGGGACAGGAGGGAACCCTGTGAAGCAGGTTCTGCTATAAAGTCCAGGGTAGAGGTGAGAATTATAAAGGTCTAAGCCCTGAACCCAGATTGAAGCTTCACCTTTGGCCTCATGACTTCCCTTCCGTGATATGGTTTATCACAGGATATTGAATATAGTTCCCTGTGCTATACAATAGGACCTTGTTGTTTTTGCATCCTATATATACTAGTTTGCATCTGCTAATCCCAAACTTCATTCCATATGCCTTTCCTCATTGCTGATTTTGTTTTATATACCTTTACTGCAATAAATCCTGGCTATATGCTGAGGCCTGTGTGTCCTTCTAATGAATGGCTGAAACTGGTGGTGGTCTTTGGGACTTTCATCACAAGAGGTCAATAAATCTGTCAGTACTTTTCATTAGTTAGGTTCTTTAGGGTGATGAGGAGGAATCTTCACCAGAATTTCTTTGAGAGAATGTTTATTGCAAAGCTACATAGGATCATGAAGGATCAAGAAATGTTACGAACCACAGCCCCATTTTTTTAGCTACTAGTCACTCTGGAACTGAGAATTCCCAGAATTAAACTGTACGATAAGCATTTAAAGAAAGAAAATGATGGAATGCTTGGTGATTATTTCTCTGTCTCAGAAGCCCAAGAGATTGGGTTGGCTTCCCATCATCATATAGATAACACACCTCGTGGACAGAATTTTAGGCCAAGCCACCTCAGAGACAGGTGGTCTTTTTCATGTCAGGTGGCCTAGGCTTCTTTGCCCTTGATTTGGGCACAGCTTCTGGTCTAGTCATTTGTGGCCAGTGTATCAGAGACATCATGGCTTGTATGTCACAAGGATAACAGAATTTGGGAGAATCAGTCTCTTGGGTTCACATTTAACTGACAGGGGCTTTTGTTGAGGCAGACACTTAGACCTTAATGGACTCTTTACCTGTACAAACAGGAAGAGGTATACTGAGTGTACAGTTATTCTCTCTTTCTCCTGAAGCCAGGACCAGGGACATGGCATTAATTAAAAATTAATTAAAGAAAGGATACCTATTCTCGATAAGAATTTCTTGATGTTCTCCTAAGGGCAATGAGGCAGAGAAATATAGGAGACTATAAAGTTCTGTGAGAGAAAGAACATGGCATCTGCTCCACCAATTCCCCCCCCCCCACCCCAAAAATAGCCTCTTGCAGTTTCGTCCATCCTTTTAAACTTTGTATAAATTGAATCATATTTTAGTTAGTCTTGCATATTTTCACAATTTACCTACAGTAATAGCAACTTTTCCTAGTTCCTTAAATGGACATCATCACGTATATCATGCTCTGGCAATAGAGATTCACAACCAGACTAAAAATTCCAACTCCTGAAGATGCAGTGTTTAAATTAAATTAACAAGGACGTGTTTAAAAAGTAACTAGATTCCCAAACTATGCCGAAAACATAAGTAGCAGAAGAGGGATGGAATTTGATTTTAAAAATTAACTGTTGCCTTTGGACATTCTGTTCTTTAGAAGAAATACCAAAACCTTCTTGAGAGGATCCTAAGCAGAAATACATTTCCTTTTTACTTATAGCCACAGTAGATGACTTAAGATAATTAAAATAATACAATTTCTGGAGAAAAGCCATATAATCAATAGAGATTACTGGCAAAATGACAATAGTAAGGGTTGTAGGGGTTTAAACTACAATGACATTCTGTGTTGAAAATGCTAATACATTTTGACAATTATCGATGGCCCTTCTGCTTGGTAATCTGTTAAATCTTTCCCAACCCTGACTATAGGGTATTCAAAAAGAATAATTTTATTCATGTCAAGGGCAGATAACTGATTAAAGTGGCCCTGAGCAGAAAGAAATAATCATCAGAAAACAAAGTGAGAAGTTAAGTAATGAACAATAGACCCTATAATTGTAGAGACTATAATAATTATCTTAAAAAGCACATCATGAGATATAGAGGCAAATACAGGGGAATTCTAACTTCAGTATTGCCCTAATAATGCCCAAATTAAGGCTTAGATATCATGGAGCTAAAACTGTACATTGTCATTGTGTTATGTCTGAATCCCTGACTCTGAGAATCCATGAACATCATAAAATGGATGTCTTTTTTATATACTAAGTTTGGGGCTGTTTACTGTACCAACTACCTGGAATACTAGATTGACTCTTCTCCCTTAGTTTCCCAGGATCATTATTCATTCTCCTCAATGATTCTATCATATGATCAAAACTTTCATTCACATTGTGCATGCAACAAATGATCAGCGAGTGCTTACTAGTAACCCCTGTAGTGGCAGAGTCATACCTTTAATCTCCCTTCAGTTCCACTGGGAAGGACATGCTTCCAGAAGAAGCTTATTCAATAAATTTTAGTTCACCCAGCTCCCCAACCTCTGTGACAGCACAAATACTATTGTTGTCTATTTGTTTAGGTATTCACTTATATCTTCCACATTCCCTCTCCACAAAGAGCTCTTTCATTTAATTATTCAGCTAGCATTTATTGAAAACTTTCTCTGTGTCAAACACTATTTCTGGCATTAATAGAACTTCCACTCTAGAGAATGATTCACGGATACTAGACCAGCATCATTGTCTGAAGTCTCTCTGCCTGCTCCTTTTCCCTCCCTTTATCTTTTATAGGCATTACCTTTAATTAATCACTTGCATTTCCAACTCCATTTTGGCATCTGCTTCTTAGAATAATGCCTCTTAACCTTGTATATCTGATAATTCTTATTCAAAATAAGTATAAAAGAAGGAAGAATTGACTAGATTTTTAATAATGCAGTTTTGGTAAAAGAAAGAAAAGAAAGTGATGTGTTCTTTGTCCTTCATTACAGGAGGCAAATATGATACTTATATGAGGAAGCTGATAGTTGAATTGGACTTTCTACTATGACTAAGCTAACACAAAGTAATTATGGCCAGATCTGTAAACATTTAAGCCCATGCATGGGGAGTGAGTTAAGACCAAATTCTGGGTGCATCTTACAATGATGTTGCAGTGAATAGATGTTCCAGATTTTCCCTAGGAGGCATTCAAGTTACTCATCACCACTGAGTCCACTAACATCTCAAACCAGGATGCCATTATTTCTACCTGTTTTTCAAGATTAGAAGCCCGAGGTTGATACCACTCCTGTGTGTTGCAGTTAAAGGCTATCTACTTAATTCATTATTTCAATTGTTTATTTATTGTCCAGTGGCTCTGCTAGACGACCATTTCCTGAACAAAAGAAAGGAGCCTGGCCCTTTTCTGTATTGCCATCACTTATTACAATGACTGGCACATGGTATGCCCCTGACACATCTAAGCAGAGTGAAAGTGTTTTATTATTTGACTTCTTAACAAATAAACTCTCTCTTTGCTGAAATGAATTTTCCTCCGGTAATGACTTTGCTGCCTTAGATATCTAGTTGGGGATTTGCGTTAAGAAAAAAAGAAAAACAGCAACAAAAAGCTTATTGTAATGTGATATTTGAGGCATTACATCACTGAATTATTTCTGTGGTAGTGTAAGTGTCGTTGTCAAAACATGCTGAGGGAAAAGTAAGTATGAACAAAGATGATATTTAGATTTGGTACATTATTTGTTAGCCACACTCCCTCAATTACTGAAAATTAGCATAAGTTACTATGCCAATACAGAGTGAAAGGTATTCCTTTCTCATTAATTATAGAGACATTCATTTCTTGGCATTCACTTATAATGTTACCACTAAAAAATAGAAATTTAAAAGAGGAAAACAACATTTAAGGCTTCAGTTCCGGATCGATTTTCTCAGAAGGTAGAATTCTTGAACATATGGTTACTTGATTATATACATTTATGGTTTCTATCTATGATATTATATATCTATTAGTTGTACATTTTTCCTTTTATAGAAGAAGCAAATACAAATTTAGAAATAGCTCAAAATACAAAATGCTGGGTGGTAAGGTAAACAAGAATTTTATCTAGGGATGGGGAAAAATGAAATCATGTTTCTTCTGTTTCTATAGGCATTTAAATATACCTGAGGTTGTGATCTGCTTATAGAAGCATCTCATAGGAAATGCAGGGGAAGGGCCCATGGAAAATATTGAGACCATATGTCGTGGGGGTGTAGCATCTTTGGGCAGGGTCCTGCTAGGATCAGTTTTAACTGTGAAGCCCAATCCAGCTGCTCTTTTATCCTAATTCCTTATAAATCCATTCCTGCTTTTTTATATCTAGAGTCCTTTCGTTTTTCCTGCAGTGAATTTTGAATGTTTTTTATATCCACAGACTCAAAGAGAAGTCATTATATCGTTTGTTTCAAGATTGGGTAGGGACTTGGGGCTGAGCGTGATGAGAGAATAGAGCTTTCTCCACCCAACACCACCACTCCAGTAACTACTAGAGAGTGCACAGAGAACTCACTAGGTACTCAACTGTCATAGGACCAAATCACCTCCTTCTAAAACATCAAATGGTTTCTGAAGGAGGAGAGAGATATGCAATTAATGCCATCTGGCAACAAGAAGTGCTTCATACGTACCAGAGAGAAAGGGGTGCCAGCACCTCCTATACATCATGGGTGCTGAGGCAGGGGTCACAAAGGGTGAAGAGGTGTGGAGGCCCTAACTGCGCAAGAGGTCAGTGCCACAAGGGCAGGAGGGAGCCCCAGGACACTGGAAGCTCTAAATTCTTCAGGTAGGGTAGAGTTCATTAGCAGAGACCTATACCTGAGATGCCTTCCAGGGATCAGCTACCAGTATAGTAGGTCAACTTTTCTTGCTTCTTGCTCTATATAATACTTCTCATATTTTTATTTATTGAAACATAAGAATATTTTAAATATTTTATATTTTGTTTTGATAATTCCAGTATTTTAAGTCACCATGAGTCTTATGCTTCTATCTTCTTTGTTAAGCCTGAGTGTTTTATGGTTTTTAAAAATGTGATTATCTTTCCTGGAAGTTTATCAGTGGGAATTCTCTGAAGCTTGAATTGAAAGTGGGTCCTTGTAGAATCGACTTATATTTGCTTCCATTAGGCACTTGAAAATACTTCCTTCCACCAGGGCCACTTTGAGGCACATTCTCACTGTGAGATCCTTCAGATTTTTCAGGTTATGTGGATTCCAGCTAAAAACTTAACGTGAGAGCCAACTTAACATGGCAAATCCTTTGGAAGAAATTTTCCCCTTTAGTAAGTTTTCAAGGCAGATTATATTCTTTACAGCACCCAGGTGTGTATCTGTGTTTTTAGGACTCCCTTACTCTGATGACAGGATCTTTTGGACTGGGAGTTTCTCCTAACATATGTTATAATTTGGGTAGGCTCTGGACTTTTATTCCCAGCCCTAGGCCTTGAACGGCCATGAATAATCAAGTCATGGGTATTATATAGGGCAATTTCCCTTAAGGTGAAAGCCACATTTAGAGCTCCACTTGTGTTCTAGACTCTGTAAAGCAGCGCTTGGCAAACTTTATCTGTGTGCTATATAGTAAATACTTTAGAATTACTAGACCACATACTTACAGGCTACACAGTTTCTGTCATATATTCTTCATTTTCTTGTTGCTTAGTTTTTCTTATAACCCTTTAAAAATGTAAAAATTCTTAGCTCTGGGCCATTGTTTTTATTTAGCCCACTATTAATAGACTTCTGCTTAAGAGTCTGAATTTCTCTTTCACTTAATTTTTGGCCTCTGAGTTCCTTCATAGTTCACTGATATATTTTTAAGTCTATGAAATTTTTTCTGGCATTTTCAATAGTTTTCAGTTATATGTCAGTTGGGACACCCATTACTGCTGAAAATAGAAGTTTTAGTCTTATTTTATGCAGCCTATAAATATTTATTTAAATTAATGCTCACATTTGCCATTTTCTGTTCTAACTGTGTTTTTCTTCTATCTCAGACCTTATTTTCGGCATAAACTTCCTTCTCTTTCAAATATATACTTTAGCTATTCCATTGGTGACAGTCTGTTGTTGGTCAAATTCTTGCAATATATATTCTTTTAAAAAGATTTTTTCACTGTGCAATTATATGTTCTCTTTTATTTTCTTCAACCCTTTGAAGATACTGTGGATTTAATTTTACTCACCCTGAATAGGATATATTATTCATTCTGATTCTGGAGATTTTTTTTTTTATTAATTCCAGGAAATTTTCAGCTATTACCTCTTTGAATTATCTATGTCTCATTCTATGTCTTTGTCCATTAGAATACTCCAGTTAGATATATGTTAGAACTCTCAGTGTCCTCTGTGTCTTTACTTTCTCTTTCAATCTGTCTCTACCTCCTTTTTTCCCTGTTCCCCTTCCTCCCTCTCTGGCTTCCTGGTAATTTCCTCTATTTTCTAGTTCTCTCATACCCTCTTTGGTTATATAATGTTCTGCTGCTCAATTCATCCATTGTATGTATCTTTAAAAAATTTCTTATCGTTATAATCTTTGTTTCTTTAAGTTGTATTTTTTAAAATGTATATTCACTCATCATTTTGAGTGGTTTCTTGTTAGTTGTTCATGTTGTTGATCTTTACATTGTTAAAAAATCGAACATACTAGATTTTTTAGCTTGTGTTTGATAATTACAATATCTGAAGAGTTTAAAGGTATATTTGTGTTGTTGGTTATTTTACTCACTCTATCTTATGGTGTCTTGTTTTCTTCTTTTTTATTTGACAGTTTAAAGCATTTTGGGGACATTCCATGTGGTAATTCTATGAGGCCTAGAATGAGAGGATTGGCTTTTGTCAGGTACCTGGGTGCTTACCCAATACAGGATAGTCGATTTAAATTAATTAATTTCTTGATTTAGGATTTTTAAACCATGTGGGTAGTAAGCCTTTAAATGTCATTCCTGCATGTAGTCTGACTTTTTTTTTTAAATACATTTATTTATTTTATTTATTTATTTTTGGCTGCGTTGGGTCTTCGCTGCTGCATGCAGGCTTTCTTTTTCTCTAGTTGCGGTGGGCAGGGACCGCTCTTCGTTGCAGTGTATGGACCTCTCATTGCGGTGGCTTCTCTCGTTGCAAAGCATGGTCTCCAGGCTTGCAGGCTTCGGCAGTTGAGGCACACGGGCTCAGTAGCCGTGGCTCATGGGCTCCAGAGTGCAGGCTCAGTAGTTGTGGCGCAGGGGCCTAGTTGCTCCGCGGCATGTGGGATCCTCCTGGTCCAGGGCTCGAACCCGTGTCCCCTGCATTGGCAGACAGATTCCCAACCACTGCACCACCAGGGAAGCCCTGACTTTTGAATAAGTATTCTCAGGGAAGAACGTTCTATTTCACTCTATTCATAACGAAAGTAGGGATTAATAAATTTTGTTGCTATCTGCATTGGCAGAGATTGGTTATTTTTCTAGCTTACTTTTTCACTGAGAGTAAACATCTTCAGAAATATGCACTTTAGGGTTTTCTCCATTCAGACTTTCTATTAGCCATTTTTTTTTTTTTTTTTAAATAATGAAGCTCTTTGTTACCAAGAATATGCAGATACCCTCAGGTGCTGCTGTTCTTAGTGATTTGTGTGTTTGCTTTGTTTCTGGTCTCTTCAGACTCCATTCTTTTTTTCCAACTGTACCTTTAAATGGGCATCTTTACTATTTTCACTAGTATATTTGGGAGTTTGGGAGCATGAACATTTTCTGAATTTGTAGGATTTCCCAGAAAAAGAAATCTTGTGTTGGCATCTTACTTTAACTCTTTTTTTGTTGTTGTTCAGAGAAGACAAAATAATTAAGATGTAGAATCAAATTCTTTATTGGAATCAGTTACTGTTATCATGATATTAGGAAATAACTTACATTTAGAATTTCTATTTCTTTATCAACTAAATTAGGGCCCTATTAATACTAGCCTCACAGTGTTGTATGTTGGTGTATATGAGGTAGTGGGTGTTAACATACTTTTCAAAACCATAATGCACTGTACAAACCTTGGGTAATATTATTATTATTATTAACATAATTACTGTTTTCAACATGCCTCAGTCAAGTTCTCTAAACCAAAAAATAAAACATTTGCTAATATATAATTGTAAATTTACAATGTTTCAGATACAGAAAAAGAAAAATATTCCTTCATGGGCCTTATGAAATTCAAAACCAGTTTTTTTTTTTTTTGGAGGGCAAAACAGAACAAAATACACATCTACAATCAGAATGAAAATTTATTTGTGTTTGTTTATCACTTAGAAAAATAATAAAGTCAAATAAAGACAAAGTTCTTTTATAATACATTGTTAACTTTGATAATGTCTCAGGGAAGAAAACAAACAAACAAAAATTCTCTTATTCCTAAGTCAAAGAAAAAGACAAATGTAGACTTTCTCAATATAAAAGGCTATTTGACAAATGAGTTAGAATTAACCTCCCATAGAATATTTAATAAACAACATATTCAATTATTATATTCATATTGTGGTATGTAATACCATTTATTTACAGAACTTTTAAGATGTTTAATATGTTTAATAACATTTTTAATTACACAGTCTATCTTTTCCTTATTTCCTGCAAAAGGTTTTCAGGTAATTTTAAATTGTAATTATTTGCACTATTTACAATTATGTATTGTGTTTTTGTGCTACATTATTTACTTGCCTGAAATAGAATTTACTACTTCACCTTCTAGCAAGGGTAGTACAGGAAGACAGGCTTCTTTCTTAACCATAAATTGTTGAAAGTTCATTTGATCACAAATATGTCTTGTTTCATGATTATAGGTAGAGCTATGGCTTCTACGGGAAACATTGTTTTAATGTGTTCATTTTTTGGTTAATTATTTGGTAAAGAACCAAAGCATTTAATATCAGTGTCATAAGGAATATGACCAATTTAGTTCAATAGAAATTTTTTCTGATTGGGTAAGTTTAGAAAATTTATGAGAGGAAAAGAGGATCTGTTTGCAAAAGCAAATTGAAAACAGCAATTCATTCTGAATCTGATTTCAATTTGAAACACATTTTGAAAAGTTTTTATTTAGCTAGTTTTAGGAAGATATCTTAAAAATTCTTCCATTTCTTAAACGGTAAATGAGTAACACTTCTCTTTCAGGTACACTTCTAAGCACTTAATAATGTTAATATCCTTAAATATCTTAATACCCCTTTGTATCTGTTTCCTACAGATAAGAATACAAAGAACATAGTTTTAAAAACTTGCACAAGGTTATTTAGCTAATAGAGAGTAAAGTCAGAATTTGAACACAGTTTTGGCATCTCTACATTGCCTCCAACCAAGTGTTTTAAAAACTAATTAAAAATTTTCTGTTCATGTTGATGAAGTACTCTTCACTTTTCTTGAATGATCAATCTTAAAAGTATTTGGATTTTAAAAGAATGCTTAATAGATCAAATGAATTTTTATTGATGTGACTTCAGTAAATATAAAAAGCAAAATGAAGAATGTGAGGCAACTTAAAGGAAGACATTTTTATATATGGGGACAACCAGGGAGCATGTTCTTACAAAGAATTAATTCCTGAATTTTCCAGCCATTCTCCAGTGTCACAGTTCTGACTCTGTTGTCTCCCTAAATGTGTTGACCAAGACAGCCTTAATATTCACCTCAGTGTCACTAAATTTTAGACAGACTTCTTTTTTAACATCTTTATTGGAGTATAATTGCTTTACAATGGTGTGTTAGTTTCTGCTTTATAACAAAGTGAATCAGTTATACATATACATATGTTCCCATATCTCTTCCCTCTTGCATCTCCCTCCCTCTCACCCCCCTATCCCACCCCTCTAGGTGGTCACAAAGCACCAAGCTGATCTCCCTGTGCTATGCAGTTGCTTCCCACTAACTATCTATTTTACATTTGGTAGTGTATATATGTGCATGCCACTCTCTCACTTTGTCACAGCTTACCCTTCCCCCTCCCCATATCCTCAAGTCCATTCTCTAGTAGGTCTGTGTCTTTATTCCCGTCTTACCACTAGGTTCTTTATGGCCTTTTTTTCCCCCTTAGATTCCATATATATGTGTTAGCATACTGTATTCATTTTTCTCTTTCTGACTTACTTCACTCTGTATGACAGACTCTAACTCCATCCACCTCACTACAAGTAACTCCATTTCGTTTCTTTTTATGGCTGAGTAATATTCCATTGTATATATGTGCCACATCTTCTTTATCCATTCATCTATTGATGGACACCTAGGTTGCTTCCATGTCCTGGCTGTTGTAAATAGAGCTGCAATGAACATTTTGGTACATGACTCTTTTTGAATTATGGTTTTCTCAGGGTATATGCCCAGCAGTGGGATTGCTGGGTCGTATGGTAGTTCTATTTGTAGTTTTTTAAGGAACCTCCATAGTGGCTGTATCAATTTACATTCCCACCAACAGTGCAAGAATGTTCCCTTTTCTCCACACCCTCTCCAGCATTTATTGTTTGCAGATTTTCTGATGATGGCCATTCTGACTGGTGTGAGATGATATCTCATTGTAGTTTTGATTTGCATTTCTCTAACGATTAGTGATGTTGAGCATTCTTTCATGTGTTTGTTGGCAATCTGTATATCTTCTTTGGAGAAATGTCTATTTATGTCTTCTGCCCATTTTTGGATTGGGTTGTTTGTTTTTTTTGTTATTCAGGTGCATGAGCTGCTTGTAAATCTTGGAGATTAATCATTTGTCAGTTGCTTCATTTGCAAATATTTTCTCCCCTTCTGAGGGTTGTCTTTTGGTCTTGTTTATGGTTTCCTTTGCTATGCAAAAGCTTTTAAGTTTCATTAGGTCCCATTTGTTTATTTTTGTTTTTATTTCCATTTCTCTAGGAGCTTGACGATAGGGCCCTGACATGTTTTTCTGGCAGCATTTACCTAAGAAAACTTGCCATTGTAAATTCTTTCTCTGCCTCTTTGAAATGTAAATCTTCTTCCAGGCTCTTGAGAGTTTTAGAATACAACCCAGGACTGTCTTTCTGGAGTACCTGGGAGCCCTCCCTTTGAAATGTAATCATCAATAGAGATAGGTCCCCTGCCCTCTGGTCTCTGAAGGAGGGTAGGAGCCCAACTTTGATAAGAGCCAGTTAGCAAACACAGATGACCTCATCACTTTGACCAGTCTCCTCCCTCAGCAACCTCTAGTACTTTTCCACTAGCTCATACCTCTCCCTAGTGTTGAAAAACAAAAGTTTTCTGTTTCAGTTGAATTGAGGTAATTCTCTCTGCCCCACTGCAGAGTCTTGATCTCTGTTGCAGTTGATTTGAATAAAGTCTTCCTTGCTGTTTTAAACAAGTGACCCGTGCAGTTTTTCTTCTACAATATCACTATACTGTGCCATAGCTCTGGAGTATGGAGGGAGACTGTTTATAAGAAAGATTTATATAAATTGTTGACTGTCTAGATTGTTTTCTTTCTTTTTTTCTTTTTACTTATTGTCTTAGCTAGTACCATCTGATAATTTTTCTTTGATGTGATTCAGCATATGGAGACTCAGAGATTGTAATGTTAGTGGAACACAGCAAATTAGGATATGTTCCCAACTAGAAGAAATATGATCCTTTAGTTTTTTTTTTTTAATTCAACAAGTATTTATATAAGCATTCATTCAACTAATATTTATTGTGCAAGTCCCAGGCACCTTTATAAGTGCAAGGCTTATAGGTACTGGTGGATGAGTGAGACAAATTCCCTGACCTCAAAGGGCTTCCACTCTATTCAGATGTTGTGAATAACACAAACAAAACAAGGCCTCCATCACATTGTTTAAGGGTGAATAAAATTCTAAACTGAAAAGGATATGTATTGCATCTTGAGCTTTTGACAAATGTTGGTAAATATATGCAAATAAGGTAATGTTTGCTGTCAGTAAAGCAATGCAGTTTGGCATTCTTTCTGCATATTCTCTTCCTTTATGTTCCAAGCTTATCTTCTACAAAAGGCCATTAACTGCTGATATTCACTTTATCAGTTATGACACTCAGTTCTGGCTTGACATAATTTGCCCTATGCAAATCCTTAGGGCTGCTAAGTGGAGGAGAGAGAGAATCTCCCATTTTAGAACACAGACACTTGCACATGACATTGAGTGAGAAACTAGAAGAAAAAAGAACTCTTTATGGGACAAGCAAAATTAAGGAATAGTTAGGAGTTTGTGCAAAAGTCAATCTTCTTACATCATGATAATTTCCTGATAACATCCTAATTTGCATATATTAAAACATCCCTAGAATTTTCTTTCTTAAATGTTCACTATCTTTGCATCATGATTGTACTTCTTTAACTTGTTATAGAATAACTAATTCATCTAAATGCTACTGTATTTTTGAATTGTGATAAAATCATTTTGTGAAATCGATAATGGTATTTATTTTCATTTCCATCCTAAATGTAATGCATGCTCATTACTAAGTATATTACAAACTGAAAAATAATTTGCATTTTTTGTGTGTGTGCCACACAATTTCTAGGTAACATTTCAGTGTACTCATTTATGTGACTTGATAGTATACTTTAAAAACTATAGTAGTTAGAATAGACATCACTATATTGGTTTATGAGTGTTAAATAATGAGAAAGGGCAAGTCTGAAACTAATTGTCTTTCAGGAAGAAAATCTATTTTTGAGAGGAATTCCATGCAAAACAACTTTGTTGTGCTGTAAGCTTTAAGTTAAATCTTGTTACCAGCAAGAAAGTTATAGGCTATTGATTTCCTTAGCCATTAATTCACTCAAAGCATTATCTCAGTCTCTACAGAATTTAGCTGCTTTAATTTACTTATCAAAGCTAAGGATAATCAACTTCCTTTCCCCCTTCACTAAACAAATCAACAGTAATTTTCTCTAATCATTTAACATTGTATTGCAAAGATCTCATAGGATCCTGGCTGGTCCCTTCACATAGAACACATATACACACACAAACAAACAAACAAAAAAACATAATAAATCATTATTTTAGTTTCATAAAGGGTGACTGAAAATATGGTAAAACCATTGCTTTGCATACAATGATACCACTGGCCATCTAATTTTTGTGTGTGTGTGATTTTTTCCTTTGCTTGTGTGTGTCTCTGTGTATATGGCAGGAGTAATAGTTGAAAAAACTGAAGTACATTGAGTTGTCCTTCATGTCTAAATATTGAATTTGATTGACATCAAGTTCAACACTGAATGTGATTAATATCAAATTCAACGTCTATGGCAAAGAAGACCAAACCTTTACCCAGCTATATAAATCTAAACCTTTTGTTGCGATATCAGCATTCATTCTTCTTTGACCTTTGTCTGAATACTGTGAACACATTGCTCTTCTTTATTTAGCCATATTACTGACTAAACTCATCCATGCTCCAAGTTTTAACTCAAATCTCAAGGAGACATCCACTACTCTATCTACCCTTGAGCCTCCTTGAATCTCAGCCATGTGATATTGTAATGGATAATAATGGAAGCAACAATGAAACCATCTTTTATACATGAGCTATATTTCTACATAAGCTATACATAAGCTTGGAAAAATACTTCCATATGTATTATCTTGTTTTACCTGTGAAGTACTTTGAGGTTGGTAGGGAAGGTAATACTTTTCCTGACATGTCATCTATATAGATTCCTTAATAGTGCTTCAGGCCTAACATTGACAAAATTGACCTCATATGACTCCCCACTCATTCATTTCTATCAGAGGAATCCAGACTAGACAACTCTGTTGCCTCTCTAATTATTCCTTTCCTCTCACCTGTTCTGTCAGAATAGACTATTGTTTGATATAGCTCTTCATTCTGCAGCTTCTCTACTTCCACATCCCTTCCCCATTTTCGATCTTCATCTTTGCACAATTAACCCATTCTAACAGCCTCCAGATTGTTTCCTTGGTTCTAGAATTTTCTGTCTTTATACTGCATATCAAAACCAAGCCATCTTCCTAGTCTGACAATTTTAGCAGCCAGGCTAATAGAAAATCACTGTTTTTTCACTTTCTTTTGCATATATTCAAACTCTTCCTGGGCATCTAAGGAACTATGTACTCTGGCACTTCTCATTTTATTATCGTTTACTATAACCCAACATATCCTCCTAATTTCAGTCAAATTTGATTCTTTAGAATTGTTCTCACACATATTTTCATTCTGACACTTGGGTTTTTCCTTATGGTGCCTGTCTCACTTAACAAATTGTCTCTATTCATCTCTTCCTATCTGTTCTTATCCATACCTCAAAGTCTAATCCCACTTTCTCAAATCCTTCTGCATCAAACTGAACTCATCTTCCAGACCTTAATTTTTGTACTGTAGAGTTTAGCTCTTTATTTTTCTTTTTTGTAGTTTATTAAATTCACTTGGAGTTCATACTGTGGATACTATTCTTTTCTATGTAATGTTAACCATCTGAATTGTGTGTTTTGGAAAACTAGATGGTATGTTTTATGAAGCCACAAGGAAATCTTTTTTCTCCTCCCCTGCAGGCACTGTATACATGTACCACATCTTCTTTATCCATTCATCTGTGGATGGGACATTTAAGTTGCTACCAGGTCTTGGCTATTGTAAATAGTGCTGCAATGAACATTGGGGTACATGTATCTTTTTGAAGTATGGTTTTCTCTGGATATATTCCCAGGAGTGAGATTGCTGGATCATATGGTAGCCCTATTTTTAGTTTCTTAAGGAACCTCCATACTGTTCTCCATAATGGTTGTACCAATTTATATTCCCACAACAGTGTAGGAGGGTCCCCTTTTTTCTACACCTTCTCTAGACCATTTATTGTTTGTAGATTTTTTCATGATGGCCATTCTGACTGGTGTGAGGTGATATCTCATTGTAGTTTTGACTTGCATTTCTCTAATACTTAGTGATGTTGAACATCTTTTCATTTGCCTATTGATCATCTGTATGTCTTCTTTGGAGAAATGTGTAGTTAGGTCTTCTGCCCATTTTTTTTTTTTAATTAATTAATTAATTTATTTTTGGCTGTGTTGGGTCTTGGTTTCTGTGTGAGGGCTTTCTCTAGTTGCAGCAAGCGGGGGCCACTCTTCATCGCAGTGTGCGGGCCTCTCACTATCGCGGCCTCTCTTGTTGTGGAGCACAGGCTCCAGATGCGCAGGCTCAGTAGTTGTGGCTCACGGGCCTAGTTGCTCCGTGGCATGTGGGATCTTCCCAGACCAGGGCTCGAACCCGTGTCCCCTGCATTAGCAGGCAGATCCTCAACCACTGCGCCACCAGGGAAGCCCTGCCCATTTTTTATTAGATTGTCTGTTTTATTTTATTTTATTTTTTTTGATACTGAGTTGCATGAACTGTTTGTATATTTTGGAGATTAATCCCTTGTCAGTTGCATCATTTGCAAATATTTTCTCCAATGCTGTGGATTGTCTTTTTCTTTTGTTTATGGTTTCCCTTACTGTACAAAAGCTTTTAAGTTTAATTAGGTCCCATTTGTTTATTTTTGTTTTTATTTTCATTACTCTAGGAGGTAGATCCAAAAAGATATTGCTGCAGTTTACGTCAAAGAGTGTTCTGCCTGTTTTCCTCTAAGGGTTTTATAGTATCTGGTCTTACATTTAGGTCTTTAATTCATTTTGAGTTTATTTTTCTGTACTGTGTTAAAGAATGTTCTAATTTCATTTTTTTATATGTAGCTGTCCAGTTTTCCCAGCACCACTTATTGAAGAGACTGTCTTTTCTCCATTGTATATTCTTGCCTCCTTTGTCATGGATTAATTGGCCATAGGTGTGTGTGTTTATTTCTGGGCTTTCTATTCTGTTCCATTGGTCTATATTTCTGTTTTTGTGCCAGTACCATACTGTTTTGATGACTGTAGCTTTGTAGTATAGTCTGGAGTCAGGGAGCCTGATTCCTGCAGCTCCATTTTTCTTTCTCAAGATTGCTTTGGCTATTCGGGGTCTTTTGTGTCTCCATACAGTTTTTAAATTTTTTTGTTCTAGTTCTGTGAAAAATGCCAGTGGTAATTTGATAGGAATTGAATTGAATATGTAGATTGCCTTAAGTAGTATAGTAATTTTGACAATATTGATTCTTCCAATCCAAGAACATGGTATATCTTTCCATCTGTTTGTGTCATATTTGATTTCTTTCATCAGCAGTTTAACCATTTTAAAGTGTGTGATTCAGTGGCATATACTAAATTTACAGTGTTGTACAACCATTACTTCTGGTATTTCCAGAACGTTTTAATAAACCTAAAAGGAAATACTGGACCCATTAAGCAATCACTTCCTATTTTCCCTCTCCAAACGGGCCCTGACAACCACTAATCTGCTTTTTGTCTCTATGGATTCATCTATTCTGGATGATTCATTTACATGGGATCATACAATCTGGCTTTTTGCATCCGATTTATTTCACTTAATATAATGTTTTCAAGGTTCAGCCATGTGGTAGCATAGATCAATACTTCATTCCTTTTATCATTGAATAATATTCCATTGTTTGGCTATACTATATTTTGTGTATCCACTCCATAGCTGATAGACATTTTGCTTGTTTCCACTTTTTGACTACCATGAGCAGTGCTGCTGTGACCATTTTTGGATGAATATTTGTTTTAACCCTAGTTTTCAATTATATATATATATATATATATATATATATATATGTGTGTGTGTGTGTGTGTGTGTGTGTGTGTGTGGAATTGCTGGGTCATATGTTGATTCTACATTTAATTTATTGAGGAACTATCAAACTATTTTCCACAGAAGTTGAACCACTTTACATTCCCACCAGCCATGTCTGACAGTTCTAATTTCACCACATCCTCACCAACACTTGTTTTATTTTCCATTTTCTTAAAAAACACATTTTTTATTATAGCCATCCTAGTGCATGGGAAGTATAATTTTTTGTGGTTTACACTTAAATTTCCCTAATATCTAATGACAGAATATTTTCTCATTTACTATTAGCCTTTTGTATATCTTCCTATTCCTAATATTCTAAATTATCCTATGATTCTAACACCTTTAATCTATAGCATAAATTAATTCAACCTATATCCTTCCAAGGATTATCCCTAGGCTAATGCTGAATGATGTAATAAAAAAAAAATTTTAAAAAAGCTTTTTAAATTAACAATTCAGGGCAAAGAACTATGTATGTAATTCAATCAAGTGTTTATTTTTTGCTGATTTTTATGTACCATTTATTGATAATTTTGTGCTCTTCAAATGACATGAAATGAGAAATCATAAAACATATTTTCCTGAAAACTATTCAGTAACTAAAATAAAATAAGGTTCAAGTGTCTTGCCTCTTTTTCCCTAATTTTTTTCCAAAAAATTTTAACTCAGTTCAGTAAACCAATGGGTAGTTGTGTCTTGGGTGTCCTGAGATGGCAATCTCTTCTCTTAAGACATTTAATGATAAACAATTTTATCTTTAGATCCCCCCCACCTTCATTATTATTTCCTGTTCTATTACTATCTTTCACATCTCTATCATTTTAGTCAGAAACAGATTTGTCTACTCATTAAGATTAATATTCTGTCCAGAAAGGCGAGACAAATTGTATTCTTCTATTGTGATGACTCTCTTTCTCATGACCTTAATTATCTCTCAAAGATTTTTTCTTTCATACAAGCCTCAACAAATTAGAGAGAGCATGAGATAGGGCTTTGCCTATGTTTAGGTAGTTAGTAATGCAAATCTGACTCTTTCAGGTTATGTGATCAAAATTTGGTGTGCTATGGTGGAAAGTGGTGGACTCCCAGCTTTGAGAGTGGCCTTTTCCATGTGGAGGGGATGCATTGCTGGAGGCAGTGGTGGGACTTGCTCCAGCCCCACTGATTGCCTCTAAGATTTCCTTGAGAAGAAAGAGCAGGTGGATTCTGCTTTTACTTCTTGTTCCAGATTGTTTTTTGTTTTCACCGTGAGTTTTATATTTTTCCTTATAAGTGTTTACCACTTTCAAAAGAAGAATGTGGTGAATGTGAATGTCGCAAAGAAAAGTTAGAGCAATTTGTTCCCAAATGATTTCTACCCGTCTCCCATGGCCCCAGTTGATACTTCATAATGGATTGAATTTACCATAAGCAATAGTGTATGTTTACTGAATGTGATGGACCCGCACACTTCAAAAAAATGAAGCAAATTTCACTTGTGATACCTGAAATTTTCTACTGTACAGAAGAGTCCTATAGATAATTAATGCAGTTAATCAACTGTGAATGTAATTGGCTACTTTGGAAAGCAATTATTCACTTCACTGTCATATGAGAGCAGAGGAGACAAAATACATACAAATTAGAGAGCTGTCATTGTAATTGAGGTTATTGTAGAGAAATATTCTCTATATTGGACATTTAAGATGACCCTGAATCAACATAGGCAAATTAGAGATGACTATTTTGAAGCTTTAAAAAAATACTACTTTTGGTTTACTCAACCAATTTGCTTAAAACTTTGAGGGAACCTTAACATTAGGCAAATCTAAAGATGTTAGACAATCCTAAATGATATTAAAAACAATTCTTTTTTTAAATTGTAGTGTTTATTGGGGTTGCTTCCAGAGAATTAGGAATTTAGAGAATTTCACTTCTCCTTTATTGTATAGAGATAAAAAATTTTAAATATACAAATATTTATAGCTTAAAGAAAATTAATTAGCTTTGGAAACAAGTTGGTAAGTATACAGAGAATTTGCCACTATTCAAAGTTCAGAAACTCTGCTTTTCATTGGCTGCAGAAAAAAATCATTAGGGAAGAAACCCCTGATGGGTGTTAACTATGACAGACGGTCATATGCGGAAGTTAATACTTACCATTTCCATGCTTGGAAAGTTGCTTTCCTTTAGAATTAATTTCCAAACTGTGATTCATTTGCAATTTACTGGAAAAGACAAAGTATGTTAGAGTTCATTAAGGAAATGAAAGAACAATGCATCTAATTATTTTTGGCATATGATATACCCTTTAGATGCTCTCCAAACAAAAGAATTATGTATGGTGTGATAAAGGGGTATTAAAACAGAGCCAATTAGTGTATTCCACAGAGACTTGTTTTATAACTATGTCACTGGGGCAAAACAGTCAAAGTTCTATATCAGGACCTTTAGCAAAGTCCGCTGAGTATGCTTCAGAGAGTGTGTGTGCTGAAGACCAGCTTCTCCAGTGAAAGGCCAACAAAACTAGGAACAGTGATAGGCTGAAAGTGATTTTTCTTGCAGTTGTAAATCATGTTCTGCACAGTGACAGGGTTTGTGCAGCTTTACTTATTTCTTCTTCCTGGTGATCCATATAACCTTACATAAAATAGTGCTGTCATAAAGAAGGAATCAATCAAAAAGGATGTTAGGAGTGTGAAGGGCTTGTTAAAGTTGCCCATCCATTCAGTCATTCATATAACAGACATTTTTCAGCATCTGTTATGGGTTAGAAATGTTGTTAGAAATTAATATATCATGATATTTCCTCAAGGCTCCTGTAGTCTAGTAAAGTGATGGAATCAAATAAGTACACCACTATTTTAGTTTCTAATAAAGATATATTTAGAGGATATTATAATAGGGTATAAGGGATGGAGAGGTCATGTTTTTCTGCAAGAGACAGCAAATACCTTGTAGGGAGGTGACAAGAATATGTGTATTAATTAATTCAACAATAATTTGTAGATTGTCTCATATTTTCTAACCTGGAGGTACAACAAGAAGCAAGATACAATCTCTGTCCTCAAGAAGCTTATAGCATCTTGAAAAATAGATAGTTAGCCCCAGCAGACAAGGGGGATAAATGTGTATTCCATGTGGAAACACAGAGGCTTTGAGTATGTTTGGTTATGTTAGTCAGTGTGCCTTCCACACTCATCTGTCACTTCGAGCTTAAGCTGCTAAAGCTTCTCTCACCCTGCCCCCAGGGAAATAATGCTCAGTATGTTTTCTTTTTCATGTCTTTTTTCCCCCACTGTGGAAAAAGACACTGGCTGGTGAGTAGAAGACTTTAAAAAATTAAAACATGCTCTGACCATCAGTCTCAGGTATTACCCAAGTAGTGATGAGTTGAGCTAGATTTGTAATTCACTGACACAGCAGAATAATCAGTTGGTGATGGGCTCTGGAGCACAGGAGACTTTGTATAGAACTGTGGATTGTGGGCAGGCTTTTCCATGTAACAAGTTGAGCTGAGGAGAAAAGGCACGTCAAGAATTTGAAAAGAACGGAGCTGACTTACCGAGGCAGAAATTAGAGACCATGCATTAAAGGACAACTTAACTATTTCTAATTCAGAGTTTCACTCCCTGTGGTCTGAGTTGTACTTCTAACCCACATCAGAATCTGTGAACGGTTCATACCTTTGTCACTAGCATCTCCTTCCACTTTTGGCTTTAGATATTTTGGGTTTGTTTCTGTTGCTTTTATCTAAAAGTAGCAGGGGATGTTGGCAGATCTCTAGGTACTTTTGCAAGGCCGAAAAGTAGAAAACAGTACGAGTCCTGAAAGAAAGGCAGGACCATAACATGAACAGTTGTGTGTGCTGTGATTAGGAATTTGGACCTTATATTATGAAAAATGAAAATCACTGCAGGCTTCCAAGCAAAGAAGTGGCATGATCATTATATAAGGGTCACTTGGGTGCTTTGAAGGGGTCATAAATGGAGGTAGAGGATGACACTGGTTAAAAGAGGTATTAAGAGTCTGTAGTAAGGCAGAAACTGTGGGAATATAAGGAAGATATTTTATTTAAGACATGTCAATGCTGTGGAATTTACATGACTTGGACACTGATTTCGTGAAAGGGAGGAATAAAAGATTACTCTAATGACAAATGAATGCCAGTACTTTATCAATAAAGGAAATCCTGGGAGCAGCATTATATTTGAGGGGAAAAAATGAGTGCAGTTATGGAGATGTTAAGATTGGGATGTTCCTTCAGTTAGGATTCAGTCAAGGAAACAAGGTGCAGTAAAAGTAATTTGCATTTGCAAATGTCTTAAGAGTTTGAGTGAAGAGAAGAAATCGACACAGGAAGTTAAGCAGGAAAAATACAAATGGATGATAAGCACTTCCTAAGATTATGGTTATACTAAGTTACACCTATACTTGTTAATTTTGTCCTTTTAAAATTGTAACAGCTGTCATTTAGAGACTTTATGTCAGGAGCTGAATAACAAATTCATGTGTGTAGTGTTTGATATTTCCTAGTAACCATCCTCTAAGGCACCTATTAATATCATCATTTTACAGACGCGGTAACTTGGATACACAAAGTCTAAATAACTTGCCCAGGGTGATAGTAAATACAGGAAATATTCGAGCCACCGAGGCTACTTCTGTCAGACTCCACAGCTTGTGCAATGAATGATTGTGCTGTGCATTGCCTTCCAAATACCAAATACCAAATACCAGGTGAGCTAGAGAAGGCACAACTGTCCATAACATTCACCATGCCCATTTGTCATTTGAACTCTTCAATTCTCCTTTACCCCAGAGAAGCTTTCTTGTAACTCTGTGGGCTGGGCGAGAGTGAGGAAGGTAAGAAGTGAGGTTCCATGGCAGGAAAGCAGATTCAAGAACAGAGAATGAAATGGTGATATTTTTCTCCCCTTTTGCCTCTGGGGTTGCAACAACTGAACCTTAGTGTTAGCCTAAGATGCATGGAGCAGAGGACCTGTGGTGTCTGCTTCTACCCCACAGTGTCACATTGGATAGGTTGGGAGAGAGAGTGTATAAGATGCTATTTAATTCTGTATGAGAATTATTTATTTTTGACAGGTGACAGCATAGGACACAAACTTGAGAGCTGCTTTTTATTTGTACTTTAAGTGTAAGACCAATCTTTCTATGCTGTAGAGAGGAGAAAAGTTACTTTTTATTAAATACTATGCAGAGTATATCTTCAATAGATAATGTTAATAACATCCTGGGAAATCTTTGCAAATGCCATTCCTTAGCTTGTTCTCTAAATGTAAAGGTTAGAAACTGTTTTAGCAAGCATGGTCACATGTTTTAAATAACTTCTTTCCTTTAAGCAGCTGTAAATTTATATACATAATTCATTGTTTTGCATTAAGGAATAATGGCAAAAGGAGGAAATAACAGATAGAAGAAGAAATCTAACATTGGAGAGAAAGGAGAAGCCAGGCCTGGGCATACGTCTACACATAGTATAGTGTCTTTCTAGACAGAATATTGCATGATGCTTAGGTGGTTTTTTGTGGGTAGAATAGAGATAATCTGGTCTTGTACTATCAAATACTGTAACTATTTAAATAGCTGTATGTGGCTGTTTGGATTTAAATTAATTAAAATTAACTACAATAAGAAATCTATTTTCTTACTCATAGTAGGAATTAAAGAAACGGAAAACAGTTTAAAAAAGTGGCATCAAGGAGGAGAGAGTAGCTGCTCTGTCAAAATACATTGTTTAATTAGCCCTGTTTTATGTATGGGACATAATGGGTCAAATATATGCTATCTAGTTTTAGATAAACTTCTTCTACATTCCTTTATTTCCAATTATTTTTGAATAATTAAAAATATGTCTCTGTATTGATTTTTTCTTCTTTTAGCAAAGACAAAAGACACTTTTAAACAATGCAACAACTATAACCATTCATCTATTTATCCAGCCATCCATCTATCATCTATCAATATGTTCGTAGAAATTTCTTTAGCTTCATAAATGTACCAAAAAGTAAGCAATAATGGTAATGTGTCATTTTCTATTCGTTATGTAAATACTTTGAGCTGAACTAAGTCCTCTATTATACCACAGGAGATGTGTCTCTGTAAGCATTACAGATATAGGTATAGGTATAGAGATCAAACGATCTATCAAGTTCAGTGTATATGAATAATATATATAAATATTTATAAAATAGTTACATATTTGTTTACATGTATTTCTTCTCAATTTATAAATTCTTTATTATATACATATATTTTTGTTTTATATACATATATATATGAAAGAAGAGGAGACTTGCAAAATTATCTAATTTTTAAAAAAAATGATAACATTAACAGAGAAATTGCTAGATCCTTGGTCCTTTCAATAGATGCAATAAGGTAAAATTGTTCGCTTTAATATAAACTCAAAACTTTATAAAAAAACTAAAAATAGAACTACCATACGACCCAGCAATCCCACTACTGGGCATATACCCTGAGAAAACCATAGTTCAAAAAGAGTCATGTACCACAATGTTCATTGCATCTCTATTTACAATAGCCAGATCATTAAAGCAACCTAAGTGTCCACTGACAGATGAATGGACAAAGAAGATGTGGCACATATACATAAGGGAATATTACTCAGCCATAAAAAGAAACAAAATTGAGTTATTTGTAGTGAGGTGGATGGACATAGAGTCTGTCATACAGAGTGAAGTGAGTCAGAAAGAGAAAAACAAATACTGTATGCTAACACATATATATGGAATCTTAAAAAAAAAAAAAAAAAAGGTTCTGATGAATGTAGGGGCAGGACAGGAATAAAGACGCAGACATAGAGAATGGACTTGAGGACATGGGGAGGGGGAAGGGTAAGCTGGGATGAAGTGAGAGAGTGGCATGCACATATATACACTAACAAATGTAAAATAGATAGCTAGTGGGAAGCAGCCTCATAGCACAGGGAGATGAGCTCAGTACTTTGTGACCACCTAGAGGGGTGGGATAGGGAGGGTGGGAGGAAGATGCAAGAGGGAGGAGATATGGGGATATATGTATATGTACAGCTGATTCACTTTGTTATAAAGCAGAAAATAACACACCATTGTAAAGCAATTATGCTCCAATAACGATGTTTAAAAAAAGTAAATTATAACGTAAAATTTAAAAAATTTTTTTTAAACTTTAATCTCCCGAAGTGAAACAATTTGTCTTATTCAATATTTTTAGTCATGTGGATTCTTACTGCTCTGTGTCTATTAAAAAGTTCAGTAGATGTTGTTAAAAATACCACCCTACTCCTGATGTTACTTCAAGTTCTCTCACTGAATTACAAATATCCTTCTTAAGTAACCTCTTACTGTATTCAATTTATCCCACCTATGAGCTCAAGCTGATGAATGTTTGATTTTAATAACATAAATAAGTAATATGAAATGTAATAGGTATTTAAATAAAAGATTTATTAACCTGAAGGTTAAAATTATAGAATGCATTTATCTAATAGTTCTGGCCAATTAACTGTTAAATGTTAAATTATTGGGATTAATATCTACTTTCAAAGCTTTATTGTTATTATTTCTTCTGCAGTTGTAAATTTGTTTGGATTCCTGCTCCTGCTCCTCTTTTTTCTGTCTCTTCTCATTATCCTTAAAAGAATGCGAGCATTTTAGTGCAGTTTAATATAATTAGATAAATACTTTACAAAAATAAGTGAAACTGACTCGACTTATTTAAATTCCTGGATGTTGCAGGAATTGAGTGTCAAGATGCTGAAAAAAATGCCACAATTCCTTTGAATTAAGATGGATATAATATCAGTGAGGTAAAGCAGGTTTTAAGATATAGGCTTTCTATTATAATTGTTACTTAATTCCTTTTTAGGACAGTGGAAAATCTATTGTTTGAGATTGGGAATCTTGCTAAATTGGTCCCAACCCAAAGATAATCTGTAAGATGATAGAAGGCAAAGAATGTACCCTTTTCAGGGAAAATAAATACAGAGTTATAAATAATTAATGAATGTTTTGTGTGATTAATCTTTGTTGAATGTCAACACTAACATTGCTAAGCATGTAGAGTTTTCTAATTTTGGAAAAGGTTTTTGCCCTTGACTTAATAGAATAGGCATTTACTAGCATTTTTTAGACTTTTCATATTGCCTTTTAGTTAACTTGACACCTTGTTGACTCAAGTGGAGGGAGCCCACAAAATGTGCTTTTACTAAATCATATTAGTCATCTATTCATAGGTGCGTGGTCCAAATTGTTCACGTGACCTAAGCAAGGAAAGTGTGTATACACACACACACACACACACACACACACACACGTATGTATACACACACAAAGATATATACTTTGAGTTGAAATAAGTCCCCTGTATATCAAGAGATGTGTCTTGATAAGCATTACAGATATAGATATCAAATGAATTATCAAGTTAAATATATATAAATAATACAAGTTTAGTTACTTAATTTTAAATGTAATTATAACATATGTATGTATACATACATGTGCACACAAACATATACAGAAAGATAGAGAAAGAGTCAGCCTCTTTGTGTAACTGTATTCATGGTAAATAATCTCAAGAGTTTTAAAGGGACATTATACATCAGATGGTATGATGTGTGGTAGAAGCCAGTCTATAGACAGAAATACAACATAAAAAGATGTGCAAAAAGCAGAAGTAAGAACCTGTTTCTGTGTCTCCAGCAGTATTTAGATCCACGTTTATGTAGTCCTGAGGCTCTGCTACTCCTCCTTCCATGCCCGATAGTCATTAGGTTCTGAGAGAGAGCCCTACAGCCTTTAGACAAACCCTTCTCTTTTTGTGTAAGCCCTCTCTACATAAAATCAGAGTCCTACCTAACATATTTGGGAAGAAAAGCATTGCTTGAAGGAGAAATAACCAGTTATTCTTGAGATGCTTTATCTGTTTACCAGCTACAAGAATGCTGCTGCAAAAGAAAATAAAATGCATTTTGAGTCTATAGAGAAAGGCTTTATGTGTTTGTCTTTGCATGGTGTTTAAAGATATTTGAGTTCTGTTAAAATGTATTTTCATCAAAGGTGCTTATAATGGGCCACTGAGATACTGTTGGGGATCTTTTCTCTCTGATAGGCTCGGTAAAATCCATGGCAGTGTCATTGCTATCTGACATATCCCCATATCTGATTATAGGGATAGAGTCTTATGTCACTTGTAGTGAGGGAATTTATTGCTGTTTCTTTTTTTTTCCTCAATCTACCTTTTTGTAAATATGGAAATAGTATTTTGAAAAACTTACTTTGACAGAGATAGAACATAAAAGCTTTTAAGTTCATTCACTAATGTTTATTATGTATAAATAGCCATGTAAATATATATATTTTATATATATATATTCTTTTTCAGATTCTTTTTCCCTTATGAATTATTACAAAATATCGAGTACAGTTCTTTGTGCTATACAGTAGGTCCTTGTTGGTTATCTATTTTATATCTAATAGTGTGTAGATGTTAATCCAAAACTCCTAATTTATCCCTCCCCCCTTTTCCCTTTGGTGACCATAACTTTGTTTTCTATGTCTGTGGGTCTATTTCTGTTTTGTGTATAAGTTCATTTGTATCTTTTTTTGTGGGGGGGATTTCACATCTAAGCCGTATCGTATGATATTTGTCTTTCTGTCTGGCTTACTTCACTTTGCCTTTACATGATATTGTTAGAGGGTGTGTATTTACATTTTAACAATGCTGGTAGGTTATATAGTGGTATCCTATTGCAGTTTTACTTTGTATTTCCTTGATCAATAAATCAAGGTGACCTTTGAGTGACCTTTAAAATATTTATTGGTCATCTAGCTCTCTTATTTTGTAAAGTGCCAGTTCAAATTTCTTGTTCACTGAAGAATTGCCTTGCCTTTTCCTTTTTAATTAATAAAAGGTTTTTATTATTTCCTTAATATGAGACTCATTGTCAGTTATATGTGTTAAATATATAATTTCCCATTTTGGGCTTGCTTTATCATTCTTTTTGTGTCTTTTCAAAAAAAGAGTTATCAATAGTAGTCTAATTTATCTCTAGTTTTAGAGAATGTTTTTAAGAAATCATCCTATGCTATGAAGTCATAGTTATCTTTGTTCTAAAATTTTTATTTTTTACCTTTCACATATATAGTGTCCATTTGGGATTGATAATTGTGTATGTTGTGAAGTGGGGGTTATTTATTTATCTAATTGTTAGTTAATTTACCAACCACCATTTATAGAAAAGACATTTTTTTCCACCATTGCTCTACAATGCCTGTTTTGTCAAAATCAAGAGCCCATTCCTATGTGCTTCTAGTTCTGTGTTATCTATTCAGTTCCATTGGCCCATTTGTCTCTCCTTGTACCATCACACTGCCTTAACTAGTAGTTTTATTACAACGCTTGGTATGGTAAGTGTTCTTGCTTTGTTCTTGGCAATTTTTGGCCCTAGGTATATCTATGTTAATTTTAGGATCAGCTTGCTAATTCCACAAGAATCCTTGTTAGGACTTATAGGGATAACATTGAATCAATACATTAATTTGGAAAGTCTTTCAAACAGTGGGCATGGTATTTCCCTCCTCTTATTAAGATAGTCTTTCATTTCTCCCAGTAAAGTTTCATATTTTGCTGGTGCAGGGGTTTTGTACATCTTTTATCAGATCTATTCTTTAGAATTTTGTGTTTTTTGATGCTATTACAATGGTATTATTTTTAAAGATTAATTTCCTAAGATTTTGGTGATAATAGAGAAATATAACTATTATTTATAACTTCATATCTAGAGAGCTTCATAATCCTAATAATTTACGTATAGATAGATTTTGAATTGTCTACATGTCCTCTTTAAATAATGACAATGCTATTTGTTTTTCTATAAGCCTAGCTTTAGCTGTATACCACAGATTTTGATGCCACATTTTCAATATCATTTGGTTCAAAATACTTTATAATTTCAATTTTGATATCTTTTTCACTAATGCATTACTTAGTAGTGGACTACTTACTACTTAATTTAAATAATATATGGCTATTTTCCATCATTTGTTGCTGTTTATTTGTAGTTACACTGTAGGAAGAGAACATCCTGCATATAATTTCACATATATAAAATTTTTGAGACTTACTTTGTGGTTCATAATCTTGACTTCAGATACCCTGGAATTTCCCTCTGTTTATTTTTTCTCCATTAGCATCTCTAACCACTTTAAAGTAGTTCTTCATTCCATTCCACTCTAATCATTTTTGACACAGTACCATATTCATTTCTTTAATGATGTTTACCACAATTTGTAAGTATGTATGTTCCTGTATGTGTGTGTGTGTGTGTATTCTGTGATTTCAGGAACTATATGTCTGCTTCTTTTAATACTGCTTCCTATGCATACAGTGGGACTTTGAGTATATATAGGCATTAAGACAGTATTTGATGAATGAATGAATCTATGTATTAGTAGTGGTTGAATTTCATTTCTGGGTATAGACAAAATGGGCTATGGAGAATATGTGTCATATGCATAGAGACAACCAAAGGTAGAATTTCAAAGAATAGGCAGTCAGACATGAGAATGTAGTGTGGAGGACTGAGAAGGAATGACTTGAGGGATAACAGTAAATTAGGACAGTGTTGTGCCATGCATGCTAAAGGAGAAGAAATGTCACAAGGCAGAAATCAATTACCAACTGTCACAAGTTGTAGAGAGGTCAAAAATAATCGGAACTGAAGTATGTCCATTTGACTTGGGATTGAAGAGACTGATAACAAGGGTAAAAAGTTGAAGTAATGTAGATGCTAGACATCAGCAGATTTAAAATGGTTGCAATGTAATGCTTTATTCAGATACTTTCTAAAAATATGTATCTATTATCTTCAGCAGTAATCCTCTCTTTTCACTCTATACACAGTATGGAGGTAACAATTAAATTTCATGGTTAGGAAAAACCTTGGTTTAACTTTTCTTTTTGACAAAGGTAAGAACTGAAGCCTGAAACTGGAGTCAAAAGAACCCACATTCTCATTCCATTTTTTTTTTTTTTTTCTTACACGACCTGTTATATGTAAGTTGCCTCCTCTCAGAGGGAAACACAATATCACGTGAGCAATTAAGGGCAAGATTAGCCTCTCAGAACACAGTAGTTTGCTGTGGAATACCATTTACCCGGCTTGCTAGTGTGGTGGTTGAATATTTTTACATCATTGCTGCTCTTTAATGTCTCCTTTTAATGTCATGTGAATTTAGAGGGGATGAATATGCAGAGTTCATACCGTACCAACTGTTGACAAGATAAGGTGGACCATTCAGAAAATGACATGCAAATTGAATGAGAAGGTAAAAATATGAGGTGATGACCTAGTTCCAGGAAAAAAAGCAAAGCAGGGGAAAAGCAAGATAACCAGGTAGAAACACAGAGGTTCTGAACTCCTGGGTGTGAGATGGAAGGGAATTAGAGAAAGAAAATCATCTTTAGTGAGCAACTATCCTTTAAGGCACTTTAAAATGATTAAGCAGTCTAATCCTTATAATAAATCTGGGAATAGATATTATTGTTACTACCTTTATTTTTCAAAAGGAAACTCCAAGATACAAAGAACTTGTAGTAACTTGCCTAAGAACTCAAGTGAACAAATGACAGCCCTGGGATCTGAGCCTTAGTGTGTCTGTCTTTAGAGACTGTCTCTTATCCACTGCATCATATGGCAGATGAGGAAACTAAGTCTCAGAGGGATTTTCACCCCCTAAGCATGTAGGGTGACAATAAACTAAATCTGGATCTGTGCCCAGTTGTCTCATTCTGAAGTCTGTGCACCTCCTCCTCCATCTGCTTTGAGAAACTACGCATAGACCCTCCCATTCTTGGGGGTTCATAATTCAAATTAATATACTGAAAGCTTTGAAAAATCTTATAAGAACACCTGTTTACTTTTACTCAATTCAGCTTTCCTGGTGTGTCCAAATTTATCTGACCATGTCATGCCTCTTTTACTTGTAGAACCTATTACCTTTGTACCAATTGCATGTATTATGGAATGCCTTGAGAAATAGTGCCTCTTGCCAGATGGTGTCACAATTGACCAAAGGGTGTTTAATGAAACAACAAAGACATATTTCACCTAGCCTTTTTATAAGGGCATTATTGCTGATGATTTTATATGTACCTCTTACACTACTAGGGGAGGAGGAGTAAGAAAACTCCTGAGACATTTCCCATTTTGCTTTATTGAAGTCTTCCAACCCTGAGGCTGAAATCATAATAAATAGTTATGATTTCATACTTTTTAAAGGATATTTTAAAAGGCCAGAGGAGGGAGACTATGAAACTAATTCTGGTATTTGAAATTCACATGCATACTGTCTGAAATAGAGCTATTAGTGGTGGAGTTGAGATTAGCATTCAAGTCCTGTTCCTGGTTTGGGAGTACGGTAGAATTATGTAGCATTGTGCACAGTCTTTAACAGCAAATCAGACCTTGTTAAAAAATTTCACACTGGGGATGAAAGGGATTTAATTTTAAAAACAGATGAACAGGGAACCTGACTGTTGTTATGGGAAAGTGTTATTTCCAGAGTTTCTGTTCCCTAAATTACCTAAAACAATTTAAATGCAATGAAATAATGTGATGAAGTGTTTGGTGAGCTGTGGCTAACTCCTACTTACATCTAATGGAGTTTTGAATGTGATCTGTGTAAGGAAGGATTGAGTTGCTTTGTAAAATGGGAGAGGCAACATATTCTTACATAATTTTGCACCTAAAATTATTTAGTTATTATCTGTCTTGTGACTTTTTTTCCTCTTGTTGTGTCTCTCCAATACCCTATTATTCACCCCCGCACCTTAAAAAAACCTTAATTTGAATAATGTGCTTAATCTGCAGAAAGAGAGAAAGGTGGGAGAGAGAAGGAAGGAGGAAGAGATACAGAGACAGACAGAGAGGTGTGTGTTACTTTAAGATTAAAACTGTGTTTAAGAAAGGGCAAACATTAAGAGTGAGATGTATAAGTTAGCTGAAACAATAAACATTTAATGTTTGTAGTAACTGATCTAAACCACATAATACTTAAAATTATATGTATAATTATTGAATACCAATTGAGTACTCAGAATATGGACTTGTATCCAGCCATGATAAGATTTACCTAAAAATATTTAGCTTAAATATCATTAAGCATATTTTGCTTTCCATATTTTTCTTCTTATGTATATGTTTGCATTTTCCCGTTATATATGTTAAATTCATCACATGGCTCATTTTTGAGGGAGTCAAATTGTCAATTACATTTTATAAGGAAAAAGAAAAACTTTATAAATATACTTTTACAGAAAATATATCCAGGATAAAATTGCAGCAGACCAAGGAAAAAGAAGTTTCATTTCCATTTATGGTTAATAAATTTTCTATGGTTATCAAAATAAAGATTTGTTTTTCAAGGCTTAGAATTTATAGAGAAGCAAACAAATAAACAAAAAGGTCAGAATTTTCAAAATTATTTTTCTATAGGGAGTATTGATGGAGGGTGGTATTGTGGAAAATGAGGTGGTAAAAACATACCATGAGCATGGTTGATAAAGGACTTGGCAAATGAAGGAGAAGGTTTGGAATAGTTTGCATTTAAATTTGGAGTGGAGGGTTTCAAAGTTCACATGAAAGTAGGTGAAGAAGGGGAAGTATTTGGTCTGTTTTTCCATTGTCCCTAACTCATTTGATAAACATCTGTGTGGCCCACAAATGATATATGCAGTCAAATATGAGTGGGACAATGAATGTGTGTATTTAAAATCTCATACTTCCTTTTGCATAGGTATTATAGATGCCATTCCTTCTACTGATAATTTTATGTCCTTTTTAAGGAATAATCAGAAATGGCACGGGGTAAATCATTGCTTCTTGATTCCAAAGATAAAACAAACATTTAAACAAGCCAGACAGATAAGAACGCTTTTCATCTGGCTCTTCAGTATGAAATAAAGGTTTTGCTGTTCAGTTCTGATCTTTCAAACTCAACTTTTCAGGGTATTGTAACCCCTGTTTATGCATAGATGAGTGATAGTATTATTCTTTGGTAGTAAAATAACTTGCCAATAGATTTGAGTGTGACTTAGCATCTAGGTGGCTCATTAGACTATAGAAATGAAAGCAAACATAGTTTCATGAATATTGCAGTATAAAAAATGTAATAATTTAATAGAATATAAACTTGGGCAAACTATTGATAGATTCATTGGCTTTTTGTACACGTGTGGGGAAATACTTTTTTTCAATAAATGGATAGACAGACTCTGATTTGAAAGTAAGTTAGTCATAAACCATTGGAACTCTTCCTCTTATTCTCTTGACTTTTCCATATATCTCACCTAGCCTCTTAGCTCAAATTTCATGTCTACACAAATGATTCTTTAGTCAATATACCTAGCTCGACTCTCTCTTGAAACCATTTTATACATGCACTTCTTCATCAACAAATTAGATTACAAAACACAGTAAGATTTCATCACTAGCTTTTGATCATTTGCAGCATTGTAGCTCCTGATACTATGCCAGGACCTACTGCCACACACATTCTTTGATAAACTCCAAAAAAGTCCTACTCTAAGAAAATGCAGACCTATTTTTATAAATAAGAAAACAGGCACAAAAATGTAGATAATCTTCCCCCAAGTTTGTAACTAGTAATTGTCAGAACTGGGTTTCAAATTTAGCTCTGGTAGTCTGTAAGTGTCACGGTATTTGCACTACACTGTTTCTTCCAAGTAGCACCATTCAAATTATCTATAGAAGTGAGTCATTTTGTTTAATTTATAGCAAATCAGTATTTAATAACAATGTATTTAATTATAATATTATGGTGGCTATAAAAAATAAGGAATTTTGCATATGAAATAAATGTTATTTCTTCTATCCTGTTTGGGGTTATCTAACTGAATTCTATATCTTATCACAACCAAAGACTAAGGAATATTCATATCAATAAGGCATATCATCATTTATATGGAAATAGTATAAAAACAGATTGTCTCTGCCTTAGCATTAGTATAATCCCACCCTGTTTACTAACATCATTTTTGTAGTCTAGATACTGCAAGCCTAGCTGTAGCTATATGGACCTGCTTATTTTCCTGTCTATGACCCTCCCCTCACTTGTCTAGAACTTTTTGAAAACTGACTCCTCCTTCTTGGCTGTGTTTCACGTTCAGTGCTAGGCACTCAATGGACAAAACAGGCATTGGCCTGTCATCTTGGAGTTTTCTCTCTAGAGGGAGATACAGATATTGAATATATCAACATTGTTTATATATATATACACACACACACACACATACCTATGTGTATGTGCATAAGCATTATGTGTGTGTGTGTGTGTGTGTGTATGTATTTGTCTAGATGTGTTGGTATGTACTAGAAAATTAACATAACTTCATAAGAGAGAATAAAAGGATAAAAGGTGGGGATACAATTTATATGAGGTAGTTCTGGAAGTCTTAACTTTCAGGTGATAATCATGCTGAAACCTAAAAGATGAACAGGAATTAACACAGTGAAATAGTTAGGAGGGAAAAGGTCTGTCTTCTTCAAAAGTGTGATAGGTGAGCAGTGTGTCTAGAGCATGGTGAATGTGTCAAGAGAATTACATGCAGTAATATTGGAGAGGCCAGCTGGTTTAGATTACATAATAGTCTCAGCTCTTTCAAACACTTTGGATTTAGATGTAAGTACAATAGAATGGCAATGAAGAAAGAGGCTTTTAGAAGATGGTCTAGTTTTCTTTTTAAATGAACACTCTGGCTGCTGCATAGGAGATGGATTGTAGGAAACCAAAAGTGGGGATATCAGTTAGGAGGCTGTTATATTGAGTAAGCTAAAGATACTGCTTTCCTCAACCAAGGAGGCGGCAATGGTGATAGAGATGGGTAGAGGTAGATGGGTTTTAGATACATTGCTGGTAGTTTGGATGTGGCACATGAGTCAAGAATAATTCCTAGATTTTTAACTTCATTGAACAATAAGTGTAAACATCATTTAAGCATGCTTGGGTGGCTGTGGAGAGACACAGTTTCGTTGGAAGCATCAATGACTTAGTTTTGGACTTTTGTAGTATGAGAGACCTGTGGAATATCAGACCCATCTATATGGTCCTAACAAGAGACTCTATTCACAGCTAAAGACACACACAGATTGAAAGTGAGGAGATGGAAAAATATATTTCACACAAATGGAAATGACGAGAAAGCAGGGATAACAATACTCATTTCAGATAAAATATACTTTAAAACAAAGTCTATAAAGAAGACAAAGTAGGGCATTATATAATGATAAAAGAATCAATACAAGAAGAGGATACAGCTCTTGTTAACATATATGCACCTAACAGAGAAGCACCTAAACATATAAAGCTAATATTAACGGTCATAAAGGGAGAAATCAACAATAATACAATAATAGTGGGGGACTTTAACACCTCAGCTACATCAAGGGACAGATCATCCAGACAGAAATAAATAAGGCAAGAGTAGTTTTAAATGACACAGCTTGGATTTAGTAGATGTCTATAGGACATTCTATCCAAAACCAGCAGAATACACATTCTTTTCAAGTGCACATGAGATGTTCTCCAGGTGAGATCACATGCTAAACCACAAAACAAGTCTCAACAAATTTAATTAAAAGAATAGAAACTATATCAAGCATTTTTTCCTGTCACAATTGTATGAAACTAGAAATCAGTTACAGGAAGAAAAATGGGAAAAACGCAAACATGTGGGGACAAAATAACATGCTACTGAAAAACCAGCGAGTCAAAAAAGAAATCAAAGAAGATATCAGAAATTACTTTGAGACAAATGAAAACCAGAACACAATTCTCCAGAATCTATGGGAAACTGCAAAAGAAGTTCTAAGAGGAAAGTTTATAGTGATAGAGGCCTACCTCAAGAAACAAGAAAAATTTCAAGCAAACAACCTAACTACCATATAAAGGAATTAGAAAAAGAACGAACAAAGCCCCAAGTCAGTAGAAGGAAGGAAAAAATAAAGATCAGAGAGGAAATAAATAGAGACCAAAAAATAATAGGAAGAATCAATGAACCAAGAGTTTTTTTCTTTTAAAAAGATAAGTAAAATTGATAAACCTTTAGCCAGACTCATCAAGAAAAATAGAGGTCATAAATAAATAAGAAATGAAAGAGGAGAAATAACAACTTATATCACAGAGATACAAAAAAATAAGGGAATACTATAAAGAGATATATGCCAAAAAATTAGACAACCTAGAAGAAATTGACAAATTTCTAGAAACATGACCTTCTGATACTGTATGAGGAATCACTAGTAGAGCAATTGAACTTATAATAAAAAAAAAAAAAATCCCAGTAAACAAAGCCTAGGAACGGATGGCTTCACAGGGGAATGCTACCAAACATATAACGAAGAGCTAATGCCTATTCCAAACTATTCCAAAAATTGAAGAGATGGCTACACTCCCAGATTCATTCTATGAGGCCACCATTACCCTAATACAAAAACCAGATAAAGACACTACAAAAAAAAAGAAAATTACCGGCTTCTATCTCTGATGAATGTAGATGCAAAAATCCCTAACAAAATATTATCAAACCAATTTCAATAATAAATAAAAAGGATCATATGCCATGATCAAGTGGCATTTATTCTAGGGATGGTTCAATATCCAGAAATTAATCAGTGTGATACACCACATTAACAAAAGGAAGGATAAAAATCACATGATCATCTCAATAGATGCAGTCAATGCTTTTGACATAATTCAACATTCATTCATGATAAAAACTCTTATCCAAGTGGGTATAGAAGGAATACATTTCCACATAATAAAGACCATTTATGACAAACCCACAGCTAACATCATACTCAACAGTGAAAAACTTTTTCTCTAAAATCAGGGCCAAGACAAAGATGTGCACTCTCACCACATCTATTTAACATAGTATTGGAAGTTCTAGCCACAGCAATCAGACAAGAAAAAGAAATAAAAGGCATCCAAATTGAAAGGGAAGAGATAAAACTGTCATTATTTGCAGATGACATGATACTATATATAGAAAACTGTAAAATCTCCACCAAAAAATGATTAGAACTAATCAATGAATTAAGTAAAGTTGCAGGATACAAGATTAATATACAGAAATCTGTTGCTTTTCTATATACTAATAATGAACTATCAGAAAAAGAATTCAAGTAAACAGTTTTATTTCCAATTCCATCAAAAAGCATAAAATACCTAGGAATAAACTGAAACTAGGAGGTGAAAGAACTGAACTCTGAAAGTTATAAGACATTGATGAAGGAAATTGAAGATGATACAAATATTTGTTATTTCATTCTTCATCTCTGTTTTGTTGTTCTTTATATTTTCTCACTCCTTGTTAAAAACTTCTAACTTCTTGCCCTATGCATCTATTCTTCTTCTAAGTTCTTTGATCATCTTTTCAATCACTACTCTGAACTCTCTTGGGAAGATTGTTTATCTCCACTTCAGTTAATTCTTCTTCTGGGTTTTTACCTTGTTCCTTTGTTTGGAATATGTTCCTCTGTTGCCTCATTTTGCCTAAGTTACTGTTTATTTTTATGTATCTCATAGGTTGGTTATGTTTCCCCACCTTGGAGAAGTGGTCTTTTGTAGGAGACATCCTGTGCTTCCCAGCAGTACACTCCTCTCACAACACTGGAGCTATTAATATATGCTCTAGGGGTCCCCCCTATAAGGGCTGTGTGTGTCCTTCTGTTGTGGCAGGCTGTATGGGCAATCCTATTGGTTGCCAGGCTCTGCCTTCTCTGGAGGCTGCTGGCCACTGGTTGGCAGGACCAGATCATGAGGTGGCTGGCTGTGAAACCCCCTGGAAGCCCTGGGGCTAGTGCTGGCTCACTGGTGGGTGGAGTCAGGGTCCAGAAGTCGCCAGGGCTATTGCCTGCTCACTGGTGGGTGAAGCCAAGTCCTGGGGCTAGTGCCAGTGTACTGACTGGCAGAGCTGGGTCCTGGGGTCTGGTTGTAGGACCCAAGGGTCCCAGAGCTAGTGTCAGATTGATCATGGGAGGGGTAGTTCCGGACACAGTTGGCTGCAGAGTCCAGTGTGTCCCTAAGCTTGTGTTGGCCTGCTAGTGGGGGAGGGCAGGACCCAGCCAGTCCTAGGGCAGGATCTGGACTGCTGAAAGGCAGCCCAGGTCTGCAGACTGTGGGGCTGCAATTTTCTGGGGACTGGGGTCTGCCTGTTGGTGGTTGGAGGTGGGCCCAGGTCTAGAACATGCTCCTTGGTGGGTGAGGCTGGGGCCTAGAGGATTCTGGGGCTGGCAGCTGCCCACTGGTGAGTGGAGCTGGGTCCTGTGGTCTCTGGCTGGAGGGCCCCGGGGGTCCTGGGTCTAGTGCCTGTGCACTAGTGTGTGGGGTCTGGTCCTAGGCCTTCTGGTGGGCAGGGTCATGTCCAGGGATGGCTCTGGGCTCTGGGAGTCTTAAGGCAGCCTGTCTGCTGGTGGATGGCACTGTATGCATGTGCAGTTGCTTGGACTGAGGGATCTCTCCACAGGTGCCTACTGGTTTTGGGGCCAAGGTGGGGCTAGGTTCTGGAGCTAATAAACTAGAAGGAGGATTCCAAAATGGTGCTTGCCAACACCAGTCTTCTGGTAAAATGAGCTCCAAAAATGTCCACTGCTAGTTTCTACATCCCCAGGGTGAACTGCAGTCACCTCCTGCCTCTCTGGGAGACTCTCCAAGATCAGCAGGTATGTCTGACTCAGGCTCATACCAAATTATTGCTTCTGCCCTGGGTCTGGGAGCATGTGAGATTTTTGTGTGTGTCCATTAAGAGTGAAGTCTATTTCCCCCAACCCTCTAGGACTACTGGAACTAAGCCCTGCTGGCCTTCCAATCCAAATGCTTTGGGGGCTTGTCTTCCTAGTGCAGGACCCCTGGGCCAGGGAACCCGATGTGGTGCTCAGACCTCTCTCTCCTTTGGGAGATACTCTGAAATTGTAATTATTCTCCCATTTGTAGGTCACCCACCTGGGGGTATGGGACGTGCCTATATTGAAACTGCTCCCCTCCTTCCCATCTTGTTGTGGTTCCTTCTTTATATCTTTAGTTGTAGATCTTTTCTAGTAGGTTCCGTTCTTTTTTATCAATGGTTGTCCTGAAAATAGTTGTGATTTTCATGTGCCTGTGAGCAGAGGTGAGCTCAGGATATTTCTACTCTGCTATCCTGGCTGATCCCCATCTGAAGATCATACAAATAAATGGAAAGATATCCTATGTTCACGTATTAGAAGAAGTAATATTACTACCCAAAACAATTTTCTGAGTAATAAGAGTGTGTTTTGTATACTAATGATATGACTCTCTTGGCTGAGGGGCCTCTGAGATAGCTTCAGTATGGGGGCTAGTCACCAAAAGAACATATTGTGTGATTAGAGGGTTGAAACTTTCAGCTCCCCCACCCCCTGGCTTCTGAGGAAGGGAGAGATCAGGAGATTGGGTTATAAAGACTCCTAAACAATGAGATTTGGAGAGTTTCCAAGTTAGTGAACACATCAACACACTCCCAGGGGAACATGCATAAAGAGGGCATGGACAAGCTGTACTATCCCTGCCCCCATACCTTGTAATATGCGTCTCTTCCATTTGACTGTTTCTGAGGTGTATCCTTTAAAATATATCTGTAATAGTAAATATAGCACTTTCCCAAGTTCTGTGAGTTTTTCTAGCAAATTATTGAACCTGAATCAGGGGGGATCATGCTAACCTTCTAATTTGTAGTCAGCCAGGCAGAAGTGCAGGTAGCCTTGTAACCCGTTTACAGCTGCTGTCTCAGGGCAGTCTTGTGGGACTGTGCGCTTAACCTGTAGGGTCTGGGCTGACTCTGGATAGTTAGTGTTGGAAATGAATTGAGTTCTTGGACAGCCAGTTGGTGTTGGTGAATTAGAGAATTGATTTTTGATGGAAAACACATCATAGACGGTCACATAGCTGGAATATGCCTAGAATATGCCTAGATGATCAGCTCACTATGAGACTCTCCCCCCCCCAGTGATGAGCAGATTTTGGACTTCCTGCTGTCAGAGTGCTTGACATACATATAGGTGGTGCTTCCAAACTGGAGGAGATAAATATATATATTTTATAAGGCTCAGGTGAGAGAGGAGAGAGAGGCCTGTATCTATGACCTTAGATTCCTTTCAATGCATATGCTTGTTGTACTGTATCTTGTACTTGTACTAGAGCTCTTCCCAGAGAATAAGATGTTGTAGTCCTGTGAATCTTTTCAACAAGTTGAATGGTTAAGGTGATTAATGCATAATAAATACAAATCCTTCACCAATCTTCGCTAATATTCTTAGACAATTTAGTAGACTGGTAGGTGAAAGGAGAATTCAAGGATGTAAATATCTATCCTGTCTGGGAAATATTGGCACAGATAGCTGCTATATACTAATTAGGCTTCAATCTCATATAGTTCCAAAAGTGAAAATAATCAGCATGCCTATATGAATTTCCCTAAAATATTGAGTTCTTTTTCCTAACAAAAGTGTACAACTTATAAAAATAATGGGAATAAAAACTTTGATATAGATTGTGGGAATTCAACACACTCAGAATTACTATCAGCTAGTCATTGTATTTATTAATTTTTCTAAAATTCCATTTTTAACAAGGATACAGGGAGAGTATATTACTACTACTACTAATTACTTCATCTCTGTCCATTCATTTCATATACTATTTGAATCACAAAGAGAATTTTGGTAGTCCTATTAAGTCTGCATGGAGTTTAGTCAGATAATATGTTTATCATGTTCATTCATCTTCCTGGACAAGTATAAAATTTACATTTGATTGATTATTAAGAATTGTGTCAATAGATATAATTTTACCACAATAATGCTAGCCTATTATGGCTAGATTTTTAAAAATGTAAATAACATCTGTATGCATAAATGATTAATGAAAGGAAGGGTTAACAGCTTGGAATTTTAAAATATTACAATCAATTAAGCACACATGCAGTTTTACGATATTTGAAAATGTAACAAGGTGAATAATAATTGCTTTATTTGCTGATAATGGAATAACATTGAATATATGCAGTTTTATATATCAGTGATTAATTTTCAAGTGCCTACTTTGAAGAATTAAGAAAATTCATTTACTACAGCTATTTAAGAATTAAAGGGTTGTTTTCAGTACTACATGTCAACACAACTGTCTCACTCAGATTTCAGTGTCTGTCGACCAGGCAGTCTGTGCATGACAGATAAACCCAAGCAATCATTTTGCAATAAGCAGTTTTATATTTTCAGACATTCCGTGGGCATCATCTGCTTTTGACAGACAGCTATCCTCCTCCATAATCACCCACACATGGTGAGGAATGAAACAGCAGAACCCGATTCTTTTTACAACAAACTGGAATAAGGAATTCCAAATAAACCACTAAATTAAAAGAAGAAAAAGCAAAACAAAGTCATATGGCCACTTGCCCATTATTGGATTCTTTTCCACACTATTATTTATCTAATATCAGTTTTCCAAAATGATTTATTTAGGTATATTTCTCTGAGTCATAGATTACCTTCAAAATAGGGTATTTCATATTTTCTTTGAGGAAATTTACACTTTCTATTTGCTTCCCCTGTAATTTACCAATGGAAACTTCTAAATTTATTTTGGTATATGACAAAGTAACAACTCTAACAGACTTGATAACTGACTTAGGACCATCGGTATAAAAATATCAGCTTTTATACCAGAGGATGCAATAACCATAGGATATTTTTTAAAATGATTTAGCTTAAGTCAGTTAGCTGATTTGAAATAGAGGGTGGCACTCGAAAGTAGAATACATAGTTTCTTCTACATTTGAATTTTGATGACTTGAGTTACAAAAATGATTCTACTACCCCTTGGCTGGATGAAGGTGGACTAAAAAAAATAGATGCCCAGAGCATTTATAAAGTGAGCATAATAGTCACCTCCCTTCTGTGTATCTGCTAAGATTACTGTGTGGATCAAAGCATCCAGTGAAGATTTTTCATGAAGCTATTTCTCATGCTCCTGGCATTGTTTTCCTTTGTTTACAGTTATCTATAGAAGACTTTATCCTCTGCTTTGAATTATAGTTATTTATATAGTTGCTTTACTCCAATATCAATATTGAATTTTAAACCCTTTGAGTGTGGAAACTATATCACTAGTGTTTTATCTTCACCAATAACAAACAGTGCCTCTTGTCCAACAATGATGATAAAAAATATCTTATATATCACTCTGGGAGTATATTCACATCCATTCACCAATTTATTAGAATGAAATCAACTCATACACACACATCCACCCATATATCTGTCTGAGATAAGAATTTTGAGGTGTGACTTTATGTTAAACCATTAGGAAAATTGAAGGCTGCGTTTCTTCTTCATCTTCAAGCACACATGACAAGGGGCAAGCTTGAAGATCAGCTTTAACAAGAGTGATTATGATGTCTGGTGTGACAAATAGTTGTTCTTTTCTTGCTTAATAAGAATAATAATAAATGTGCCTGTGTTTTTTCTGTGTGTTAAACACACAGGATTTGGGTAAGGACAATAGAATGCTTTAGTAAAAGGACCCTAAACCTTTTTAGGAGGAGGAGGATACACAGAAAGGTAATGGGCTTGGATGAAAGTGCCCTGGACAGAGAGCCAGGAGCCCAATATTCACATTGGAGCCTGACTTATTACCTTAGTTACATCAGTTCAACTTTCTGTGTCATCATTTCCTTATCTGAAAAATGAAAAAGAAGATTGTCTGATACTGAGACATGTAATGACCAAAAAGAGCAGAAGGGGTGAAAGTGAGTATTCAGTCCTGTTTTTCAATTGACTCAGATCTTGTATTGTTTCCCAGGGCAGATTAAAAAACAAGAATGTATGCACTGAGAAAATAAGTTGACTACTGGGTATGGCTGCATCCAGGGCTATTCACTGCATTAAGTGAAAAATACAGCATGTGGAAAGAAAAGAAACAGGAAAGAGTATTTATTTTTCTAAACACTACCACTTTGCCAAAAGATCTGTGGTTACAAGCCAGCTCAGAACAAACACTCCCAAATTTTTCCTGATAATTCTCAGAATATCGACCTTTAAATTGATAGAGCCCTTAGACTACCATGATGTATACAATAGGCACATTTAAATCTATACATTTGGTTAATAGTAAAAGGATGGAAAAAGATATCACAAGCACATGGTAATGATAGAATTCAGGCCAAAGAATATTACCTGTAGTAAGGAGGGACATTTCATGATGAATAATAGTCAATTTGCCAGGGAGATATACTGTAAATGTGTATTCACTTAAAAACTGTGCTTCACAATATAGGAGGCAAAAACTGCCAAACCTGAAAAAGAATAGATACATTCATGATTATAGTTGGTGGTACCAATAATCTTCTCTTAGTAATTGAAAAGTAGTCAGAAAAGCTGTATGGATATAAAAGACTAACAATAGTATTAACTGACCCGACCATACTGACATTTATAAAACATTCCATCTAATAACTTCAGAAAATGTGCTTTTCAAGTATACAGGATGCATCCACCAAGATAGTAGTTACTGACAGATAGTAGTTCTGTTGTAGTTTGGAAGGTCCCTAATCCTACCCTTGAGTTCAATGATTTGCTAGAAAGATTCAGAGACCTCAGAAAAGCCATTATACTAACAGTTAAGGTTTATTACTGAAATAATATACTTATATGATATCCAAAATTCTTGAAGTAAACCAACATTAATGGACCCAGAGTGTAGTATACAGTTCACTAATAAAGTTGCCCATTCCCGAGAGTGATCTTAGGCTTTACCTTCTATAGGCAGTGAACATTTTCTCAGTCTTACCTAACACTATGGCTAAATTAGGTAGATCGTCTGACATTGTTAAAGATGAAACTGGGGACTTCCCTGGTGGTCCAGTGGTAGAGAATCCACTTTAAAATACAGAGGACGTGGGTTCAATCCCTGGTCAGGGAACTAAGATCCCACACGCCACGGGGCAACTAAGCCCGCGTGCCACAACTACTGAGCTCACGTGCCTCAACTGGAGAGGCTGCGTGCCACAGAGTACAGAGCCCATGCGCTCTGCAGCCCATGCACCCCAACTAGAGAAGAGAAAACCCCCACGCCACAACTAGAGAGAAGCCTGCGCTCCGCAAAGAAGAGCCCGTGCTCCTCAGTGAAGATCCTGCATGCTGCAACTAAGAACCGATGCAGCCAAAAATAAATAAAATTTAAAAATAAATAATAAATAAATCCTTAAAAAAAAAAATGAAACTGAGTGCTGAAAAGCAATTGTTAAAGACAAAACAGCGTGAAGTTTTCCTAAGAAATGTTTTAGGCTATAGCATGCATCTGTGGACTGTTTCCAGACTACCCTACTTGCTGCAACTATCTAACTATGAATGTAAACATCCTTATTAATCCTATAGATGCTCCTTACAAATTCAAAAAACTGATCTCCAAGACCCACCCTCTTCTCCTCTTCTTCAGCCTGACAGACTGAAGGTAAAAGCCCAGTATTTGTGAGACAGCATAAGGGCTTGGGAAAAACAAATAAATTTCTTTAGATTAACTGTCCCTATTGATGTGCTTTATTATTAGTTTAGAAAACCTGAGTGGTTTCTCATTCCATGGAAGGAAAAGTTGTACCAGGACTTCAATTAAAACATTTTAAAGCCTTGAGATATATCTTCCTTCACCAGAGGACGTAAGATCTGCAACTTCTAGTCACATATATGCCTTCGTGTTCAATTTTGCAGATTCAAAAAAGGTAAACCTCTCACTGAAAATCTGTAGAACTGAACTGCAAATTGCACTAAAATATAATCTATAAAAAAAAGGTTTTGATGTTTTAAACATAGGAAGTTTAATTTTTTTTTTTTTTTTTTGGCCATACCTCGTGGCATGTGGGATCTCAGTTCCCCAACCAGAGGTAGAACCCGTGCCCCCATAGTGGAAGTACAGAGTCTTAACTGCTGGACCACCATGGAAGTCCCTAATATTTTTTACGATAGGGAAAATGTTTTCTTGGCCTCAAATGGTACAGTGGGATCTTTCTAATGTTCTTCCAATGGACATGCATTTCCTCTACAATATCCAAGTTTGATTTATTTTAAATATTTGAAACAAAATAACTAAGATAGTCTAAAACTGGAAGATGACTTTTTACAATTAAAATTATTTGAAAGATAGTTAAACTATATTCCATAAAATTTTTAATTTCTAGGGATTTACTAATTCTCAGAATGCTCTACATCCTTCAAGGATTTTTTATTTCCTATTTTTTAAATTGTGGCAGTGGATTCCAGTTGAGATAATATGTTGATATAAGCAAATTTTCGTGTCAAAAATGATTTTGGAACTTATTGCTTGAAAAATTTCATACCAGTGATCCAGTCATGAGAAGTCCTATATCTGGTGCTTTGTATATGAGTCTTGGTAATACGTAGTTTAAAACAAAAACAGCTCCTTTCCATAACTTTCTCTCCTTACCTACCCTCTAATTGCCCATCCCTTCTCTTTTCTATGTTTAGCTCAGCTCTTCAAAAGATCTGCTTCTTTTTTTTTTAAATTTATTTTATTTATTTATTATTTATTTATTTATTTTTGGCTGCGTTGGGTCTTCGTTTCTGTGCAAGGGCTTTCTCTAGTTGCGGCGAGCGGGGGCCACTCTTCATCGCGGTGCGCGGGCCTCTCACTATCACGGCCTCTCTTGTTGCGGAGCACAGGCTCCAGACGCGCAGGCTCAGTAGTTGTGGCTCATGGGCCCAGTTGCTCCGCGGCATGTGGTATCTTCCCAGACCCGGGCTCGAACCCGTGTCCCCTGTATTGGCAGGCAGATTCTCAACCACTGCGCCACCAGGGAAGCCCAATCTGCTTCTATTTTTAAGAGCAATTTTCCCCCACTTTTTAAATTAAGCATCTCCCCCAGACTGGCTTTAAATTCATTTAATTAACAGAATTATTTTGTTTCTTACTACTGCTGTTTTAGTTTTGTGCAAATGAACTTTCAGACCATGTCATGATTCTGTACCTTTTTATATTTGTTGTTTGAAAATGCACTCACAGTAACTGCTTTTGTAACAAGTATATGTGACAACCACAGCATTTCCTGGAAACAAGATGTTAGTTCAAAGAAGTTCATATTAAAGTTTGAAAAATATTTACTTTAGGCATGTACCAGAAAAGAAATTTCACACATGTAAATAGTGAAATGTTTTACAACCACCAGTTTTATTATACTTTTAAGGATGTGTGGATTTTCTTTATCTCCATTAAAATTATTCAATTTTTTCTATACCTTCATAATTTCCACTTAGTTTTAAAGAATTTTTTTTTCAATTAAATTGCTGTTGTTTCAAGATTAACATTAATGTATTATACTGCTTGGTTTTTAAAATGTGAAATATGAAGTTAAATACTATCTTAGATTTTTATGATGAACAAATATTCTAAACTAATCTGCCTCCATCTCCTTGCTATTCTTCTATAAATGATCATTTTTGATATTCACTTTGGTTTAAAACTCCAGCAGTATATAGAATGACACTCATTTTCCTACTTGTAGGAAAACACAGATTGTGTAAAAATAAGTAATCAAGTGATTAAATTATTTTCCAAACAGGTGTCATTGTATAATCTTGTATGTTAATGAGAAATTATATATACACATCAACAAAGTAACTAGCTCTTCCATTCCACGGCTTATTTTTTCACCAAAGCTGCTAGTCAATCATATCTTTTTGCATTCCTATCAAACTTATCCTATGGTGAATGAAGATTTACTAAATTTCCACTTCATACTCTGACTTAATTTCTTCACTTGAATAAAGTATGGGGGGAGGGACCTTCAAGATGGCTGAGGAGTGAAACGTGGAGATCACCTTCCTTCCCACAAATACATCAAAAAATACATCTACATGTGGAACAACTCCTACTGAACGCTGGCAGAAGACTTCAGACTTCCCCAAAGGCAAGAAACTCCCCACATACCTGGGTAGGGCAAAAGAAAAAAGAAAAAACAGAGACAAAAGAATAGGGATGGGACCGGCACCTTGGGGAGGGAGCTGTGATGGAGGAAAAGTTTCCACACACTAGGAAGCCCGTTCACTGGGGGAGATGGGGGTTGGGCGGGGGGGAGGCTTCAGAGCCACGGAGGAGAGCGCAGCAACACTGGTGCAGAGGGCAAAGCGGAGAGATTCCTGCACAGAGGATTGGTGCCGACCAGCACTCACCAGCCCGAGAGGCTTGTCTGCTCACCTGCCAGGATGGGTGGGGGCTGGGAGCTGAGGCTCGGGCTTTGGGGGTCAGACCCCAGGGAGAGGACTGGGGTTGGCGGCGTGAACACAGCCTGAAGGGGGCTAGTGCGCCACAGCTGGCTGAGAGGGAGTCCGGGAAAAAGTCTGGAACTGCCTAAGAGGCACGGGACCATTGTTTCAGGGTGCATGAGGAGAGGGGATTCAGAGCACTGCCTAAAAGAGCTCCAGAGATGGGCGTGAGCCGTGGCTATCAGCGCGGACACCAGAGATGGGCATGAGACGCTAAGGCTGCTGCTGTGCCACCAAGAAGCCTGCATGCAAGCACAGGTCACTATCCACACCTCCCCTCCTGGGAGCCTGTGCAGCCCGCCACTGCCGGGGTCCCGTGATCCAGGGACAACTTCCCTGGGAGAACACACCTCAGGCTGTTGCAATGTCATGTTGGCTTCTGCTGCCGCAGGCTTGTCCCAAATTTGTACCCCTCCCTCCCGCGGCCTGAGTGAGCCAGAGACCCCTAATCAGCTGCTCCTTTAATCCCGTCCTGTCTGAGCGAGCAACAGATGCCCTCAGGCGACCTACATGCAAAGGCAGGGCCAATCCAAAGTTGAACCCCAGGAGCTGTGCGAACAAAGAAGAGAAAGGGAAATCTCTCCCAGCAGCCTCAGGAGCAGTGGATTAAATCTCCACAATCAACTTGATGTACCCTGCGTCTGGGGAATACGTGAATAGACAATGAATCATCCCAAAATTGAGGTGGTGGACTTTGGGAGCAACTGTAGACTTGGGGTTTGCTTTCTGCATCTAATTTGTTTCTGGTTTTATGTTTATTTTAGTTTAGTATTTAGACCTTATTATCATTGGTAGATTTGTTTATTGATTTGGTTGCTCTCTTCCTTTTTTTTTTATATATATTTTTTCCTTTCTCTCTTTTTGTGAGCATGTATGTGTACGCTTCTATGTGTGATTTTGTCTCTGTAGCTTTGCTTTTACCATTTGTCCTAGGGTTCTGTCTGTCCCTTTTTTTTTTTTTAATAGTTGGTATTTATAATTCTACCTTCTCCCACTACCCATTCTGTATTCTCCTTGCCTTCAGCAAGTACATCATCTCACTGTGGTTCTTTACCTGGTGGGGTAATCAATAAGTTCATCCTAAAAGGTCTGGACAATTAGTAGTCCTCCTGGACTGGGGCTTTTTTTTGTTTGTTTGTTTTTTGTTTTTGTTTTTTTTGGCTGCATTGAATCTTTGTTGCTGCATGCAGGCTTTCATTAGTTGCAGCGAGTGGGGGCTACTCTTCGTTGTGGTGTGTTGATTTCTCATTGTGGTGGCTTCTCTTGTTGTGGAGCATGGGCTCTAGGCACACAGGCTCAGTAGTTGTAGCTCATGGGCTCTAGAGTGCAGGCTCAGTGGTTCTGGTGCATGGGCTTAGTTGCTCCATGGCATGTGGGATCTTCCTGGACCAGGGCTCAAACCCATGTCCCCTGCACTGGCAGGCAGATTCTTAACCACTGTGCCACCAGGGAAGCCCTGTCCTTTTTTTTTTTTTTTTTTTTTGTATAGTTTTTAGCACTTGTTATCATTGGTGGATTTGGTTTTTGGTTTGGTTGTTCTATCTTTCTCTTTTTTTATTAAATTTCTATTGTTTTATTTTTAATAATTTTCTTAGTTTTAATTATTATATTTTATTTAGTTATTTATTTATTTTTCTCCCTTTTCTTCTGAGCCGAGTGGCTGACAGGGTCTTGGTGCTCTGGCCAGGTGTCAGGCCTGAGCCTCTGAGGTGGGAGAGCCAGCTTCAGGACATTGGTCCACCAGAGACCTCCTGGCCCCACATAATATCAAATGGCGAAAGCTCTCACAGAGATCTCCATCTCAACGCTAACACCCAGCTCCACTCAACAACCAGCAAGCTACAGTGCTGGACACCCTGTGCCAAACAACTAGCAAGACAGGAACACAACCCCACCCATTAGCAGAGAGGCTGCCTAAAATCATAATAAGGCCACAGACAAGCCAAAACACACCACTAGACGCGATCCTGCCCACGAGAAACACAAGATCCAGCCTCATGCACCAGAACACAGGAACCAGTTCCCTCCACCAGGAAGCCTACACAACCTACTGAACCAACCTTACCCACTGACACTGACACTGCAGAAATACAAAGGATCATGAGAGATTACTACAAGCAACTATATGCCAATAAAATGGACAACCTGGAAGAAATGGACAAATTCTTAGAAAAGCACAACCTTCCGAGACTTAACTAAGAAGAAATAGAAAATATAAACAGACCAATCACAAGCACTGAAATTGAAACTGTGATTAAAAATCTTCCAACAAACAAAAGCCCAGGACCAGATGGCTTCACAGGCGAATTCTATCAAACATTTAGAGAAGAGCTAACACCTATCCTTCTCAAACTCTTCCAAAATATAGCAGAGGGAGGAACACTCCCAAACTCATTCCACAAGGCCACCATCACTCTGATACCAAAACCAGACAAAGATGCCACAAAAAAAGAAAACTACAGGCCAATATCACTGATGAACATGGGTTAAAAAATCCTCAACAAAACACTAGCAAACAGAATCCACAAGCACATTAAAAAGATCATACACCATGATCAAGTGGGGTTTATCCCAGGAATGCAAGGATTCTTCAGTATATACAAATCAATCAATGTGATAAACCATATTAACAAATTGAAGGAGAAAAAACGTGATCATATCAATAGAGGCAGAAAAAGGTTTTGACAAAATTCAACACCCATTTATGATAAAAACCCACCAGAAAGTAGGCATAGGGGCTTTCCTGGTGGCACAGTGGTTGAGAATCTGCCTGCCAATGCAGGGGACACGGGTTCGAGCCCTGGTCCGGGAAGATCCCATATGCCACGGAGCAACTGAGCCCGTGAGCCACAATTACTGAGCCTGCGCATCTGGAGCCTGTGCTCCGCAACAAGAGAGGCTGCGATAATGAGAGGCCCGCGCACCGTGATGAAGAATGGCCCCCACTTGCCACAACTAGAGAAAGCCCTCGCACAGAAACGAAGACCCAACACAGCCATAAATAATAAATAAATAAATTAAAAAAAAAAAAAAAAAAAAGAAAGTAGGCATAGAGGGAACTCACCTCCACAAAATAAAGGTCATATACGACAAACCCACAGCCAACATCATTCTCAATGGTGAAAAACTGAAACCATTTCCACTAAGATCAGGAACAAGACAAGGCTGCCCACTCTCACCGCTATTGTTCAACATAGTTTTGGAAGTTTTAGCCACAGCAATCAGAGAAGAAAAAGAAATAAAAGGAATCCAAATCAGAAAAGAAGTAAAGCTGTCACTGTTTGCAGATGACATGATACTATACATAGTGAATCCTAAAGATGCTACCAGAAAACTACTACAGCTAATCAACGAATGTGGTAAAGTAGAAGATACAAAATAGATGCACAGAAATCTCTTGCATTCCTATACACTAATGATGAAAAATCTGAAGGATAAATTAAGGAAACACTCCCATTTCCCATTGCAACAAAAAGCATAAAATACCTAGGAATAAACCTACCTAAGGAGACAAAAGACCTGTATGCAGAAAACTATAAGACACTGATGAAAGAAATTAAAGACGATACAAACAGATGGAGAGGTATGCCATGTTCTTGCATTGGAAGAATCAACATTGTGAAAATGACTATACTACCCAAAGCAATCTGCAGATTCAATGCCATCTCTGTCAAACTACCAATGGCATTTTTCACAGAACTAGAACAAAAAATTTCACAATGTGTATGGAAACACAAAAGACCCCGAATAGCCAAAGCAATCTTGAGAAAGAAAAACAGAGCTGGAGGAATCAGGCTCCTGGACTTCAGACTATACTACAAAGCTACAGTAATCAAGACAGTATGGTAGTGGCACAAAAACAGAAATACAGATCAATGGAATGGGATAGAAAGCCCAGAGATAAACTCATGCACATATGGTCACCTTATCTTTGATAAAGGAGGCAAGAATATACAATGGAGAAAAGACAGCCTCTTCAATAAGTGGTGCTGGGAAAACTGGACAGCTACATGTAAAAGAATGAAATTAGAACACTCCCTAACACCATACACAAAAATAAGCTCAAAATGAATTAAAGACCTAAATATAAGGCCAGACAGTATAAAACTCTTAGAGGAAAACATAGGCAAAACACTCTATGACATAAATCACAGCAAGATCCTTTTTGACCCACCTCCTAGAGAAATGGAAATAAAAACAAAAGTAAACAAATGGCACCTAATGAAACTTAAAAGCTTTTGCACAGCAAAGGAAACCATAAACAAGATGAAAAGACAACTCTCAGAATAGGAGAAAATATTTGCAAATGAAGCAACTGACACAGGATTAATCTTCAAAATATACAAGCAGCTCATGCAGCTCAACATCATAAAAACAAACAACCCAATCCAAAAATGGGCAGAAGACCTAAATAGACATTTCTCCAAAGAAGATATACAGACTGTCAACAAACACATGAAAGGATGCTCAACATCACTAATGATTAGAGAAATGCAAATCAAAACTACAATGAGGTATCACCTCACACCAGTCAGAATGGCCATCATCAAGAAATCTACAAAGAATAAATGCTGGAGAGGGTGTGGAGAGAAGAGGGAACCCTCTTGCACTCTTGCTGGGAATGTAAGTTGATACCACCACTATAGAGAACAGTATGGAGGTTCCTCAAAACCTAAAAATAGAACTACCATATGAACCAGCAATCCCACTACTGGGCATATACCCTGAGAAAACTATAATTAGAAAAGAGTCATGTACTACAATGCTCATTGCAGCTCTATTTACAACAGCCAGGACATGGAAGCAACCTAAGTGTCCATCAACAGATGAATGGGTAAAGAAGACGTAGCACATATATACAATGGAATATTACTCAGCCATAAAAAGAAATGAAATTGAGTTATTTGTAGTGACGTGGATGGACCTAGAGACTGTCATACAGAGTGAAGTAAGTCAGAAAGAGAAAAACAAATACCATATGCTAACAGATATATGTGGAATCTAAAAAAAAAACGGTTCTGAAGAACCTAGGGGCTGGACAGGAATAAAGACGCAGACATAGAGAATGGACTTGAGGACACAGGGAGGGGAAAGGGTAAGCTGGGATGAAGTGAGAGGGTGGCATATACATATACACACTACCAAATGTAAAATAGATAACTAGTGGGAAGCAGCCACATAGCACAGGGAGATCAGCTCGCCGCTTTGTGTCCCCCTCGAGGGGTAGGATAGGGAGGGTGGGAGGGAGACGCAAGAGGGGAGGGTATATGGTGATATATGCACACATATAGCTGATTCACTTTGTTATGCAGCAGAAACTAACACACCATTGTAAAGCAATTATACTCCAATAAAGATGTTAAAAAATAAATATGGGGAAGTATGATATTGCTTAACTCACTCTTCTCCCCAAATCAACCAAAATCAACAGCAAAAGGCAGAAGAGATTAAAAACAAGAAGTCCTCCACGAAAACATAGCTTTAAAGGAGCAGGATTTATGAAGAAACTGACAATTGCAGTGATCTTTAGACAAAACTAAGTGAGGATACTTGGCAACAATCCACACCACATAGAATTTTAGTCATGAAGGAGCAAAGAATACTCCAGACTGAAAAAGAGAAAAAGCAACTTGGACTGAAAAGGAGAAAAGCAGCCCAGAAATTTTCAGTTTGGGAGGACAGACACAGATAAAGCCAGCTGGGAAGTTAACAGGAAACATTGTTTATCCTGAAGGCAAGACGTGTTTCAGCTGGAGAATGCTAAAACAACCCCCTCTTTAAATGACTGCTCTATTATTAATGATGGTCCCAGATGGGTACATTTCTATACCCGTCTATTACTGGGGTTACCCAGTTGCTAAACTACATCACATTATAGTATTCAACCCCTACTTTATCCCCACTTCTCTTAACTCAGAAATTGCAACCAATGCAAAATCGATCCTACTTCTCTTAGACTGTCTCCCAAGGTATTCAGAATGTACCCCAGTCCTACATAAGGGGCTTCCCTTTTCCCTCCTGTGAACTATCATTCAACGGTTTCTCTGGAATGTTCTTTCTTTCTGCTTTGAGCCATAAAGAAAGAAATCAATATATGAATATGAATCCTGGGAAGAAAGTCAACTTGGTAATTCTTTTTTGTTGAATGAAAGGAATGTTAACAAAGTCCAGGGAAAAAAGAATTGTGTCTCTAGCAATGTAAAAGACACATAAGTTATAGTACGAACAAATCCTTACTGGAGGTGGAATAAAAAAGAAAAAGGAAAGAAAAGACTTGATTATAAAATCACTCATATATATTACTTAGTGAGATGGCTGGAATGCTGGGCTCACTTTGGTTTCTGGGATTGGCTTGGTCTCAGTTATGGGTTGAATTGTGTCCCCCAAAATATATGTTTAAGTCCTAACCCCTGGTACCTGGGAATGTGACCTTGTTTATAAATAGGATATTTGTAGATGCAGTAAAGTTACTAAGAGGTCATTAGGATGAGCCCCAACTCAATATGACTGGTATCCTAATTAGAGAGAAATTTGGATGCAGAGACTCAGGGAGAATATCATGTGATAACAGAAGCACAAATTGTCATGATACAGCTACAAGCTAAGGAACAACAAGGGTTGTGGCCACCACTGGAGGCTAAGAAGTGGCAAGACAGGACTCGGTCCAGAGTTTCAGAAGGAGCAAGCATGGCTCTGTTAACACCATGATTTTGAACTGCTAGCCTTCAAGACTACAAGAGAATACATTTCTGTTGCTTTAAGATACCCAATTTGTGACACTTTCTCATGACAACCCTGGGAAACTAATAAAGATTTTGGTACTGGAAAGTGGGGTGCTGCTGTCAGAAGTAACAGAAAATGTGGAAGTGGCTTTGAATTAGGTAGTGCATAGAAGGTGGAAGTACTTTGAGCAGTTGATAGTAAAAACCTAGATTTTCCTGAAGAGACTTCTGGTAGAAATACATGAGAAATGGTTAACATCCAAAATATAGAAATAACTCATACAACTCAATAGCAAAAAAAAAAAAACAACAAAAAAAAACCCACACACAAAAACAAGTTAATTAAAAAATAAGAGAATTTGAATAGACTTTTTTTTTTCATAGAATGCATACAGATGGCCAACAGCTACATGAAAAGGTGTTCAGCATCACAAATCATCAGTGAACTACAAATCAAAACCACAATGAGGTAGCACCTCACACCCATTAGAATGGCTATCATCAGAAAGACAAAAAAAAAAACCTAACAAATGTTGGCGAGGATGTGGAGGGATGTGGAAACTCTGTGCGCTGTTGGTGGGAATGCAAATTGGTGTAGCCACTAAGGAAAATAGTAGGGGAGAGGGCTCCTCAAAAAACTAAAAATAGAACTACCATATGATTCACCAATTTAATTCTGGGTATTTATCCAGTGAAAATGAAAACACTAACTTGAAAAGTATATGCACCTCCATGTCCATTGCAGCATTATTTACAATAGCCAAGATATGGAAACAGTCCACTGAAGGATAAAGAAAATGTGGTATATATTTATACAATGGAAGCTTAACCGCCGTAAAAAAGGAAATCTTGCCTTTTGCAATAACATGGAGAAACTTGAGCATTATGCTAAGTAAAATAAGCCAGACAAAAAAAATCAAATAATCTATGATTTCATTATTCTTATATGAGGAATCTAAAAACAACAACCAAAAAAACCCCAAACAAATTCATAGATACAGAGAACAGATTGGTGGTTGCCATAGGCAGGGGGTGTGGGTAAAATGGGGGGTCAAAAGGTACAAACTTCCAGTTAACAAATAAATAAGTTGTATGGTCAGGCCACTCAAGGTGGCTGTTGCCTTGCTCTCTGTACATCCCCTGCTCGACCAGTGCCTGCTTCACCTACATGCTACTCACATGACTGACCTTCCTGCGTACTTGCCCCAGGCCCCAGCTAGTGACTATTCTCATCAAAGGGGCAGTGAGGAGCTTGCCCCTCCACTGGTTTCCCTGGTAACTAATGAGCTCACCTGACGTCAATTCCTCTGTAACTGGTAATCTCCCACCTCCCCGCTCCCCCAGCGAATACTGCTACCACGTCCTGCCTGCTGTCTGCGGCACACGCACATGGTGGTCGCTCCTGGACCTTGCTTCAGACATGTAAGATCCGCCCCCATTCATTAAACCATTGATGTCTCTGTAGCTGACGCTGGGCTCTTTCTTTGGTCTTGAGGCTGGGCAAGCACAGGCTTTGTAGGCCTGTGGGGTGCAGCCCAACATAAGAAGTCATGGGGATGTAACGCATCGCATGGTGACTAAAGTTATTAATGCTTTATTGTATATTTGAAAGTTGATAAAAGAGTTAATCTTAAAGGTTCTTATCACACAATTTGTAACTATGTGTGGTAATGGACATTAACTAGACTTATTGTGGTGATTATATTGCAATATTTACAAATAAGGAATTATTTTGTACAACTGAAACTAATGTTATATGTCAATTACATCTCAATTTAAAAAACAGAAATAGAAGGAAACTTGTTCAACATAATAAAGGTCATATATGACAAGCCACAACTAACATCATACTCAATAGTGAAAAACTGAAAGCCCTAAGATTAGGAACAAGGCAAGGAAGCCCACTCTCGCCATTTCTAGTCAACGTAGGACCAATTCTAACAGAGGTGTAAGTCTTTTTTCCATAAGTCAGCTTTTCCTTAAATTCCTATTAGCACCTAACACAACGGTTCTCAAGGTGTGGTTTCATGATTGGCAGCATTAGTTTCATCTGAGAACTTGTTAGAACTGCAAATTCTTGTGCTTCACCCCAGGTTAGCTGAATCAAAACACTAGGTATGGATGTCATCAAACGTGTTTAACAAGCCCTTCAGGTGAACCGGTTTCACGCTAAGTTTAAGAACAACTGTTCTATTACCAGCAAACACCAATGCAAGAGTAAAAATGGAGGCTCTAGTGGAGCTAATTAAGAAGTGACAAGCTTGCAGGATTACTATTTCTTTTTAAGGATAATAGAAGGGGGGAAAGGATGTGGAAACAAGGAGTGTAAAGTACTGGATCCAGTAATTCAGCCAACCACACTTGCACCACACTGTCAGATTCATGAGGGATAAAAACCAAGGCTCTCTTGTTGACTATTTTTCATGGTGCCTGGGACAATGTCTGGCACATAGTAAGCTCCCCCAAGTATTTGTTAAGAAATAAATGAAGGCAAAGGTTTTTTTTGCAAATAATATGGGTTATTCATGTATTTTAAATACAAATGTTTTTTAGAAAACGGTCCAGGTCTCTGGCTGCACAAAAGAGGGAAGACCAGAATGAATACTCTCTCAGTGCAGCAGATCTGAGAAAAGAGAACCGAGAAGGAGCTGTGATCCTGGCATAAGATTTTCTTCTCTGAAGTTCATCAACAAGATATATCACTCATCACCCTGGTAAGAAATTAGAGAAGGTATGGAAGACATTAAGATTTCTATTTTAATGCAATTCTTAAAACAGTGATATTCAAAATCCTGCGATAAATGTTTTCAATTGTTCGATTAAAAAATGTTTTGAAGAGATGTTTGAAGTTTAATTGGCACACAATAACAGCACTCATGCAAAGTGTACATTTTAAGTTTTGTTCTATTTATACACCTGTGAAACAGTCACCACAGTTAAGGTAATGAAATACCGTACCCCAAAAGTTCTCTTGTGCCCTTTTGTAATCACTCCTTCTAATCCATTTCTACACTTCCCCATGCCTAGACAACTATTGATATGTGTTTTGTCACTATAAGAGAATTTCTAGAATCTTATGTAAATGGAATCATAGAGTATGTGCTTTCTTTGGTTTATTTTACTGCTTTGTCTCATAATTTTGTGATTCATCCACACTGTTTTGTGCACAATAGCCAATTCCTTTTTTATGGGGAAGTAATATTTCATTATATGCATATATCAGAATATGTTCATGTACTTTTATTGGACATTTGGATTATTTCTAGTTTTTGGTATTTATAAATAGAGGTGCTATAAACCTTCATATACAAGTCTGTGTGAACAGATGCTTTCATTTCTCCTGAGTAAATACCTTAAAGTGGAATTGCTAGATATATATAAGTTGTATGTTTCACTTTTTAAGAAACTGCCAAAATATTTTACAATGTGGTTTTATCATTTTTTGTTCCACAGTGTTTGAGAATTCCATTTACTTCAAATTCTCACTAGCACTTAGAATGAACACTTTAAAAAAATATTAGTTATTCTAATAGGTGCAGACTATTATCTCATTGTAGTTTAAGCCACGTTTTCTTAATTACTAATTATACTGAGCATCTTTTCATTTGGGTGTTTGTGATTCGGTATCTACTTTGGTGAAATATGGGTTTAAATATTTTGCCCAGTTTCAATTTGTGTTACCGTGTTTTGAGTTATATATATTGTAGATGGAAGTCCTTTATCAGATATACCACTTGCAAGTGTTTTTAACAGTCTTTATCTTGTTTTTCATAGTCTTTAACTTGTTTTTCATTTTATAGCCATGTTTTTTGAAGTTCTTAATTTGGATGAAGTTCAGTTTATAAATTGTGCTCATTTTATTGATTTTTTCCTTCTATTATGGGTCATAGTTTGATGCTTCTTTGCACGCCTGGAGATAATTTTACTGGATGCTAGACTGTGGATTTTACGGTCTTAGGTGCTATGTATTTTTGTATTCCTATAAATATATTTGGGCTCTGTTGTGGCATGCAGTTAAGTTACCTGGAAACATTTTGATCCTTCTGGGATTTGCTTAAGTTTTGTCATGTGGGGATAGGGGAGTGGCTTATTTAGGGCTAATTTTATTTCAATTCTGAAGCAAAACTCTTCTGAGTTCTCTACTTTTGTCTCCTGAATTACGAGTTTTCCATACTGACTAGGGATTTTGTTCCTTGAATACTTTTAGGTAGTTCTTTCCCGGGTGTTAGGTAATTTTCTCACATGTGTGTGCTGATCCTCTGTAGATTTCTAGAGTAGTTTCTCTTTGCATCTTTCCTGTGTTTGGTACTCCACCAATGAATTCTAGCAGCCATGGCTTCTCCAGACTTCCAGATCCAACTGCCCAACTGGGCTCTGCCATTTCCCTATGTGGTTTTTTCTTCCCTACGCTATGACCACTGACATGCTCTTCAGGCACTAAGCTGGGACAATCAAAGAGATTCTTTTATTTATTTAACATTTCTCTGGAATCACTGATGTCATATATTTTGAAAACTTTTGTTTATATATATATATTTTTTTTTTTTTTTGGTCTGGCAAAAGGGTAAATATGATCACTGTTACTTTTTGCCCCCCAAAACAGAAGACCTATTGAATTTCTAATATTAAAAATAAGAGGGGTCTTCCCTGGTGGAGTGATGGTTAAGAATCTGCCTGCCAATGCAGGAGATATGAGTTCAAGCCCTGGTCCGGGAAGGTCCCACGTGCTGCAGAGCAGCTAAGCCCGTGCACCACAACTACTGAGCCCATGTGCCACAACTACTGAAGCCCATGCACCTAGAGCCCATGCTCCACAACAAGAGAAGCCACCACAATGAGAAGCCACCGCAATGAGAAGCCCATGCACCACACCCCTGCTCGCTGCAAATAGAGAAAAGCCAGTGTGCAGCAATGAAAACCCAATGCAGCCAAAAATAAATAAATAAATAAATAAATAAATAAATAAATAAATAAATAAATAAATGTATTTTAAAAATAAGAGGAATTATAGAGGCACATAAATCTTATATATGATTTCATGGTATTAGTTATGTGCTATCTTGTTTAATTGACTACAACTACTTTAACAAAGATATACAGTGATGCTAGGTCTTTTATATAAAATATTTAAATTAAATGATTGCCTTGGTAACCATTGAATTATTAGCAGTCTTGACCTTAGTCACAAAACATAAGTTTCTGATAAAATATGTAGTAGGAAACAATGCATTCAGATTAGAACTTTTTAAAATTCATCATGCCTTTCCAGGAATATAATTCTTCTAAATATGAGGTCTTTTGGAAGAAACCGTATCATACGAATCACAAGTGTTCAGGAAAGCCTTAAGAGAACAGATCGTACTAAATTTAAACTTACCCTAAAATGCAGGATATGGACAATTCAATATTTCTTTTCATACCAATTTTTCTTGTGATGTATGAACATAAACACCCTCTGGCACAGAGCTTCCCAGTGTCACAGCACACAGTGGGTATGCCACAAATGTGTAATGGATATATCTGAGATTTTGATCTCTGTAGCTCTTTACATGGTCTGGTGGAGTCTGAGGAGGCTGAAATGTATAGAATTCCCTCTAGCAATAATCAGCGTCAACTTAACTACACTGTGCCTTACAAATACAGTGCCATGATGCGGCAAGATCAGGACACACTACTCCAGCAGTTACGTGTTTCTCACTGCTTTATCTTCTATAATGCCATGCTCAGTTTATGAATTTGTGTTGCTTTTCTTACTTCAAGGGATGGCTGACTTGCTTAGAAAAGGAATGTAGCCAGTGGAAAAGAGAAGAAGGAACTTACTACAACTGTCTTTATTTCTGAACTCTATTGCCTTAGGGAAACTTTATTATTAAAATGAAAAATTCTATGTGTGTCTTTACTGATACTATAGTTGTAGAGTTCAAAAACATTAGTGATGTAAATCAATACTGCATATACTTTGAAAAAAGTGAATCTCATATTTTAAAATGTCCTTAAGAGAATGTGTTCATTTTATGACAGATAGTACAGCCTTTGCAAATATTAAGCAGATGACTGTGATACAATTTAGGTTACCTGTCCTGTACTCTAGCTTCCCCTATAGAAATCTATTTATAAAATGTAGTTTGCATTTTAGTAAAGAAGAAAGCTTGAACCACGATGCTTGGGAAGTGAAAAGACTTTATTATTCAGCCCATGTATGTTTTCCAAATTTAAAATTCTTGTGGAGTAGTTGGTCCATGCTACATTTCACAAGATCTAGCTGTGCTCTGTTTACAGAATTGGTCTGCAGTATTTAAAGTGCCAACTTTTTTTCTTTCCATTTTGGATTAGAATTTGTATCTCATAGGAGCAGGAGGTTTTGTTTCAAGTTCTTGCATCCTTTTATCTAGTAAGAGAAAGGAAGCTAAGAGAACAAACTAGAGCAGAGGTATTGAGATAGTTATAATTTCTATCTATACCTTTTTGATATTGTAATTAGAAGACTTCTTACCTGTGGATTTGCTCCATATTGTAGAATTTACCATTTTGTTTTTCACATGTGTTTTGATATCGGATGAATAGCAGAAATGGAAAATCATGAGGAAGAGGAAATATTTAATTTTATTTATTTAGTAGAGGGAAAAGTCAGATGAGTGGGCAATTTTACATATTCTGCCCTTTTTTTGTGTAAAATGAATATATATAAACAAGTGCAGCAACATGCTTTTTGCTTCTCTGACTACTTTTCCCCTTTATTGAGGTATACATACAATAAGTTGCACATATTTAAACAGACAATTTGTTAAGTTTTGACATAGAAATAATCTCATGAAGCCAACACTTTTATCAAGATAAGAACATATCTGTTACTACAAAATTTCCTTGTGGTTTTTTTGTAATCCCTCCATGCCACTCAGCTCACTCAAGACAACCACAGATCAGCTTTCTGCCATTATAGATTAGTTTGTATTTTCCTTAATTTTACATAAATGTGAACCTACATTATATAACCATTGTTTTGTGCCTTTTCACACAATTGTATTATTTTGAGAATCATCCATGTAGCTGCATGCATCTTTAGTTAATTCTATTTATTATAGAATAATAGTGCCTTTTATGGATGTACAGTAACTCATTTATGATTCACTTACTGATGGACATTTGTGTTATTTCCAGGTTTTGGCTCTTACAAATAAGAATGTTATTAACATTCATGTACAAGTCTTTGTAGGAACTTACACTTTCATTTATTTTTAGACATATAGCTAGGAGTGGAATGACTAGGTTATATGCCAGATATATGCTTAACTTAAAAAAATAATTGCCAAACGGTTTTGAAAAGTGGTTGTATCATTTTACATTCCTAGTAGTAGTGTCTGAGAGTTTATTTGCTCCATATCCTCACCATTGTATTTTGTCTTAATTGTACACATTCTAAAAGGTATATAGAGGTATCTCATTGTGGCTTAATTTGCATTTCACCAATGACCAAAGTCAAGTGGGTGTTTGTGATTAGCATATCTACTTTGATAAAGTATGTGTTCAAATAATTTGCTTATTTTTTTTGGTTTTTGCATTTTGAAAGATTTTTTAACATATATCCTGGATACAAGAACTTTATCAGATATATATTTTCCCAATTTAGACTCTGTTTTCTTAACAGTATCTTTCAGAGAGTAGATATTGTTAAAGTTGATAAAGCATTATAATTTTTAAAACAACTTATGCTTTTGCTGTCATATCTTTACCTAATCCAAAGTCTCAAAGATTTTCATCTCTGCTTTAAGAAATTTTATAATTTTCCTGGCTTTTATATTGAGGTCTATGATTAATTTTGAGCTAATTATTTTACATGATGGGATATAATATTGGGGTTGTTTTTCATATGGATATTGACTTGTTCCTGTAACATTTTTAAGAGACTTTTTCCCTTTAAGTTGTTTTATACCTTTTTTTGAAAACCAACTGACCGTAAATGCGTCGGTTTATTTTTAGACTCCATTTTCTGTTTCATTATCTATCTTTGATGACCATACCACACTGTATTATTACTTTAAAATAAATCTAAAAATCAGGTAGTGTAAATTCAACAACTTTGAATTTCCTTTACCCAACATTGTTTTGGAAACCTCTGGATCCTTTAATTTTTTTAATAAAATTTGGACTCAGCTTGTCAATTTCTACTAAAAAAAAGTGTACTTGAATTTTGACTGGACTCTATAGAATAGCTTGAGAAGAATTGACATCTTAATACTACGTAGTTGTCCGATCCAGGAGCACGGTATACTTACCAGTTTCTTTAGTTCATCTTCAACTTTTCTTATCAATGTTTTGTAGTTTGCAATGTATGGGTTTTCTCCATCTTTCATCAACTTTATCTAAAGGTCAGGTGATGAGCATACATATTAACACTAAATACGTTGCTTATAAAATAAGCTCATTAGAACAATTTAAAATAAAGTCTTGTTGCATGTGTACATGCACGCAACCAACAAATAAAACTTTCTCTATGTTCCTCTAAATCTAACTGAATCTTACTTTTTAACATGTGAAAAACCTTGTTCTGGATCCTGGTATATTTTGGGAGAAAAATCCTTTAAAATCCTTTTTAAGCATATTTTGACGGGCTTTGATTTCTTTTATAAAGGAACCATAATTATTTGCCCATTTCCAAGGGAAAGACTTGCTTTTTTATTTTTGATAGTTCCACATTTCTCTTGAGTTCTTTTCCCCATAACTTAAAGATTTTTAAAAAATCACAGTGTGTAACATGCTTTCATCAAAATCTCATAATAATTTAAAGTTTTTGTTTCCAAAAACCTTTTGCACACAACTTTTAAGTCCTAACATTCCCTTACTTTTTACGAAGTTTTATGACTTTCTATGTTTTTGGTGATCTAAACTTTTTATATGTAATTGATCAAATTAACAATTATGAAACACTACATCTTCTTTAGAAGAGTTTACTGCCTGCGCTGTGAAATACACTTTGCTATTTTAATAGAATTTGCTTCACTTCATATAATTTAGCTTTATGAAGTCCATTTAAATAGAACACAAATTTTAAAATAAATTCCTAAAGTAATTGCTCCCATGAAAAACTGTGGCAGGGCAAGGAACAAATTCTCCCATGAAGATATGGCATATTTCTTTCATAGAGTGAATTAATGTTTTTAGTTTCTATCTTGATGATGATTTCTAATTTTTACATTGACTCACAACTAAAGTGAATCATGTATGTTTGCCAGTTACATAGCTCATGTCATCCTGAGTCATGTCTGAAGTGCTATTATGCCTGGAATTGTTAACTTTTTTCACTCTAGGTTTTAACATGCAAACCTTATTTTGATGCTTTTTAGTAAACTATTACCTAAAACTTCTTCTGCTTGCTATGGCCAGAAGCCATACTGATTCTCCATAAGGAACAGAATATAAAAGTGTATTATGTATATTACTTCTCTTTAATGAATGCAAAGTCAAAGGAAAGTTATAAAAATATATACATGAAACATATAATAAGTAGCATATATAAACAATTACTCATATAATAAAAGTCTAGATTCAGCCTTATGTAATGGAAAAGTCACATTTTGGTCAAAGTAAAGTGAATTTGATTTCCATTCCTCCCACTGATTAACTGAGCCATCTTTGAAAAATCATGTGGCCACTTCAGGTATCAGATTCCACATTTGTCAGTTGGATATTATTGTACCTACCTCATCGGATTGATGTGAAAATTAACTATGAAAAAATATGCAGTATTGAGAACTCATGTAATGGCAGTGTTTACCACCTATATCCTCCTTCTATTCTAGTTTATTCAGCAGAATGCTGAGTATTATGATATATACAGAAGTATAAATATATTCCCTTCTCTAGCTAATAACTTAGCAGCAATATTGACAATGTAAAATATGTATCAGCATTATAGAAATTTATAACACTTAAATATTGAGGTAAAGAATAAAGATACTTTGGAGGTTTTCAGGAGGGGTAGATCAGGAAGAAATAAGCCATGATGGCTTTAGATGTATTTAGAAAAGATTCAAGTAAATATGTTGTTATATTCATAAAAAATTACAGCACCTTCCCCACTTAGTGATGATTTCATTTATAATAAAAATTAAAAATAGATCTCCCAAATGATCTAGCAATTCCACTTCTGGGTATATATCCAAAAACACCAAAACCACTAATTTGAAAATATTTCAAATTAACATGACACTTAAATTTACAGTGTTAAATATATTCAATACAAAATTTAAAAAAGAAAAATTTTCTGATTAAACACACGTTAATCACTAAGTACTCTAGATTTTAAAGTTGATATGTAAATTAAAAGGAGAATAATGAGGTATAAAGAAAGCTGGATAGAATAGGCAGAGAATGTTTAGAGACCCACTTAAAACTCTCAGCTCATGAAGTTCTGAGGATTCTATGCAAAGAATCTATATTTCTCATCCACAGTAGTAGGAAAATATTAAAGTCTTATATTAATATGTTTTTAATTCTTTAATGATATCTTTGTTAATAATGTGAAAGATGAGAAGGAAAAATAACACAAATGCCATACCCCGTGCTAATAGAGTGGTTTTTACTGCCAGTAGGGTGAAAAATTCTCTGGAGAGAAACTATTTTTAATTGAAACGCCATTGCTTTCCCCCACAGAGGATCCATTCCCCCGACAAAAGACTTCCAGAAAACAAGGGAATGATTGTTACTTTCATAAATGCCCAGATAGTATAACACACAGAAAAGACATTTGCCCAAACAGGGAAGTGATAGGAAGCATAAGCATCTTCTGAGAGAATTTAGCAAAGGATCATGATATGGTGAATTCTGAATGTATCAATAGTGTATGGTAATATAATTCAGATTGTCTCTTTGTTCCAGATATTAGCCAAATAAACTTCTCTTACTTTGATAAGCTGACTATTGGAACAAAATCAAAGGCCATTTGACTCCAATTGTCTTTAGTTACTGTCATATTGTAGAAAGATATTATTTGAGAAATTGGCACATTCTGTGATATTTCTATTTTTAGACACATCATTAATAAAATTTCTCTAAAGTTACTCCTGTTTTTGCTCATAATTTAGCTGTATTACCCACTTTGTGAATGTATTTGCTTTTATGGTTCCCTTTACCTTAAAAAATTACCTCATTGTTGAGTTGTTTATAGAAGAATCTCATATACTGAATAGCCTAAGTCCATTCCATAATGTGAGCAATGTCAAGTAATTGCTTCTATGTAACAGAAATATGTGAATAACATTGTCTTCTGGAGGTTTATTCTATCTTGTTATATAGAGATTTACTTTAACTATCACTGTCTGATAAATGTTTTAGGATACTAGTGAAGTGAGTTTGAATACATTGACTTACTTTTTTTTTCTTTAAAATTTATGTAAATTTTCTTTTGATTCCATAATTGAACCATGTTTATTTTTTCTCTCCCACAAAATTTTCTTTTAATTTTTAAATTGAGTTATAATCAACATACAATATTATATTAAGTTCAGATGTGCAACAAAGTGATTTGATATTTTTATACATTATGAAATGATCACCACAATAAGTCCAGTTATCATCCATCACCATACTAAGCTGTTACAATATTATTGACTGTATTCCCTATGTGTACGTTACATCTCTGTGACTTATTTATTTTATAGTTGGAAGTTTGTACCTCATAATCCCCTTCACCTATTTCCTCCATTTCATTGATCTATGTGTGTGTGTTTTGTGCCAGTAACATACTTTTTTGATTATTATAGCTTTGTAGTATAGTTTCAAGTCTGGGAGTATGATACCTCTAGCTTTGTTCTTTCACTTGATTGCTTTGTCTATTCATAGTCTATTGTGGCTCCATACACATTTTAGGAATGTTTGTTCTAGTTCTGTAAAAAATGCCATTGATAATTTGATAAGGATTGCATTGAATCTGTAGATTGCTTTGGGTAGAATGGACATTTTAACAGTATTGATTCTTCCAATCCATGAGCACATATATCTTTATATTTATTTGTGTCATCTTCAATTTCTTTCCTCAGTGTTTCATAGTTTTCAGAGTGTAGGTCTTTTACCTCCTTGGTTAAATTTATTCCTATTTTATTATTTTTGATACAATTGTAAATGGAATTGTTTTCTTAATTTCTTTCTGATATTTTGTTATTAGTGCATAGAAATGCAACAGATTTTGGTATATCAATTTTGTAACTTGCAACTTCACTGAATTTATTTATTAGATCTAATAATTTTATGATGGAATGTTTGGAATTTCTATACATAGTATCATGTCATCTACAAATGGTAACAGTTTTATTTCTTCCTTTCCAATTCAGATGGTTATTATTTCTTTCCTTGCCTAATTGCTGTAGTGAAAATTGGTGAGAATGGGCATTCTTGTCTTGCTTCTGACCTGACAGGAAGAGGTTTCTGCTTTTCATCATTGTGTATCTGTGGGTTTGCCATATATGACCTTTATTATGTTAAGGTTTGTTCCCACTATAGCCCCTTGTGGAGAGTTTTTATCATAAATAGATGTTGAATTTTGTCAAATTTTTTCTGTATCTGTTGAAATGATCATGTGATTTTTTTCCCTTCATTTTATTAATGTGGTGTGTCACATTGATTGATTTGCAGATGTTAAACCATCCTTGTATCCCTGAAATGAATCCCACTTGATCATGTGTTGTTAAATTTGGCTTGTTAATGATTTGTTGAGGATTTTTGCATGTATGTTCATCAGTGATACAGCCTGAAATTCTCTTTTCTGTGTAGTCTTTGGATATCTTGGATACTCAGATAATGGTGGCCTCATAAAATTAGTTCAGAAGTGTTGCTTCAATTTTTTGGAATAATTTGAGAAGGATAGGTATTAACTCCTCTTTAAATGTTTGCTAGAGTTCACCTGTGAGGCCACCTGGACTTGGACTTTTGTTTTTTAGAGTTTTTAAAATTACTAATTCAATTTCATTACTAGTGATTGGTCTCTTCATATTTTCTATTTCTTCGTGATTCAGTCTTGGAAGATTGTGTGTTCCTAGGAGTTCATTTTTTTAGGTTGTCTAATTTGTTGGCATACATTTGTTCATAGTATTCTCATGATCCTTTGTATTTCTGTGATATTGGTTGTAATTACTCCTCTTTCATTTATGGTTTTATTTATTTGGGCTCTCTCTCTTTTTTTCTTGATTAGTATGGTTAACAGCTTGTTGATTTGTTTACCTTTTCAAAGAAACAGCTCCTAGTTTCATTTATCTTTTCTCTTGTTTTTCCTAATCTCTATTTCATTTATTTCTTCTCTAATCTTTATTATTTTCTTCCTTCTACTAATTTGGGCTTTGATTGTTCTTTTTGTAGTTCATTTATATGTACATTCAGATTGTTTATTTGAGATTTTTCTTGTTTCCTGAGGTAGACCTATACTGCTATGAACTTTCTTAGAACTGTTTTTGCTGTCTCCCATAGATTTTGGAAAGTTGTGTTTCCATTTTCATTTGTTTCCAGGTATTTTTAAATTTCCTCTTTGATTTCTTCATTGACCCATTGATTGTTTAATCTTAGATTTATTGAGACTTGTTTTGTGGGCTAACATGTGATCTATCTGGAGTAAGTTGTATGTGCACGTGAAAAGAATGTGTGTTCTGCTGCTTTTGGATGAAGTATTCTGTATATATCTATTAAGTCCATCTGTTAATGTGTCATTTAAGGACAGTGTTCACTTACTGATTTTCTGCCTGGATGTTTTATCCATTTATGTAAGTGGGGTACTTAAGTCTCTACTGTTATTGTACCTCTGTACATTTCTCCATTTATTTCTGTTGTATTGCTTTATAGATTTAGGTGCTCCTTGTGTTGGGTGCATAAATATTTAACAAATGTTAATCCTCTTGTTGGATCTACCTCTTTATCATTATGTAATGCCCATTTTTATCTTTCGTTAGAGTCTTTGTTTTAAAGCCTATTTTGTCTGATATATGTATTGCTACCACAGCTCTTTTTTTTCCCACTTGCATGAAATACTTTTTTCCATCTATCCACTTTCAGTCTATGTGTGTCTTTAGATCTGAAGTGAGTCTTGTGGACAGCATATAGATGGATCTTGTTTTTATCCATTCAGCTACCCTATAGCTTTTGATTGAAGCATTTAGTTCATTTACATTTTAAGGATTTGTTCATATGTATGTACGTATTGCCATTTTGTTCATTGTTTTCTGGTTGTTTTTGTAGTTCTTCTCTGTTGCTGTCTTCTTCTCTTGGTTTCTTCCCTTTAGGTGTGATGGATTCCTCTAGTGTTATGTGTAGATTCCTTTCTCTTTATTTTTTGTGCATCCATTTTATACTTTGCACCTTGTTGCATTACATTGCTTACAGACAGACTCATAATTTACTTTGAGCTGTAGTGCAAACTGAATTCTATTCACACTATAATTTTATTTTGTGACAGAATAATGAATCTTGATTAGATAAAAGTGAAACATGGTTTGAAATGTTCGTTTTTGTCAACATCAGAAGATATGCTAAAAATCTAATCTAAAAAGAGTCTGAATAATTACATTAGAAGATGTTAATTAGTACAAAGCTATACAAGCAATTTTTCATTTAACATACATATTCTTACTCTACGTTAAAAACTTTTTTAAAGTCTTGGTAAAATTACTTTATTATCTCCATGTACCAACTTTTCCAATATTTAACCCAATAAAAACCAATCAGGTTCACATACATTGCAAATTAATTGCTATAGAAAGACTAATAAATATTTTGAATATCACCATTTGGTAACCATCACATTAATAACAGTTTCAGATAATAAACATCAATGGATGTTAAAACTAGTGGATAAAGGTTTAATTAGAAACAGGATATTTACATCATCTTGAAGTATTTGCCCGTAAGATACTTATTAAATACAAAGGGAAAAAGATAAACTTCCAATAAAATAAACCTGACAAATACTACCTAGACCAAGTGATCCAAGTTAATATCACCATTAGGGAAATAAATAGGCATTATTTGCCGCCTAATATGATGCATTTAAAAGAACACATCACGTCTGTAGTATTCTTTACAAAAATATGTGACATGAATATATTCATGAGGAAACATCATACAAATCCAATTTGAACAACAGTCAATAGAATAAATGGCCCAAACTCTTCAAAAAATGTTAAGATCATAAAAAATAAGAAAAACTAAGAAACTCTTCCAGATAGCAGGAGATGAAAGAGACATAAAAACTGATGTCAATGAGCAGTCCTGAATTAGACTAGGAGAAAAAAAAGTCATTCTCTTTATAAAGGTCAGTAGTACCACAGTTGTGAAAATTGACTTATTAATTAATAATAATGTCAAAACTGTGTTAATTTTATGCTAATAATTATACTATGGTTATATAAGAAAATGGCCTTGGAAATCCACAAGTGAAACATTTAGGGGTAAAGGACATCATATCTAGAATTTATTCTGAAGTGGAGGGGAGTCGGTAGGAGAGAGAGAGACAGAGGCAGAATGAGCTGTTAGAAGGAGAGCATGAAAGAAAGTGGTGGGGGTAGGGGAGGGGAATAAAAACATAAATGTTAACATTTGAGCTTCTGAGTGAATGGTAAATAAAGATTGTTGGTACAATTTTTATAACTTTTCTGTAAGTCTGAAGTTAGTTTGAAATAAGATGTTTTAAAAATCAGAATAATTACATTAAATAAATAGTTAATAAATAATCAATAAAAATCAACTAAGAGAGTTCTTAATCTAAGTGGATTAATTATCTAAATTTCAATGTCAGTTGACATTATTAGATCCAGTAGTTGTACATATAAACACATTCACAGTTGATGTGAAATTAAGAAACTTTTAGAGGTTTTTGTTTGTTTGTTTTGATAAATAGTAGAAACCACACAGTGAGTGTAAATTTATAAAAACCATATTCAGTCTTAATCTCTATCATTTGATTATTGTCACAAAGTACATAAAATTGCTATTGAGTTATCTGAGGCGTTTTCTTCTGAATTGGTTTCTGGACTCAGACTCAACAGCAGCATGTCTCTCTCCTTAACTTTCCCCCTATTAACTGTACTAGCATTTGTGCATAGTGGCACTAAAAAGAGTATCATCCATCAGGAATCTAGTCATACATATTTAATTAGGACAGTTTGAGGAATGTGAATATCATTTCCTGTGATTTAATTCTTATAACATTTATAATTCTAACAGTTGCAGTTAAATAGCCTGGGTGCCTTTCTGGTTCCTGTTTACCAGTAATGATTATATTTGGCCCATTCCTTAACCTTGTGTTAGCATTTGGCACTCTTCATGAGTTGGCCAAAACAAAATAAAAAATTCAGCCATGTGCTACTTCAGAAAATGAGAATTATATTAATTTTAACTAAAAGTTATTATAAAGGAATCATTATATACATCTAGTAAAGGTGATGTCTAGATTGAGTTGGCCTATGCAGACTGTGACAGTCTCAGCAACTTCTAACTTCTCTTCTTCAGTAACATTTTTTCCTGTCTGGATGGCAACATATATTTTTTCTCCTTTATCTTTATGTTTTTGTAACTTCACCAAGATATGTCAAAATGTAAATGTCAGTATTATTTTTTTCTCTGGGACACGACATTTTTCAGTTTCAAAATTAGTCATCTAAGTTTTACCATTCTTAAATTTTGATAAATATTTGTTGTAACACAACCATTACAGTCCCATCATAATAAAAATATAGAACATTTCTATCATCTCAGAAAATTTCCCTTGCAAGGGGCTGTTAATATTATTCTCTTATTATTCTTCAGAAGTTCGGAGCTCTGTAGCAATGTCCCTTTATTCTTTAATTTAAAAACAAAATTTTCAACACAACAATGTAAATCATCTATACTCCAATAAAAATTTTTTTTAATTTCATAATTTATTATTTACTTACTGAAATATATTTAACATACATTGTGCAGATTTAAGGCATACAACATGGTTTATTTTTTTGACACATTTATGTATTGTAATATGATTGCCATTGTAGCAATAATTAGCTCCTCTATCATGTTACATAATGATTGTTTCTATTTTAGTGGTTGGAATAATTTAGTTCTAGTTTCTTAGCAACTTTGATGGTCATAATACAGTATTGTTCTCCACAGTCATTATACTGTGCATTATATCTCAGAGCTTATTTACTACTCATTAGAAGTTTGTACCCTTAAACAATATCTGTCCTATGTCCCACTTGGAATCCCCTGTAATAATCATTTTACTTCCTGTTTTTATAAGTTTGGCTTTTTTAGATAGCACATATAAATGATATCATATAAAATTGTCATCTTCTGCCTGGCTTATCTCGCTTAACATAATGTGCTCAAGGTCCATGCTTATTGTCCTAAATGGCAGGATATTCTCTTTCTCATGGCTGAGTTGTAGTCTATCATATCAATATATATAGCACATCTTTATCTATTCTTCCATTGATGGGCACTTATGTTGTTTCCATATCTTGGCCACTGCTGCAATAAACATGAGAGTGCAGCTATCTCTTAAGTATCCTTTTAACATTTCTTTTGTGTATATACCCAGAAGTTGAGTTGCTGAATCATATGGTAGATATATTTTTAATTATATTGAGGGTGCTCCGTACTGTTTTCCACAGTGATTGAACTGGTTTACATTCCCCACACACTGTAAAATGGTTTCACTTTTCTCCACATCCTTGTGAGCACTTGTTATCTCTTGTCTTGATGATACCCATTCTAACAGGTATGAAGTGATATCTCATTGTGGTTTTGATTTTCATTTTTGATTATGAATGTTGTTCAGCATTTCTTCATGTACCTGTTGGCCATTTGTATGTCTTATTTGGAAAAATGTCTGTTTTGTTCTTCTGCCCGTTTTTAAATCACTTTTGTTGTTATTGAGTTGTATGAGTTCTCTGTATATTTTTAATATTAACTCCTTATCTGATATATGGTGTGTGAAAAATCTCCCATTCTGTAGGTTGCCTTTTCAGTTGTTAATTTTTTCTTTTGATATGCAGAAGATTTTAAGTTTAATGTAGTCCCATTTCTTGATATTTTCTTTCATTGTTTTATGCTTTTGGTGACATATTCAGAAAATTATTGCCAATACCAATGTCAAGAAACTTCTCTACATTTTCTTCTAGGAGTTTAATGGTACCAAGTTTTATGTTTAAGTCTTTACTCCATTTAGAGTTAATTTTTGAGTGCTGTAAGACAGAGGTCCAATTTCATTATTGTGCATGCCTTTACCCAGTATTCTCTAGCACCATTTGTTAAAAAGACTTTTTACCATAGCGTGTTCTGTGCTCCTTTGTCAAATATTAGTTTACCATATACACGTGGATTTAATTCTGAGCTCTCTATTCTGTCCCATTGGTCTATTTTTAAGCCAGCACCATACTGTTTTTATTACTGTATCTTTGTAGTATAATTTGAAATCAGGAAGTGTGATACCTCCAGCTTTATTCTTTTTTTCCCCAGGATTGCTTTGGCTATTCAGAGCCTTTAGTGGTTCCATACAAATTTTAGGATTGTTTTTTTCTATTTCTGTTAAGAATGCCTTTGATATTTTTATGGAGAGTGTTGAATCTATAGATGGATATGGGTATTATGGATATTTTAACAGTGTTAATGCTTCTGATCATGAACATGGGATGTCTTTACATTTGTTTGTGTCATCTTCAATTTCATTCAACAAAGTTTTGCAGGTTTCATTGTACATATATTTTACTTCCTTGGCTAAAGTTATTCCTAGGTATTTTATTGTTTTTGATTCTATTGTGAATGAAATACATTTCTTTATTCCTTTTTCAGATGTTTTATTTTTAGTTTATAGAAATGCAACTGATTTCTTTATGTTGATTTTGCATCCTGCAACTTGACTGAAATCATTGATTATTTCCAATAGTTTTTTTTCATTAGTCCTTTGTGATTTTCTGTATACAGAATCATATCATCTGCAAATATTGAAAGTTTTACTTCTTTCTTTCTAATTTGGATGCCCTTTATTTCTTTGACCTCCTTAATTGCTCTAGCTAGGACTTCCAGCACTACATTGAATAAGAGTGTTGAGAGTGAGCATCCTTTTCTTGTTCTTGATCTTAGAGGAAAAGTTGTCAGTTCTTCTCTGTTGAGCATGATGATAGCTGTAGGTTTCTCTTATGGCCTTTATTAGGTTGAGGTATATTCCTTCTATACCCAATCTGTCATTTATTGATTTGTTTATGTTACTAGTCTTGAAATATATATATATATATATGAGAGAGAGAGGGAGAGAGAGAGAGAGAGAGTCATGAATTATAGACCTTTAAATGTGTTCTTGAATTTGGTTTGCTAATATTCTGTTGAGAATTTTATCATCTATATTCAGCAGGGATATTAGTATAGTTTTCTTGTAGTGTACTTATCTGGCTTTGGTATCAGGGTAATGCTGGCTTCACAGAATTAGTTTTGAAGTGTTTGCCCCTTTTCAATTTTTTATATACATTTTAAGGATTGAAATTAATTCTTCTTAGAAGTTTGGTAGATTTTGCCAGTAAAGCTGTGTAGTCCTGGAGTATTCCGTGTTGGGAGTTTTTTGATTACTGATTCAATCTCTTTACTCATTATTGGTCTGTTCAAATTTTTCATTTCTTCCTGATTCTGTCATAGTACATTGTGTGTTTCTGGAAATTTATCTATTTCTTCAGAATTTTCTAATTGGCTGCCATTTAATTGTTCATGGTAAGTCTTCTATGCTTCTATATATTTGTGTAGTATTTGTTGTAATGTCTCCTCTTTCATTCACATGTTATTTATTTGAGACATCTCTTTTTTTTCTTATTCTAGTTAAAGGTTTGTCAATTTTGTTAAAATTCTTTTAAAAACCACTTATAGTTTTATTGTTTCTGGTCTCTGTTTTATTTATTTCTGCTCTGATCTTTGTTATTTCCTTTCTTCTGCTAACTGTACTAATTTTAAATTATTTTTTCTAGTTCCTTGAGGTGTAAAGTTTGGTGTTTATTTAAGATCATTCTAATTTCTTAATATGTGCATTCATAGCTTTAAACTTTCTTCTCAGAACTGCTTTTACTGCTTCTCATAAGTTTTGGTATGTTGTGTTTCCATTTTTGTTTGTTTCAAGATATTTTTTTATTTCCCTTTTGATTTCTTCTTTGACCCATTGGTTTTTCAGAAGTAACAATATATTGTTTAGTTTCTACATATTTAGATTTTCCATCTATCCTTTTGTTGTTGATTTCTATTTTCACACCATTGTGGTCAGAAAAAAAAATAGTTGGTATGATTTCAGTCTTCCTAAATTTGATAAGATTTGTAAGATACACTCTTTTTTTTTTTCCCCTAGATGACTTTAAGATTCTTTTTTTATCACTGGTTTTTGACAGTTTTATTATAATGTATTTTGGATAAGATCTTTTTGCACTGAGATAATAGGGTGTTCTATTAGCTTTGTGGCTTGTATGTTTAATTCCTCCCCCAAGTTTGGGAAGTTTTCAGCTATTCTCTAAATAGACTCTTTGTCCCCTCTCCCTCTCCTTCTGTTAGAGATTTGTTTGTTTAATATTCGCCTTTCTGATCAAATTTCATAGATCTTGTAGGGTTTCTTCACTTTTAAAAATCTAAGTTCTCTTCTTTAAACTGAAATTATTTCTATATGCCTGTCTTCCAAGTCTCTTAATCTGTTTTTCATTTGGTCTGACCTGTTATCTATGTTCTCTATTGCTTTCTACATCTCATTCATTGAATTTTTCAGCTCCAAAATTTGTTTGTTTTTTTTCTAAATTTCAATCTCTTTGGTAAAAACTCCTTCTGTTTATTAATTTTATTCCTGAGTTTATTAAATTGCCTTATGAGTTTTCTTGTAGCTTATTGAATTTCTTCTTAACAGCCGTTTGAATTCTTTACCAGTTAGAACACAATTTTCTATGTATTTGAGTTTGATTGCTGGAGAAATATCATTTTATTTTTGTGATACCCTATTTTTTTTTATTTTTTCATAGTGTTTGATGATATGCACTTGTGCTTTCACATTTGAATAGCAGACACTTTGAATTTACGTTTTCTTTGTTTCTTACAATTCAACAGGCCGGTTATTAGAAACCTTACTTTTGTATTTTAGAAGGTGGCACTCTACCTCAATTTTGTGGTTTCTCCTCCTGGAGCTGGCACTCCTGGCTGCACTCTGACAGCACAGGAACTAGCAGTAGAGTGGGAGGTGGTGTGGGCTTAGCACCTGGGGCTTTCTAGGTTGACCACAGCCCAGTAGGGGGATCCTGTAGTGGGGCATTCTAAGAAGTCTGTGGGTGGATCTCCTATGGAAATCCCAAATCACACAACAGGAATGAATTCCTTCAGTGCCCTTTAATATTTTTGTCAGCCTCGTTCCCTTTCCTCTCTACCCCCAGTCACAGAAGTCCCTCCTCAGAGATCTGGGTGTTGCTTGAGAAGAATTTGTACCTCCAGCTGCAACCTGAACTAAGGCAGCTGGATGGCTGCTCACCACTTTTGCTTTCCACCACCTTTACTGGAGAAGTAACTCTGATGTCACCTAAAGCCCAATGTCTTGCATTGTTGCCCTGGGGAGGTGGGCCAACTTAGAGAGTTCCTCCATCTCTTCCACTCAAAACTAATCTCTGTTCCACTTAAATGGTGTGCCAGATTTCTCTGTCAGGCAGGCTGGAACTCCACAGATTCTCTATCCACTGTGTCCTGGTTCCCTTTTTCCAGGTCATGGAGAGTCAGTAGTAGGGCAGGCTCACCTACTTCCTTGGCTCTGCAGCCTGACCAAGGTGCTATCTGCTCACTTTTGAATTCACAGTTTGGTGCCATAATGCTAATGTCACTCCCCTTTTCATTCTTGATATTGGTACTTTGTGTTTCTTTCTTTTTTTGTTGATTTTTTAAAGAACTAGCTTTTGGTTTCATTGATTTTATTTCCTATTATTTCTGTTTCCAATTTCATTGAGTCTGCTCTTGCCATTATTATTCTTTCTGCTTATTTGGGATTTACTTATTTTATTTTACTTCTATATCTAGTTTCTTCTGGTAGAAGTTTGGACCATTAATTTGAGACCTTTATTTTTTTAATATAAATGTTTAATGATATAAATATTCCTCTAAGCACTGCTTTATGCTTTAGCTGCATCTCATAAATTTTGATGTTGCGTTTTCATTTTATTCTCTTCAGAACATTTTCTAACATCTTTTGGGATCCCTTCTTTGACCCATGGGTTATTTATGGTGTGTTGTGTAATTTCTAAGTATTTTTGAATTTTCCAGACATCATTCTGCTATTGAAGTCTATTTTTTTAATTGTTGTCAGCATATGTATTCTTCCATGTTCATAAATTTTGAAGAGTATTTTTAAGGCCCCAAGTATGGTCTATTTTGATAAGTATTCCTTGTTAACTTGAAAGAAAGTGTATTCTTGTCTTATTGGGTGCAATCTTCTTTAAATGTCAACCAAATCAACTTGTTTGATAGTGTTGTTTGATTCTTCTATGTCCTTACTCTTTTTTTAATCAACTTGCTCTATTAATTGTCAGTATTGAAGACTCTAAGGATGACAGTGGACTTGCTTCTCTTTTACTTTTTTATGTTTTGGCCATATGTTTTAGAGGCTCAGTTATTAGCTGTATATGCATTTAGAATTATGACTTTTGATGAATTGGCCCTTTACCATTATGCAATTTTTAAAATCTCTGGTGATATTCTTTGTTTTGCAATTTACATTGATAGTAACATTACCCTGCCAGCTATTTTTTGTGAATATGTTTTGCACATAGTGTCTTTTTAGATCACTTTATTTTAAAACTGTCTATATCATTATTTTTTTTGGGGGGGCAAATCTTATTAACATATTTATTACACATGTTTTTAAATGTAATTTTTGTATGGTTGGGCTTAAACTTACCATCTTGTTTTTCATTTTCTGTTATTTCTGATCTACACTTTGTTCATTTTTCCCCTCTTTTCATGTCTTCTTTTGGATTAACTGAGTATTTTTGTGATTCAGTTGTGTCTTCACTGTTGATTGATTAGCTGAACTTCTTGGTTTTAAAATTGAAAGGTTGCTTTAAATTTATTCTATATATCCTTAGTTATCAGAGTTTACCTTCACATAAAATTATACTGCTTTATGTATATTGTAAGAACATTAAAATAGTATACTTCTAATTTCTCTGCCTATTCTTTTGGCCATTGTTTTCATACATTTTGTGATAGTATATGTTATAATACTTTTTTACTATTTATGTTTTGAACGTTAAATTTTATTTTTAAAATTAATTAAGAACTATTTTTGTGTAACTACATTTTACCATTTCCATTTTACCATTTATTTGTGTAAATACAAACTTCCACTTGGTATTATGTCATTTTTCAATGGAGAACTACCTTTCATATTTACTGCATCACAGGTTTACTGACAAGAAATATTTTAAGTTTTTTTTTCCAAAAAAGATGTTTATTTTTGACTTTTAAAACTTGCTTTTACACTTTTGTGTCTGGCTTAAAATAAGCTTTTTAAAGTAATAGTTTTAAATTCACAGAAAAAATGAGAAGTACAGAGCAATCCCATTTACTCTGAGACCTCTTTCCCCTGTTATTAATATCTTACATAAGTATGGTCATTTGCTATAATTAATGAGCTAATATTATTAGTAGTAATAAAACCCCATGGTTTATTCAGATTTTCTTAGTTTTTATCTAATGTTCTTCTTCTGTTCTAGGGTCCCATCCAGGGCCACTTTACATTTAATTATCATGTCTCTGCAGACTCCTCTTGGCTTTGAGAGTTTCTCAGACTCCTTTTGTTTTTCATGTTCTTGACTGTTTTAAGGAGTACTCATCAGCTATTTTGTAGGACGTCACTTTGTTTATTTGTCTTTGTTTCTCATGATTAGACTTGGGTTATACATTTTGGGGATGAAGGTAATAGATATAAAATGCCACTTTTATCATATCTTAATGGTAATCAACATGATATATGGATGTTGATACTGATCTTAAGCACCAGACTGATACAGTCTTTGCCAGGTTTTTCCACTATATTCCCCTTTCCATTTTGTATTCTTTTTAAGGAAGTGATATATGCAGCCCACAGTTAAGAAGTGAGGAGTTTTATTTGTATCAGTATGGACTCATTAATATTTATTTTATACTTTGGATTATAACCCAATACTATTTTATTCAGTTTTTCAAAATGTTTTAGCTTAGGCTACTGGGAGCTCTTTCATTTGGCTTCTGTGTCCCTTTGACATATCCTCACTGGTGTGTGTATGTGTGTGTGTGTGTGTGTTTGTGTGTGTGTTTTAAGTACTTTCTTACTTTCTGGCACTGCAAAATGTTCCCAGCTTATGTTATATTTCCTGCCAAGTCCTAGAATTAGACATTTTTCCTAAGAATCTTAGTTCCTTTTATTGGGGAATAGTATTGGAACACAAGTACTGGGTGAGCTCATTGCTACTGGGTGTCATTGTTTTTAAGTTCTCTCATCTGACAGATCATGGGAATGTTTGTGTTTACTAACCCACTATAAATACATATCTATACATATTTCATTAGCCTTATCTGATTGAATTAGGGAAGGGTGCCTGTGTTCATGATAACACAAAATAAAAACTACAGCACTTAATACTTCAGAAAAAGATAGCCCATGTTTATATGTTTATAAATACATTTATATTTGTTTGTGACCACAGGTGTGTATTTATAATTATTGATAATTTATTATCATTTATTGTGTTTGCCCATGCTGACAAATCAGATTGGTCCTTCTTATCCTAGACAGAGAACAAAAGGCAAAATGATTCAACAAAGAAGCAATTCCACTACTGGGTATATACCCTGAGAAAACCATAATTCATAAAGACATATGTACCCCAATGTTCATTGCAGCACTATTTACAATAGCCAGGACATGGAAGCAACCTAAATGTCCATCGACAGATGAAAGGATAAAGAAGACGTGGTACATATATACAATGGAATATTACTCAGCCATAAAAAGGAATGAAACTGGGTCATTTGTAGAGATGTGGATGGACCTAGAGTCTGTCATACAGAGTGAAATAAGTCAGAAAGAGAAAAATATCGTATATTAATGCATATATATGGAATCTAGAAAAATGGTACAGATGAACAAATTTGCAGGGCAGGAATAGAGACACAGATGTAGAAAACAGACGTGTGAAAACAGTGGGGGAAGGGGGTGGGATGAATTGGGAGATTAGGATTGACGTATACATACTACCACATGTCAGATAGATAGTGGGTACATGCTATAAAGCACAGGAAGCTCAGCTCGGTGCTCTCTGGTGACCTAGATGGGTGGGATGGGAGGGTGGGAGGGAGGTCCAGGAGGGAGGTCCAAGAAGGAGGGGATATATGTATATATATAGTTGATTCGATTCATTGTACAGTGGAAATTAAAACAGCATTGTAAAGCAACTATACCCCAATAAAAAAAAAGGAAAAAATTATATCTATATTAAACATGAGTTCATACTGATATCTCCAACTTTAATTCATCACCACATAGATCACTCTATCCTCTTCCTTTGCCTTATTTGTAAATTAACATGACAGCAATGAGAAATATGGCTTCCACCATGTGCCATTCATTTACTTAATTGTTCATTTCTAATAGCCATATATAGTAGTTTCTGAATTGTTAACCTCTACTCCCTTGTGAGAGAACATTATCAACCAGAGTACACTGCTTATGTGAAGTTTCTTATGATGAAATTTACAGACTCCATTCATTCCCAAAGTTACTTAGCACAGTATCTTCTCTCATCATCCTCTTCAGTGAATTTGCTTTATACTTTTCCACAGTCTACATTCTTTTCCAGGGTCCCATGAATTTTAAATGATTTTTTGTACTTTGTTTAAATTAAGTGTGCTTTGGAGTTCTGTGGGTCTTGATAAATTTATGTCCTGTATCCACTCTTAGAGTGTCAGTCAGTATAGTGTTGCCGCCCTAAAAGTTCCCGTGTGCTTCATATATTCAGTACTTTTCAATTCTTTCAATGCCCCAACAACCACAGATTTAAACATTTTTTCTTTATATTTTGCCTTCTCCAGAATGTAATACAGTTTGTGTCGTACACTGTGTAGCCTTTTCAAACTAGCTTCTTTCACTCAGAAGTATGCATTTAAAGTTCACCCTTGTCTTTTTATGGTTTGACAACTCATTTCTTTTTATCACTGAATAATATTCCATCGTATGGATGCACCACAGTTTATCTATTCACTTATCACCTGCTTCCAATTTATGGCAATTATGAACAAAGATGCTGTAAATGTTGGCACTCAGGTTTTGGTATGGATATAACTTGTCAAATCAACTGCATACTATTTAGTACGAAAGTACTATTGTTAGATCATATGATAAAACTATATTTAACCTTGTAAAAGACCAACAAACTCTTCCAAAATTGTTGTACTATTTTGCATCTCCACCAATAATCAGTAAGAATTCCTCCTGCTCTGAGTACTCACCAGCATTTAATGTTGACCATTTTTTGGATTTGAGCTGTTCTAATAAGTGTGGAATTTCATTGTTTTAATTTGCAATTCTAAAATGCCAAACGGTGTTGAGCATCTCTTCATATGCTTATTTGCCATCTATATATCTTCTTTGGTGAGATGTATGTTCAGAAGTTTTGCCCATTTTTATATCGGGTTGTTTTTTCTTATCATTGAGTTTTAAGATTTCATAGTGTACTTTGGATTCAATTCTTTTATCATATATGTGTTTAGAAAGTATTTTGTCTCATTCTGTGGCTTGTTTTTTCTCAATATTTTTGATTTGCTCTTAGATTTCTGAAAACCTAGTATGACTGTTCTACAGCACCACTTTCTTTCTGTACCTTATTCTTACTCTGGTTGCAGTCTACTTTTGATTGGTACTCAGCGCAACACTCACAGTCGGATCAGATTTTCTCATAAAATCTCAGCCGCCGTCCTGACCTGTGCTCTCAAATCTTAGTGGTTATATTTTTTAGCATTTTTGTCCCTCCCCTATTTGTGGTGTCCTTGTAGCAGTTGAGAGTCTTAGATAGAGCATGGTTCCTACAGTCTCCCACCAAGTGACAGCAGTCTTTTGCTTTGGATCAGTTTAGGATCATGAGAACAAGTGGATTTTCTGTCACTCCCTCTGTGTGAAATTGCTTTTAGTTCTACCCAACCACAGGGGCAGTTTTGCCTGGGATCAGGCTCGTGGAGGGTTGTTTGCCATTTTGTCAATGGCAGACATCTTTCCATTTGTATGAGAGAAAGAACTAGATTTCATGCCTGTCTATGAGCAGCATCCCATCAACTCCTGCACATATGTGGCCACCTTAGGTTTCCTGCTGTACCCATAATCTTTTTTTGCTAGAACCATTTGAGACCCTTGCAAAATGGCTGGTGAGTAGGGAAAAGCAAAATCACCTCTTTATTGGGGATCTCAGAGAGTCTAAACTGTTTCATACTAATCTACACACGGCCCATAAAAATGCATTTAACCTCATTTGTTATTTTTTTACATGTTTTTATGGATGACACCTCTTTCTGTGCTTGTCTGTGGGCAAAGGTTGTTGCCCAACACCCGTTGTGTGTTGTCTTTCCCTAGAGGAGATTGTTACCATTTAGAATTCAATATACTTAATTGACGACCTCAGCTTTCTTATATAAACCAAAAATAGTTATGATGTTTTAGATTATTTGGCTTTTCCTTGTTGTTAGTGTGAGAACAACATTCTTTTATGGATCCTACAAGGAAACAGAGCTCTTCAGATTGTTTCTTAATTCAATTAGTGAGATGTTGTCATTGGTTTGACAGTTATTGGAGTTATTATATTGGACATTTGATAGATTACTTACATATTTTGGACAGGAGGTATAAAAGTAGCATTGCCTATAAAGGATGCATTAAAATGTGTGTAGTCATATATCACTGAAAATATATTTATATTTATACATATGTGTATATGTATACACATATATTTTAAGAGCAAAGGCTTGATACATATGAAATGTTTACTTGTTTAATAGGCAAATATAAAATAAATTATGGTACATCTATAATATTGAGTAAAAAGTAAATATGAAAGGAACAAGAATGATTATATATCTATATATGTATATAGATGGGTTTCCCAGTATATAGGTAAGACTAAAAATTATGTACACATTTTTATAATAAAACAAATAACTTTGTGTATGAATACATATATTTGCACAAACAAAGGAAAAAGATTTGACATGTATAACTGGATTGGAATGGAGACATTTTGACTGTAGTTTAGATAAATTTATAATTATGTTTATTGTTGCAAGAAATATGTCTTAATTTTGTAATTGAAAAGACAAATACCTCCACACATACTTATTTGGTATGCTGACTGACTAATTTTTTTTTTTAATTGGGGTACAGTTGCTTTACAATGTTGTGTTAGTTTCTGTTGTACAATGAAGTGAATCAGCTATATGTGGACCTCCCATCCATCACCCCCCCATCACATCCATCTAGGTCACCACAGACCACCGAGCTGAGCTCCCCGTGCTATATAGCAGGTTCCCACTAGTTATCTGTTTTACACATGGGAGTGCACATATGTCAATCCCAATCTCCCAATTCATCCTATCTCCCCTCCCCACCCTGGTGTCCACTTGTGTGTTCCCTACATCTACATCTCTATTCCTGCCCAGCAAATAGGTTCATCTGTACCATTTTTCTAATAGATTCCACATACACGTGTTAATATACGATATTTGTTTTTCTGACTTACTTCACCCTGTATGAAAGACTCTAAGTCCATCCACATCTCTACAAATGACCCAATTTCATTCCTTTTTATGGCTGAGTAATATTCCATTGTATATACGTACCACATCTTCTTTATCCTTTCATTTGTCGATGTACATTTAAGTTGCTTCCATGTCCTGGCTATTGTAAATAGTGCTGCAATGAATATTGGGGTGCATGTGTCTTTTTGAATTACAGTTTTCTCAGGGTGTATGGCCAGTAGTGGGATTGCTACTCATTTTAATTTTAATGTAGGAATTAAGAGGTCAGAAGCTTCCTTTTCTGTGATTCTTTTTATTTTTTATTTTTTTCTGTATGAGCAATGATGAGATATGGCCGTGCTGAAACTTTTTCTACCTTAGGGCCATATTTACCACTGCACACGTTTTGAAATTTGTTTCCATAATCTTATAGCTCTATGTGCACTATAAAATTAGGATCACCTAAGGAGAACTCACGTCTGAATAGTTTGATGATGGCAAATCTTCTACTCTTTTGTTTACTCACTAAATATATATTATTTCAACATAAGCCCTTCAGCAATTAAAAGAGTCCTTAAAATAACTTTGATAAAATTCCAATAAATAAAAATGTTAAAAACTGCCGAGTTAATGACAGCTAAGATACTGATCCTTCTAAAAACTCTGAAAGTATGGGCCCCAATTTGGATCATAGAGAAAGTTTCCTGAGTCAGAGAAGCACACACAATAAATATGCTGTATATTAAGATCATAGCAGAGCACTTCCTGGCACTCAGTATTTGACTCTAGTTTTCATGGTGGCTGAGAATATTTCAAAAAATCCCATTCATCACTTATAGTTCTCTTTTTCTAGGACTGATCCCAGAAGCCAGAATCATGAGCAACTGTCTCATTTCTGCCAAGTAGTTATCTATTAAGGTTTGTGTGGTTTTGCTGCCTGCATTTGTTGCCATGAGGTTATACGTTCCATGGGTTCTTTAAACAAGTTGTGAATAAATGCCACATTTCATGTTACAGTCTTGTGTGTCTGCCTTTACCTTTTCATTCCCTTTAGTATTTTCCTCTTTTTCTCATTCTTTATCCTTCTTTCCTTCCTCTTCTTATGTTTCCTCTCTCTCCCTTCCTCCCTCTACCTTTCTTCTCTTCTTATGGTTTGTCCATTTCCTCCACCTCCTAATTCTCTTACTTTATCCCCTTCTTTTTCCTTATTTCCTATTTTCTCCCTCCTTTTCTTTTAAATGGTTCTCCTTCCTTATTTCTTCGAGTTTTTCCTTTTCTTGACTTTGGTCTCCTACCTGCAATATATTGGAGTTGGATAATGGTCTTTAAATTACCTACTACCATCATTCCTAAAACACTTTTTATTTTAAGGTTTAAAACTATCATAGAATCTGTTTTTCTCAGGAAGTGTTAAGGAAATACTATATGGGAGCTGGTAGCTATAGGTAGTTAATCAAGATGTTTTTTCTAGATGAGGTGAATATACAGGATTTGGAGAAATTGATGGATATAAGATTAGAAGAAATTAAGACATGGCACATTTTAATTAATGGATAGAGTGTGAATAAGTGGAGTGACTGTGTACAGTAGATAACTATTCTTTCCCATTATAGTCAGCAACCATTCTATCCCTTCCTTGAGCTAACTGAATTCTATACCTTCCTAGAGCTAATCCATGTTCTGCAGAGGGGCAGGCCCCTCTCCAGCCCTAGGGAGTAAATTGTGATTGGCATGGGGTAGGCATGTGATACAGTTTTAGACAATGATTGTGAGGGTAGGAGGCCTACCAGAAGACTCTAGGAAAGGTTTGCTTGAGTTGTATAACATTTTATAAAGAGACTTTTAAACAGTTCCTCTTTTACAACTTATCTTTGACATGTCAGTGTGTGGCACGTAAAATTTTATCAACTCTCTAGGGCCATGAAGGAGGCTAAGCTGAAAAGAACATGCTGAGGGTTACAGACTGGAAAAATGGAAGGTACTTGGGTCTTTAAGGAAAGTGTTGAGGCACTGTATTAATCAACTTTTATCATGGCCCTGCTTCAGATTTCTGATAATGTAAGATCATGAATTCTCTTATCACTTAAGCCTTTTGGAGTTGTTTCCCAGTTATTTGCAGTCATAAACTTTGTAATATAATAGAAAATATCCTATAGATAATAAGATTTTTTTTTTTGGTGGGGGGAGCCAAAGTCTATTTTTGTGAAGAAAACTGACATTAAGGAAAACAACATAACTGAATTCCTTGAGGAGAGAGTTTAGATGTGATAGGGTTGGCAATAATGACCAATAGTAGTATCCTAAACAGTGAAAACACCTGATGAAACCAGTGTTTTAGAGTGATTATTCTAATAGTTATTTGCAAAAGAGACTGCTGTAGAAGGATTTAGATGTTTAGGAAGGTGTGATTATATAGACTTTGAGTCCTGTGACATGCAGCCAAAACAGTTTCCAAGATATCCAGAGTGGTTTTTTGTTTTGTTTTGTTTTGTTTTTAAGCAGATGTTCTGTTTTGGCAATGCCTTAGGTAAAATTTTGATGCCGGGGAATAGACTAAAATATTTACTACCTTCTGGCCATTCATTTTTTAAAAGTTAAAATGTACTTCACAAACCATGTAATTCCCTCATTTAAAGTGTACAGTTCAGTTTTGTTTAATATATCCACAGGATGTACAGCCATCATCAAAATCTAATTTTAGAACATTTCATCACCCTGCCTCCTGAAAATCCCATTCCCTTCAGCAGTCATTCCCTACTCCTTCTGTACTGTCACTCCCCTTCCTACCTCAGCCACAGGAAAATACTAATCTATTGATACTTTCTGTCTCTATAGATTTGCCTGTTCTGGACTCTCATATATAGGAAATCACATAATACATAGTCTCCTGTGACTGACTTCTTTCACTTAGCATAAATGTTTTCAAAGTTCACCCATGTAACTTTTATTTGTATTTCATTCTTTAATTGTTGAAAATATCCCATTATATGAATATTCTGTATTTTGTTTATTCTTTCACTAGTTGATAGACATTTTGGCTGTTTCCACTTTTTGGTTATTATGAATAATTCTGCTATTAACAATCATGTACAAGCTTTTGTGTTGATACATGTTTTTAATTCTTTTGACTATATGCCTAGGAGTAAAATTGCTGGGTGACATGGTAACTCTATGGTTAAAACTTGAGGAGCTGATATGCTATTTTAAAAGTGGCTGCGCCATTTTGTATCCCCACTAGCAAAGTATGAGAGTTCCAATTTTCCATTTCCTCACCAATACTTGTTATTGTCATTTTAATTTTAGAGATTTTAGTGAATGTTAAATGATATCTCATTGTCACTAATGATGCTGAGTATTTTATCTTGTGCTTACTGGCCATTTGTACATCTTCTTTGGAAAATTTTCTATTAAAATCCCTTGTCCATTTTTTTTTTAACGTCTTTATTGGAGTATAATTGCTTTACAATGGTGTGTTAGTTTCTGCTTTATAACAAAGTGAATCAGCTATACATATACCTATATCCCCATATCTCCTCCCTCTTGCATCTCCCTCCCTCCCACTCCCCCTATCCCACCCCTCTAGGTGGTCACAAACCACCGAGCTGATCTCCCTGTGCTATGCGGCTGCTTCCTACTAGCTATCGGTTTTACATTTGGTAGTGTATATATGTCTATGCCACTCTCTCACTTTGTCCCAGCTTACCTTTCCCCCTCCCCGTATCCTCAAGCGCATTCTCTAGTAGGTCTGCATCTTTATTTCCGTCCTGCCCCTAGGTTCTTCATGACCTTTTTTTTTCTTTTTTTTTTTTTAGTTTCCTTATATATGTTAGCATACGGTATTTGTTTTTCTCTTTCTGACTTACTTCACTCTGTATGATAAACTCTAGGTCCATGCACCTCACTACAAATAACTCAATTTCGTTTTTTTTTATGACTGAGTAATATTGCATTGTATATATGTGCCACATCTTCTTTATCCATTCATCTGTTGATGGACACTTAGGTTGCTTCCATGTCCTGGCTATTGTAAATAGAGCTGCAATGAACATTGTGGTACATGACTCTTTTTGAATTATGGTTTTCTCAGGGTATATGCCCAGTAGTGGGATTGCTGGATCATATGGTAGTTCTGTTTTTAGTTTATTAAGGAACTTCCATACTGTTCTCCATAGTGGCTGTATCAATTTACATTCCTACCAACAGTGCAAGAGGGTTCCCTTTTCTCCACACCCTCTCCAGCATTGATTGTTTGTAGATTTTTTTGATGATGGCCATTCTGACAGGTGTGAGATGATATCTCAGTGTAGTTTTGATTTGCATTTCTCTAATGATTAATGATGTTGAGCATTCTTTCATGTGTTTGTTGGCAATCTGTATATCTTCTTTGGAGAAATGTCTATTTAGGTCTTCTGCCCATTTTTGGATTGGTTTGTTTGTTTTTTTTGATATTGAGCTACATGAGCTGCTTGTAAATTTTGGAGATTAATCCTTTGTCAGTTGCTTCATTTGCAATATTTTCTCCCATTCTGAGGGTTGTCTTTTCATCGTGTTTATGGTTTCCTTTGCTGTGCAAAAGCTTTTAAGTTTCATTAAGTCCCATTTGTTTACTTTTGTTTCTATTTCCATTTCTCTAGGAGGTGGGTCAAAAAGAATCTTGCTGTGATTTATGTCATAGAGTGTTCTGCCTATGTTTTCCTCTAAGAGTTTGACAGTGTCTGGCCTTACATTTAGGTCTTTAATCCATTTTGTGTCCATTTTTAACTTGCCTGAGTTTTCTGTGGGTTGTCATTTTACTTTCTTGATGATGTGCTTTGAAGCATAAATGATTTTAATTCTGATGACGTCCTGTTTTTGCATTTTTTTCTTTTCATGCTGTGCTTTTGGTGTTGTATCTAAGAAACAATGCTTAATCCAGTGAAGATTTTCCTCTTTTCTTTTCTCCTAGGAATTTTATCATTTTAGGTCTTTATTTTAGGCTATGATCCACTTTTTTGGTATGTGATATAAGGAAAGAGTCCAAATTCATTGTTTTGCATGTAGACATCCAGTTTCCCAGCACTGTTTGTTGAAAAGATTCTCTTTTGTAATGTGACTTTGCAATTCCTCCCGTCAAGTATTTAGTCTATTTCCCCACCCCTTAAATTTTGGCTCGGCTTGTGAGCATTATTTTTGTTAGAGAGGGGTCCACCAGTTTCCTTACTCTGCTATTCCAGAAGTTGGCTCTGGCCCTTCAATTTCAAAACAACTTTTTAAAGAGAAAAAAAAAAACATGAAAATGGATTTGGTAAAGTGTTCATAATTTAAGATTATTATGCATTAATATGTTAAAAATCTGTATATTTAAGAACAAATACTATAGAGAAGAAAAGGTGAGACCTTTTGAAGAGAATATGATTACTTTTTTTTCCTCCTGGAATTAAATTTAAAAAATGTAGAATTTTTTAAAAATTTGGTCTATCATTTGGAAGTAAAAAAATGTTACTTATTTTTCATAAATATTTCTTGTTTTGTTATTTTGAAAATAGCATGAATTAATCTGAGTATTAACACATCACAATTTCTTTTGCAATGTTATGAATAGACACTATTAAGTGTTATTCAAAACATCCACAGAGTTTCGAGCTGGTCTTGCCAAGAAGACCATTGTATATCATCTGGAAGTTGCTGAAAACTAAATTGCAAACTCTGCCAGCTATGACACGTGCTTATAGGTTAAAGTATGAAAGCTGCATAAGCAAGCAGCCAGAACAACTCTTCATATTTTAAGTTGTGATAATGGCTGGAGTATAATTCTGCACGGTGAAAACAACTAGTATCTTGATCTCAAAATGTGACAGATTATTCTAATCTTCAACTTTGGACAAATGTATACGATCTTGCAATAGAAGGAAATAAAATACTGGTTTATCGACTTTCATATGTAACTGCATTGAAGTTGTTGAAGTGAGTTATTTACTTTTTATTTTCTTATCAGCGTCTGTGCCAAGAATGTTGCATGTGACTCTTGGAGAGTCCTCTGAATTTTCTTTTAAGAGTCCTTTGATTTTTTGGATCAATAGTAAAAAGACTTTCTTTTTGACAGCTAATGTGTACTTAATTTATCATATTGGAAAAGCAATCATTGTTAATTATCATCAGTGACAAAATTTACATTAAGTATACATTATGGAGTATATGTCCAGCCACATACACAGCTGGTTATGTAACTTTAAGTAGTGTTTGAGACATAAATTTTGGTTTTTATTCATAAGTGAAATATTTACCACTGAATGTCTAGGGAAGGTATTAATCAGTAGTTAGTTTTGTGTCCAAAACCAGGGGGGCATCCTCAAAATAGAGAGTTGAGATCTGAGCCCTACAATGAGTTGCCAAAGTCAAGGTTAAGGGCATATTTTTCTACAAGACTGGCCTCAATTCAGACACCAGCCACAGGTTCAGGGGTTCCTGGGGCCACCCTTAGTTTCTTACCAGTTGGTTACAAATTTGGGTGTTCCAACTACCACTGTCATGTTTGACAGTTCCCTAGAGTGACTCACAGAACTCAAGTAAGCACTATACTTAGGAGTACAGTTTTATAATAGCAAAAGGATACAAATCAGAATCTGGCAAATGGAGAGAGACATAGAGCAAAGTCTGGCAGTGTTCCAAACGTGTAGCTTCTTTCATCCTCAGGGATGTGTTATTCTCCCAGCATTGAAGTGTGACAATAATCAGCGAGTATTGCCAACCAGGAAGCTCACCTGACCTTCAATTTCCAGAGTTTTTATTGGGATTTCATTGTGAAAACATTATTGAGTGAGTCATTGACCATGTGGTTGAACTCAATCTGTAGCTCCCTTCCCTACCATGGAGGTTGGGCTGGTTTCATATGGCTCAAAGCCCCAACCTCTAATCACATGGTTGGTCCTTCTAGCATGACCAAGCCCATTATGAGTCATTTTGTTAACATAAACTATCCAAAGACCCACCACAATCAACTCATTAGCATAAACCATCAGGTATGGTCCAAGAGGGCCACCTTGAATAACACAAACACTCCTATCACTAGAAAAATTCCAAGGGTTTAGAGGTTACTTCCCAGGAACTAGGGACAAATGTCAACCAAATTCTTTATCGCACAAGCCTAGTCCAGGTTATTGGTACAACAGCCTGATGCGCTACTTAATGTGTGAGATACATAAAATGTAGTTGATGATATCCATTACTATTCCTGTCTCATAAGTCTAGAGAATATAAATTCTTAGATGTCAGGTTGAAATGTTTATTCATCCACCTTGTTTTATTCTTCTCTAACATCTAAAAATATTTCTTCATGTAGTTGTAAGATGGCAGGGAAAAAAAGCTAAAATTGCAAAAAAAAAAAAAAAAAAAGAAACAATGTTTATACTTTATTGGACATTTACTGTACACATTTTAGAATTTTTTGGTAGTATCGATGCTAAGATTTTTCTTTACATTATATAAAATAAAAGATTTTCTAAGTAACTAAAAAAATTATACTCTAAAAGCTACTTAGCTTTAACCTAAACAATATTATATCAGAAATCATGGGTTTGATGGGTTAATTATTCTTTCTTCTGTTACACATTACAATAAGCAGAAAATTGCTAAAATTAAAACTTTAAGTGTACCACATAAAATTATCACATCGCTAGTGTGTGTACAACACTTTGAGAACACTTCGCATGAATTAAATTTCAAAGGCAAAGGAACACCATCTTAATATATACTCTTAAAGACTACCCTTGAAATTTACAATAGACTATTCACATAGGAATTTGCAAAACAACCCATGCATATATATTTCTTAAAGGAAGTTTATTTTCCCTAACTTAACTATTTTAACTGCTTCATTTTTTCTTCTATTCAATAAAGCATTTATTGAGTTTACTCAATTAACTATTATGGTTAATTTTATGCATCAACTTGACTGGGCCATAGGATGCCCAGATATTTGGTCTAACATTATTCTTGTTGTTTTTAGATGAGATTAGCATTTACGTCAGTAGACTGAATAAATCAGTTGCTCTCCCTAATGTCAGCGGACCTCATCCAATCAGTTGAAAGCCTGAATAGAACAAAAACACTCACTCTCCCCCAAGCAATAGAGAATTCTTCGTGCTAGACCGCCTTTGAATTGAGATATTGTGGGGGTTTTTGTTTGTTTTGTTTTGTTTTTTGGCTCTTCCTCTGTCTCATAGAAACTTGAGTTTTGTACAAGAACTAAATTACTTCTCTACTAGGTCTACACGTTGCTAACTTACCCTATAGATCTTGGATTTTTGGAATTGCCAATGTTCATAATTATGTGAGCCAATTCCTTATAATCAATCAATCTCAATCTCTATATATATGTTTGTGTGTGTGTGTGTGTGTGTGTGTGTTTTGTTTCTTTTGTGTGTATGTCTTTGTTTCAGTTGGTTTTATTTCTTTGGAGAATACTGACTAATATAATTGCTATGTGCAAGGAACTATGTTATGGCATCTAACTGGTCTTCCTGATAATTTACAGAGTCTCAAACTTAAGGATGCTTCTTCTATCTTTGATAGGTAATTTAAAAACTTTTTTAGTATAAATAAATGAAAATGTATTTTAAAAGTCAGGGATGCATCTTTGTGGGATAGATAATTTTTTGAGTTTGTGATTGTAAACAAATGAAAATTTCAATATGCAAAGAGTCAATAACTAGATTTACTCTACCTTTATTTGCTTTGCAGTTTTTTCCACAGTACTTTTTGCTATTTTCCAGAGATGAGATTCTTCAGGTATATAGCCCCTAGTCCTTGAGCTAATATGGCTTATCAGATGGTGGTTATAGTGGGGGTGTATCCAGAGGTGTTTTTCCATCAGGAAGAAATCATGATTCAAAAAAAAAAAAAAGCCTAACAAGGAATTTTTAATTTTTAAGTATCATTTTTCTTATTTCTGGGAATGGTTATGCAAAGCTATTAAAACTGTTTGCTTTTGTTGTAAAGGTATAAAGGAAATACAATTATATGCTTTTTAAGGAGTTCTCAGGTCCCAAATGAAAATTTTGTTTTTAGAGTTTCTATAATGGGATTCTATAATGGGAGATACAGAGTATTGGAAAAAATAATAAGAACGTTTTCTCAATCTAATCAGTGTTGCTCTCAAGATGTAGGGAACTGAACTAACAGATGTGATAACTGACAGGTGAATATTTCTAGGACTATTGAAGCACCTTTTCCTGGCTTTCTGCTCTCTTGTGTTGGAAGTTTCTGCCCTGTAGAATTTTTGGAACTCTCTGAAGGATACAGTAACCTTTTAATTGAAGGAAATGAAAGGATTTTCTTTTCCAATAAAATCATGTACACTTCAGAAGTTTAACATGATTTTTATTGAATGAATAATTTAGTTTAGAGATAAAATAAACACTGGACCAAATTTGATAACTAAATATCTGTGTAGATGAGATTGTGAAACTTTCCTTAATGGTATAAAACTATGTCTAAATTGATTATCTAACTATTCTACCCTCTGCCTGCTTCTGTAATGGAGTCTTTATGCTGAAAAAGATATGGCATTGCCCCACCCCAGCAGAATCTGAGTGGGTGGCAACTGTGTTTAAAAGCAGAGAGAAACCTGTCGTCACACATCAGAGCTCCTTTCAAGTTGTTAACCATTATTTGAGATTAGACCTTTAATTATGGAAATAAGTCATAAACTTACTAAAACCATGTCTAAAATGAATGAAGAAATAGTAGCTTTTAATTTTTACTTCTGCAGTCTTTCTTATAAGCTCTCAATGTCTGGGATATTTGAGAAAACAATAACAGAAACAGCTTTGCATTGACCAATTAATGGTACCTCAGTCTTTCTCTTTACATGATCTTTTTTGGCTGTGTTAGGTCTTTGTTACTGAACGCGGGCTATTCTCTAGTTGCGGCGAGCGGGGGCTACTCTTCGTTGCGGTGCAGGGCATCTCATTGGGTGGCTTCTCTTGTTGCAGAGCACAGGCTCTAGGCGCGCGGGCTTCAGTAGTTGTGGCATGCGGGCTTCAGTAGTTGTGGCTTGCGGGCTCTAGAGCGCAGGCTCAGTAGTTGTGGCACATGGGCTTAGTTGCTCCACGGCATGTGGGATCTTCCCGGAGCAGGGATCGAACCCGTGTCCCCTGCATTGGCAAGCAGATTCTTAATCACTGCACCACCAGGGAAGCCCTACATGATCATCTTTACATGACACATTCTCTTTGAGGAAAAAGCTTGTCTTCCAGTTGTCCTGTTATCATCCTCCTCTGTCTTTTCGTCACTGAAAGGACACCTGGTGTGACATTTTGTCCTTGCTGCCTCTGAGTTGAGTGGCTGATGTTAATTGGTTTCCATTAAGTGGTGGCTAGTCTCATCTAGACCTTTGGAACATTTTTACCAGGACTCATTGCTGAAGTCCATAGCCACCCATGTACTTCCAGTCAGGAAGTCCTTGTACACTGCAACCTCTTTGCCCTGATCTCATTACCCATTCATTCAATAATTATATGTGTTCTCCCCAAGCAAATAAAAAGAGAAGTTTTAGATAACCTTCACAGTATATCCAGGATGTGGGGAAAAAACTGTTTTCTCAAGTTTATCTCTCTAGTCACCTCCCTCTGATAATGCTGAGGCATATATCTTGTGTACGGTGGGAAGTGGTTTCAAGATAAATGACAAGCTTCCTTTGGAAGCCTAACCCTTCCCCTTGTTATCCCTAGGGAAGTAGCTATAGCCCAAAGTATCTTCTTAACTTACTGCTTGCTTCTATAACCCACACTTCAAGGTTTAGCCTCAAGGCAGATAGATGGCACAGAAGCATAAAAAGTACTGTGGCAACTAAATTCTTCAATTTTCTTTTATATCTCATTATTTTTCCATGCTCCTAAGGTCATGAATTGGGCCTCTTAATCTTTGTAGGAACTTCCACTATATTATATCCTCTTTCTTTCCTCTGACACAAAGTTGCTAAGCTTTATGTTAATGTGTTACAGGACAAAAATATATATATATTGGTATATTAATAAGGGGGCACCTGTAGGGAAGGAAGTATGTTTAAAATAATTTTTACATCCTGTTTTTATTTGTCTCGATAAATCCCTTGTGTGGAGAACATTTATTGTCATCTAGGTATTCCCCTACTTCTGAGAAGGAGGAAACTGGCACTTTTGTGGATTTCTCTATCTCAGTTCCCAGTCTCAAGCTTTCAAGATGTGCCTGCATTGAGCCTGGATGCTAAGTGAAGTGATCACTTCTTACCAGTAGGGGCACTAATCAATCTCCAGGGAAACTAACTGACTTCTCAGTACTAGATCAAAAATACTTCATCCCCTCACAGGGGCAGGTAAAATATTTATTGCATGAAAATAAGTCTCAGGTTCTAGCATTAAGCCATAGTGAACAGCTGTTATTGCTTAAAGATACAAGGTATTGGGGGCTGGCACCCCAATCCTAATCTTGAACTCAACATTGGCTACACATTAGAATCACCTAGGGAGTTTTTTAAAAAGAGATAGCACAGGACCCAACCAGCCCACCTGAATTATAATGTCAGGGGGGCTGTGTTTTTTTTTTTAAATCTCACCAAGTGGTTCTTTGCATATGAGTATTAAGAGCTGTTGACGTCATTGTCCAGTCTCTGGTCCTAGCCCCTGAGGACCTGGGTATGAGTAGGATTAATTTTGCAGAAGTCACCCAATCTATTTTCTGGTTTGACTGAAATTTCCCAACCTACCTAAACTTTTGCATTTTTGGCTGTGGGTTCTCTTTCTGGCCTGCTTGTGGAATTTTCTTTTTTCATACAAAGCACAAGTACAGACAAATGCAGCCTAAGGAAACCCTTAATGGATGAAGTTTTTGTAATTAGAATTGCATTCAGGACTTTCAAATTTAGAGCGTCCAAAGGGGACTTGACAATGCATGTTTCCCTTTCTCTCTTTCTCTTACTTTCCTATTGACTATTTTCTATTTGACTTTGCACACTTGATGTCACAGGGATACATCTTGGGCCTCAAGATACATAGTTTGCTTATTTTAATCCAAAGTAGGAATAAATACTGCGAGATTTTAAAAAAATCTCAGAGAATCTCTTACATATATTTCATTTTCTCTAACTCATTCAAAACCTCAGGTTGCTGGGAAAGGTGGGAGATGGGGAGAGAGAGAAGGCACTTAAAACCTGTTTAATTTCCCTTTTTTAAAAAAGTTTTTTAAATATTTATTTATTTATTTTTGGCTGCATTTGGTCTTCATTGCTGTGCGCAGGCTTTCTCTAGTTGCAGGGGAATACTATTTGTTGCAGTGTGTGGGCTTCTCTTGTTGCAGAGCACGGGCTCTAGGCGCACAGGCCTCAGTAATTCTGGCACACGGGCTCAGTAGTTGTGGCTCACGGGCTCTAGAGCACAGGCTCAGTAGTTGTGGCCCACGGGCTTAGTTGCTCCGCGGCATGTGGGATCTTCCCAGACCAGGGCTCGAACCTGTGTCCCCTGCATTGGCAGGTGGATTCTTAACGACTGAGCCACCAGGGAAGTCCCCTAATTTCCCTTTTAGTAGTACCTGTTATTAGACTCAGTCTTTTGCGGGCAAATGCTATGTCTTGAAGACTTTCTCACCTCCTCCTTTTTTTTTTTCCCCTGGAAGGACACTTATTTGACTACAAGGAGATGGAGTTGGGCTTTTGGATGGGCAGGCTTTTTTTCTGGTTCCTGATGTCCTCTGATTCCTGATATTTAGTCTGGCCTACACACTGTATGCTGCCCAACAAGATGATCCTGCTCTTATCTGGCATTTCACAGGTTTCCATGGCTGAAGTCTGTATTCCACATTGCTTGCATCCTGCTATAAAGAGCTCTCTCATTATATACTTCTTCTCAATCTCATGCCTTCACTGACCCACTGGATCTCTCAACACTTCTCTCTCCATTCACTGGGGCATGTGCAACCTTCTGGATACCCTGAGCACTATATGCAGACTGTAGCGAGCCATGAGGTTTGTTTCAGTCTCATTCATCTCCACACCTCCTTCCATCTAGTGCCATCCTATCCATATTGATTTAGGGATAAGTCCAATGCCAGGCTTCCCCCAGACTCTTAAACATTCACCCAGACTATACCTTGGGAATTGTGCCACTCACCCTGAGGTTCTCAGTTTCCCTCACTCTATCAATCCCTTGCATTAAAGTAGCCCTATGAAGTCAGTAAGAATAACTCTGATTGCTGACCTGCTTTTTTCACATCTGTCTCTTCTTTTTCTTATATACCCTCAGGCCAGAATGAATGGGATTTCTACTTCTTTTTCTTTAGAGAGACCTCTCTATTCTGTTATATCCTCCTTCTTTCCAGGAATATTGAGCCCTATGGCCCAGCATTAAATGTAGATGATTTGGAGGATAAGATAAACTCATCTGATTTTCATTCTGAAAAATATTTTTATCTGTTACATTTTTATCTGCACATTCTTGAAAATTACATTTCTCTTTGAGCTCTGCTGGCAAAGATACCTGCAGCTAGCAGATACATTCTTCATGATTTCTTGAACTCCCCACACCCTGGGCTTTTTAGCCCTGACTCTACCACCACAGGAATTTACCAGCAATATCTTAATGTAAATGATTAATTTAGCAAATATATTGAATGTATGCTATATATCAAGCATTATTCTAAAAAGATGATTATTAAATGGTGATCAAGAGTAAGTTGGTTGAAGAAAGCAGGAGGCATTCTACTTGAGAGTTAACAACCCAAGTGAAGCGACTGACAGTTGAAGAGATGCCATTTGTTCTGCAGAATACAGCGTTCCTATCCTTGAGTGACTCAAAATCTAGACAGCCAGGGAGACATTTTATGTATTTAATAGGGGAATGGTTCAAAGAAGTCAATTACACAGTTTTATGGACACCTAAATGAAAAAGTGGCTAATTCTGCCTGGGACAGTTTAAAAGCAGTGATTTCTTAGAAACTCTTGAATGCTAAACTTATTTTTGCTTTAAGCAAGGCAATTCTAGTCAGCATAGATGAATGGTTTTGCTTACAAGCATTTACTCAAGCTTATCTTATGTTTTTTGGCTGTCCTTAAGTTGGCAGAACTGACCTCATCATCATTCAGACCTGAAACACAATATATTTCACACTCCTGCCCTCAGTTTGTTAAAGTGATTTTTCTGTGAATTGGAATAAGTCAAGGCAAGGACAACTTAATGTGAAGACTATAGTTCATTGAAAATTTAGTTAAAAATATTATGCTTTCTATAATTTTAATACAATTAACATTAAGAGGGTTATGCTACTTAAAAATTTTAAATTCATTTTAGAAATGTGTTATAGGTGAGAAAAGTCTGGACCAGGAAAAAAGATGAGACAAACAGTGCTGATTCTTATCAATATCAGTGTTCTTTCTCTCCTTTTTGGGCATAAAAACCATATTTCTAATTTTGTCTTTCAGCTGCATACAGCAGTCTGAATGAATTCTGACCATGATCACACAAGAAATAAATGGCAAAGCTAAGATTTGAACCTAAGTATTCTGCCTTCTATTTCCTTGCCCTTAATAAACTAATCGTAATTCTAGGCCTTACCAAGTGTAGTGTGATTAAGGCACTGAAGATAGTTGAGTGTGCCTAGGTCCCAGGAGATAAGAGAGAGGAGATTAGAAGATGATGTTGGAATTATGTAGAGCCACATAAACCATAAAAATTTGGGATTTTTTATAAGCGCAATAAGAAACTATAGGTGGATTTTAAGTAGATTAGTGATAAAAATCTCATTTATGATTTTAAAATATTCTGCCATGTGGCAAATGGATTATACGAGACTAAGAGAACTATTGCAGTAGCTCATGTAAGGGATAATAGCTGAGACAAAAGTAGTATGGTAAAAATGGAGAGACATTATTGGATTTATTTATATGTGGAAGATAGAGCCAATAAGGCTTTCCACTGGATTGGAAAGAAGCTGGGAGGGAAAAAGACAGAATCAAGGATAATAATTTAAGATTTTAGCTTTAAGCAGAAGGGATAGGTGGTGGTACCATTTACTAAAATAGTGAAAACTGTGGGAAGAATAGGTTAGGGTTAAAATCAATAGTTTTTTATTGTTTTTATTTTTAACATGGTATATTTAAGAGGCCTAAGATAAATATCCAATTAGAAATTTATACATCTGGAGTATTTCAAAGGAATTGAGCCTAGAGCTGTACATTTGGGTGTAGTTAGCACTGAGAAGGAAGTTTAAGTCATTGGGCTAAATAAGATTAGCTGCAAAGAGTGTTGCAACTTAGGTTGAGAAGAGATATTTTGAGCAGAAATAGTGCAACCTGCAAACAAGACTGGTAAAGAGAGGTCAGAGTGGAAAGAGAAAAAGTAGGAGAGTTTAAATGGACATAAACCTTCCAAGGAGGAAATGCTCCTGATTTGTCAATTAAAATGAAGGCACAGATGTTAACCATTGGATTTGGTATCAAAGAAGACATTTTGATAATGTCATTATCTATATTTTTAACAAATTTACTGAGGTAAAATTGAGATATAATAAATAAACTTCTCATATTTAAAATATAATGTACTATTTGAAAAGTTTTGACATAAGTATACATCCATGAAGCTATAACCATGATCAGGAGAATTAACATATCTATCCCCCCCAAGAGTTTTGTTCCCCTGATAGCCCTTCCCTCCTATTCCTTGCTAACTCCCTCCTTTTGGACCCAGCCAACCACTTACCTGTGTTCTGTCACTATGTATTGGTTTGATTTTATAGAATTTTATATAAATAAAATCACACAGTATAAATTCCTTTTTTCCCAACTTCTCTTACTTGACACAATTTGAGATTCATCTCTGCTGTTGTGTGTTATCATCTACTTTGATTGCCGACTAGTAATCCGTTGTATGAATATTCTACAATAGTTTATCCATTCACTTCTTGAAGGACCTATAGGTTGTTTCCAGTTTGGACTGCTAAAATTAAAGCTTCTATCATATTTGTGTGGAAGTCTATGGATGGATCATATGGTATGCTAAACTGCTTGAAAAGCTTACACACTATTTTCCTTTCATGGCCTATAATATTGGTGTCATATTCAAGAAATCTTCGTATAACCCAAAGTCATCTTCTAGAAGTTTCACAGTTTTAAGTTTGACATTTAGTTCCATGATCCATTTTGAATTAACTTTTGAATATGATGTGGAGTATGAATTAAAGTCACTTTTCTGCATACGGACATTAAGTTGTTCCAGCACAATTTGTTGAAAATTATGAACTATCTGTTCACCACTGAGTTTCCTTTGGGTCTTTGCCAAAAATTAGTTGTCCACTTATGTCTGGATCTTTTTGAACTCTCTGTTGTGTTATATTGAAACAGACATCTATTTTCACTCCAATATTATACAGTCATGATTATTGTAGTTGTATTATAAATCTTTAAGTCAGGTAGCGTTTGTCCTCTAACTTTGTTCTTTCTCAAAATTACTTTGGCTATTCTAGGTCCTTAACATTTCCATATGAATTTAAAACCAGTTCATTAATTCTGCAAAAGTGTTTGCTGTGATTTTGATTGGGCTTATGTTGAATCTATTGATCAGTTTGGGGAGAATGTTCACAATATGGTATTTAATGACCTGCAAACAGAGTATGTCTCTATATTTAGATCTGCCTTAGTTTCTGTCAGCAATTTTTTATAGTTTTCAGTATACAGTTCTTTCCTATATTTTACTAAATTTATCCTAAGTATATCAAATTTTTGAAGCTTTTATAAACTGTATCTTATTACATTTTACTTTTCAATTGCTTGTGGCCAGTTTCTAGAACTACAGTTGTTTTCTTTGTATTAATCTTGTAACTCGTAATGTTAATACTGAGATCACTTATTTATTCTAGTAGCCTTGTTGTAGTTTTGTAGGATTTTCTATGTAGATGATCATGTCATCTGAGAATAATAGCAATTTAATTTTTTCCCCAATCTAGATGCTTTTAAATTTCTTATCTTGCTTGATTGCTCTGGTTAGTATCTCCAGTACAATGTGTAATAGAAGTGATGAGAGCAGACATCCTTGTCTCTTTTCTGCTCTTCAGGAGTAAACATTTGGACTGGACTGCTAAATATTATGTTAGCTCTAGGTTTTTTGTAGATGATTTTTATTGATTTGAGGAAATTTCCTCTGTTGCTAATTTTGCTATGAAACTTTATCAGGAATGGATGTTGGATTTTTGTCAAATGCTTTTTCTGCATCTATTGAGATATCATATAGCTTTCTTTTTTAGTTAGTTAATATGGTGTATTACATTAATTAGTTTTAATGTTAAACAACATTTTACTCCTGGAATAAACCCTATTTAGTCATGAAATATCATCATTTTTTATATCAAATATTTGATTTTCTAAATCTTTTGTCAATGGTTTTTGCATCTGTCTTATGAGGGATATGTATTGGAAGTTATATATTCTTATATTATTGCCTGGTTTAATATCATAGAACTGCTGGCCTCATAGAATGAACTAGGAAATATTACTTCTTCTTCAATCATCTGTAAGAACTTGTTTAGCAGTGGTATTATTTATTTTTTAAATATTTGTTAGAATTTTCCAGTAAAGTCATCCTGGCTAGATTTATTTATGAAATTGGAGGTGACTAGGAGGAGAAAGTTTTAAGTAAAATTTCAATTTCCTTAATAAATACAGGGTTATTCATGTTATCTACTCACTCTTGAGTGAGCTTTGCCAATTTGTGTCACTCAAGATATTTATCTGTTTTATTTAAATTGTCAAATTTATTGGCATAAATTTGTTAATATTTTCTTATTATCTTTTTAATATCTATATTATATTTAGAGATGTCACCTCTCTCATTCCTGATATACATAATCTGTAACTTTTTTTTTTCCTTATCAGTCTGGTAAGAGATTTATCAATTTTATGGTTCTTATAAAAGAACCAATTTTGGGGTTTGTTGATTTTTCTCTATTGTTTTATTGTTTTCTATTTCATTAAAATTTCCCTGTTTGTTTTCTTTCTGTTTACCTTGGGTTTGATTTGCTTTCTTTTTTAGATTTTTATAATGGAAGCTAAGTAATGAATTTGAGACCTCTCTTCTATTATAAGGAAGAGCCATGATTTTTCTTCTAAGTACTGGTTTAATCACATTACCCAAATTGGAATTTTTTGTGTTACCATTTTAATTCTGATAAAAATATTTTGTAGTTTTCTTTTTCACATAGGTTAATTAGAAGTATGTTGTTCTGATTTTATATCTTTACAATTTTCCAGATATCTTTCTGTAATTTCTTACTTAATTCCATTGTGGTCAGAAAATGTATTTCAAATGACTTTAATCCTTTTAAATATATTGATATGTGTTTTCTCATTAATTTGGTTTTCCTCTGGGCACATTAAAAATGTACTTATATTTGTATTCATACATACGCATGTGTGTGTGTGAAGTTTTTTGGAAATTTCCCAACATGATATTTGAGGTTCTTTTTTTCAGTTAGAGAAAATGGCATCCAAGCAGATTTGACATAAGAGCCTAGATGTTTCTACTGTGATAACAACTTATTTATGTATACCTTTAGAGCACTGCCAAAATCTTGTAAAATATGAAATTATCAGTTGATAATTAAGTGTAATTAATTAATTTTGCTTTGTATTTGTATACTTATTTAGTCCTTCAATTATATGATCTATGTTCTTATGAACATTGTATACTTTATCACTCAATACCTCTTAAAAGAGAATATCTCAGGCGGTATTTTTATATTAGTGCTATCTTTGCCTTACTGGTGTTGGGATGATTCAAGTTTTAGTAAATGAGTAGGGATGCTTTGATAATTTTCTATGTTTTGAAATTTTAAAAATGCTTGTAAACCCAGAGCTCTTTTTGGAGAGTATAGGCGTCATGAGTAGAGAAATAATGTTTTAATTACATTTTCAGATCTTATACCCAAGATAATTTCACTTCCACAGCATCTAGCTAAATACCTATATTTTGAAGGTATTTCTAGTTGATCTGCTACTCTGAACAATATTCTCCTGTTTTCATTGTCTAATACAGTGACTATAAGTAGATGTATGCATTTTTTGGTATAATTTGAAAGAACCTGTCATACCTTACTCATAAAATGTGTAATCCTTAGAGTATACTCCTCAGTGTCTTCCGTTTTATTCCATCCTAATTTAGACTGTCTTCACATCTCAAGATAAAAGTCTACTCTAAGTCATTTTCTTTCTCACTTGGCCTTGTTGAATTCCAAAAATTTACTGCTTCTAAAAGTACACAGAAAGAGAGGTAATGTTAGAGGAATGGGAAGAGAGAAAGTCATTTGTATTGTGGGGACAGATTTTTTTTTTTTTTTTTTTTTTTTTTTTTTAGTATTGTTAGATAATCTCAAAAATCCCTGGGTGTGTTTAAATTTTCTAATAGTTCCTGCCTATTAGACCATGCTTCTATGTTTCAAAGATCAAGTCTTGAGAGTTACTAATTATTTCTCAAAATGGCCCATTTGTACCTATGTTAAATTCTTCTCAGAATTTAGCATATGGTTAGACCTAATGTAACAAATAGTTTCCAGTACCATAGTTATTTTGCATCTTCTATGTGTATTTCAATGGCAAGTATGAGACAGTGAAAAAGATGAATCTAGTGGTCAGCAAAAAAACCCACAAAACTGCTAGTTTTGAGATACAATTGACATGAAGCACTGTACAAGTTTAAGGTGTACAGCATAATGATTTGACATATATACATCATGAAACAATTACCACGATAAGTATAGTGAACATCTATCATCTCATATAGATAAAAAATTAAAGAAATAGAACACCCTTTTTTTCCCCTTGTGATGAGAACTATTAGGATTTTCTCTCTTAGCAACTTCCATATGTAACAAACAGCAGCATTAATTATATTGAGCATGTTGTACATTAAATCATTAGTACTTATATTTATCTTATAACTGGAAGTTTGTACCTTTTGACTACCTTCATCCAGTTCCATGTCACCTCATCCCCCACCTCTGATAACCACAATCTGATCGCTTTTTCTTTGAGTTTATTTGTTTTTGAAGTAAAATTAACCTACAACACTATGTTAGTTTCTGGTACATAACATAGTGATTTGATATTTCTATACATTCAAAATGATCACCATGATGAGTCTAGTTACCATCTGTCACCATACAAAGATATTACATAATTAATGACTATATTCACCACACTTTACATTTCATATGCATGACTCATTTATTTTGTAATTGGAAGTTTGTACCTCCTAATCCCCTCACCTATATCTCTTCTACCCCAACCCCTTCCTCTTTAGGACAATCACTTGTTTGTTCCCTTCATCTGTGACTGTTTCTGTTTTGTTATGTTTGTTCATTTGTTTTGTTTTTTAGATTCCACATATAAGTGAAATCATTTGTCTTTCTTTACCTTATTTCACTTAGAATAAAGCAGTCTGGATTCATCCAGGTTGTTGTAAATGGCAGGATTTCATTATTTGTTATGGCTGAGTATTGTTCCAGTGTGTGTGTGTGTGTGTGTGTGTGTGTGTGTGTGTGTCTATCTATCACATCTCCTTTATCCATTCATCTATAGATGGGCACATAGGTTGCTCCCATATCTTGACTATTGCAAATAATGCTGCAATAAACATACAGGTGCATATATCTTTTCAAATTAGTATTTTCATTTTCTTTGTATAAATACCCATAAGTAAAATTGCTGGATAAAATGGTAATTCTATTTTTAGTTTTTTGAGGAACTTTCATACTGTTTTCCATAGTAGCTGAATTAATACATATTCCCACCAATAGTGTATGAGGGTTCCCTTTTCTCCATAGCCTCACCAGCTCTTGTTATTTATTGTCTTTTCGATAATAGCTATTCTGAGAGGTGTGAGGTGATATGCATTTTGGTTTTGATTTGCATTTCCCTGATGATTAGTGATGCTGAACATCTTTTCATGTGTCTGTTGGCTATCTGTATGTCTTTTTTTGGAAAAAGGTCTATTCAGATTCTCTTCCAATTTTTTAAATTGGGTTGTTTGTTTTATTGATGTGGAGTATTATGAGTTCTGTGTATATTTTGGGTATTATCCCCTTACTGGGTATATTATTTGCAAATATCTTCTCCCATTCAGTAGGTGACCTTTTGTTTTATTGATAGTTTCCTTCACTGTGCAAAAGCTTTTCTGATTGATATAGTCCAACTTTGTTTGTTTTTGCTTTTGTTTCCCTTGCTTGAGGATACTTATACAAAAAATATTGCTAAGATCAATGTCAAAGAGCATACTGCCTATGTTCTTTTTTTTTCTAGAAGTGAATGTTTTCAGGTCTTAAATTTAAATATTTAATCCATTTTGAAATTATTTTTGTATATAGTGTGAGACAGTAGTCCAGTTTCTTCTTTTGCATGTAGCTGCTCAGTTTTCCCAACAGTATTTATTGAAGTGGCTGTTTTTTCTCCATTCTTGCCTCCATTGTCTGGATTAATTGACCATATACATGTGGGTTCATTTCTGGGCTCTCTATTCTGTTCCATTGATTTGAGTGTCTTTTTTATGCTAGTACCAAATTGTTTTGATGACTGTAGCTTTGTAGTATAGTTTGAAATCAGGGAGACATATATCTCCAGGTTTGTTCTTCTTTCTCAAGATTGCGTTGGCTCTTCCTGGCCATTTGTGTTTCCATACAAGTTTTAGAATTACTTGCTCTATTTCTGTGAAAAATGCCACTGGTGTTTTGATAGGGATTGCATTGAATCTGTAGATTGCCTTGGGTGGTGTGGTCATTTTAGCAATATTAATTCTTCCAATCCATGAGCATGGTATATATTTTACTTGTTCTTTCATCAGTGTCATATAGTTTTCTGAGTACAGGTCTTTTGCCTCCTTAGAGACATTTATTCCTAGGTATTATATTCTTTTTGATGCAATTGTCAATGGGATAGTTTTCTTAATTTCTCTTTTGATAGTTTGTTGTTAGTGTATAGAAATGCAGTAGATTTCTGTATATGAATTTTGCATCCTGAAACTTTACCAAATTCACTGATGAACTCTAGTAATTTTTTGGTGGTATCTTTAGGATTTTCTTTGTATAGTATCACATCATCTGCAAATAGTGATAGTTTTACTTCTTTCTTTCCAGTTTGGATTTATTTAATTTCTTTTTCTTATCTTATTGCTGTGGCTAGAACTTCCAATACTATCTTGAATAAAAGTGGTGAGAATGGGCATCCTTGTCTTGTTTCTGATCTTAGAGTAAATCCTTTAGTATTCCACCATTGAGTATGTGGGTTTGTGGTATATGGCCTTTATTATGTTGAGGTATGTTCCCTCTATACCTACTTTGATGGGTTTCTTTGGTCATAAATGGATGTTGAATCTTGTCAAAGGGTTTTTTTTTTCATCTATTGACACGATTATGATTTTTACTCTTCAATTTGTTAATGTGTATCCCATTAAGTTATTTATGGATATTGAGCCATCCTTGCATCCCTGGGATAAATTCCATTTGATCATGCTGTGTGATTTATTTAATGTTTTGTTGAATTCAGCTTGCTAATATTTTGTTGAGAATTTTAGCATCTATATTCATGAGGGATATTAGCCTGCAATTTTCTCTTTTTTTTGTGATACCTTTGTCTGGTTTTTGTAGCAGGGTGATGCTGGTCTCATAGCATGAGTTCAGAAGTATTCCTTCCTCTGCAATTTTTTGCTACAGTTTGAGAATGATAGGTGTTAACTCTTCTTTAACTGTTAGAATTTACCTCTGAAGCTGTCTCATCCTGGACTTTTGTTTTTTGGGAGGTTTTTTTTTTTTTAATTATTGATTAAATTTCATTACTGGTGAATCGTCTGTTCATATTTTCTATTTCTTCCTGATTCAGTCTTGGGAGATTGTACATTTCTAGAAATTTGTCCATTTCTTCTAAGTTGTCCATTTTGTTGGCATATAATTGTTCTTATTGTTCTTTTATAATCCTTTGTGTTTTTGTGGTGTCATTGTAACTCCTCCTTTTTCACTTCTGATTTTAATGATTTGGGCCCTCTCTTTTTTTCTTGATGAGTCTGGCTAAAGGTTTATCAATTTTATCTTTTCAAAAACCAGATCTTAGTTTCATTTATCTTTTCTAATTTTTTGGTCTTTGTTTCAATTATTTCTTGCTGTGATCTTTAATTTCTTTCTATTATCTTTGGGATTTGTTTGTTCTTCCTTTTCTAGCTTCTTTAGGTGTAATGTTAAGTTGTTTACTTGAGATTTTTCTTGTTTCCTGAGGTAGGCTTGTATCTCTATAAAATTCCCCTCTTAGAACTGCTTTTGCTTAGTCTCATAGATTTTGGATTATTGTGTTTTCATTTTCATTTGTCTCAAGGTAATTTTGATTTCTCCTTTGATACCTTCATTGATCCATTGGTTGTTTAGTAGCATATTGCTTAGCCTCCATGTGAGTGTTTTTTTTTTTTACAGTTTTTTTCCTTGTTGAATTCTAGTCTTATAGCATTGTCACAGGAAGATATGCTTGATATTATTTTAATATTCTTAAATTTATTGAGACTTGTTTTGTGGCCTATCACGTGATCTCTCCAGAATGTTTCATTTGCACTTGAAAAGAATATGTATCCTGCTGCTTTTGAATGGAATGTTTCATTCCATTCCTCCTTGTGATTGCTGCAGCCTTTCAAGTCACAGAGCACCAAGAGGTGGTGGCTGTGCAATTAGCTGGTCTGATAGAGGAGGAGATAAAGCAGATACTAAAAATAAGCAAAACTTTACATGAAAATCTCTGTGCAAACACACAAACAAAAAAGTGGAGCCTATTCTGTCATAATTACCCAAGTACTACTAAAAGGAAAAATTGTGTTACCTTATAAAATTTTCTAAGTTCCCCTTCCATAATTTTATGTTCTTGTGAGGAAAAGAGTAAAACAAGTTTAATTGTATTTGATTTTATGACATTGCTTTTAAAAAACAAGTGTTATATGTTAAGACTTGACTTGTGTACTTGTGTTATAATTTTCCAATTAAAAGTGTCCCTAAAGGCTACTTCCTATATAATTTTTCCCAGTAAATGAGGCAGGCCTTTGTAAGATCTTTCACAAAACATCTAGACATTCAAATGAGGAGATGAATCCTTCTTAAACAAGCTAGCTATTAGATGGTGGTCTGGGTATGCTACTATTAGGATTTAATGGTCTGGGTATGCTACTATTAGGATTTAAGAGTGTCTTCAAACTGAAATCTCAATGTTTGCCTTATGAAATACTTGAGATAAGATGCTTAAATAAGAAAAGGGCTATTCACCCAGTAAACCCAAAAGAGCAAATAGATATTTCTGGCCATATTTTGCCTTTCAGACATTTCCTTGGAAATCTTCAAGAACCTCCACTTTCCCCTTCTCTGAATAGGACCATTTAAGTGCATGTTAAGCAGTTATAGAATTGTAAATAAAAACTTTTGCCAAAATAAAAAATAAAAGGGAGGACATGGTCCCCATGATGAAATTAGTTTCTTTACAAGAAGGGATACCAAAGAGCTTGCTTGTTCTCTTACTGCCTTTTGAGGACATAGCTAAGGCAGCCATCTGCAAGCCAGGAAGGGAACTCTCACCAGAACCCAAACATGTTGGCACCCTGATTTCTGACTTCAGCCTCCAGAACTATGATAGTATTGTGGGGAGTGGCCAAGATGGCAGGGGAGGAAGACCATGATCACACCTCCTCCCACAAGCACACCAAAATTTTAACAATTTACATAGCAACTGTCAATGAGAGCAACCTGAATACTAGCAGAGAAAATCTTCTACAGCTTAAGAGATAAAGAAGAAGTCACAGTGAAATGGGTAGGAGGGGGAAAGATGCAAGACCCACACCCCTGGGTAGTCAAACCACAAACAGAAAGATAAGCACAACTGTACAGGACTCCCCAAGGAGTGAAGGTCTAAACACCACATGGGGCTCCCCAGCCCAGGGATCTTGCACCAGAAGGATGAACTTCCATGACATTTGGCTTTGAAGGCCAGTGGGTCTTGGGAGAGCCAGAGGGCTGTAGGAAACAGATTCTCCTCTTAAACGGCACACCCAAAATCTCACACACTCTGAGACCCAGGATAGAAGTAGTAAATTGAAAGGAACATGAGTCAGATCCACTTGCTGATCTTGGAGAGCCTCCTGAAGGGGTAAGAGGTGACTGGGACTCACCCTGGGGACATAGATGCTGGTGGCAACCATATTTGTAGAGCTCAATCTAACATAAGGACACTGGTGCTGACAAGGCCACTTTGGAGTCCTCCTTCTAGCTTCTTAACCTTGGTAAACAGCTTAGCCCACCAGCCGGTCTGCATCAGTCTTGACTTGTCCCAGGCCAAGCAGCAGGACATAGCCCCACCCACCAGCAGGCTGGCTGTCCTAGGCCACCCTGAGTCCCCAGCCTTACTCACCAGTGGGCTGACACCAGATCTAGGACCCTGGGCCTGGCAGCCAGAGACACCTGGATCCATCTCTATCCACCAGTGAGCAACCACTAGCCCCAGAACCTGGATTCACCCACCAGAAGGCAGGCATCAGCCCTGGAACCCCCACCTCAGGACCCCACAACCAGAGATCCCAGGATCCAGCTCTGCCCACTAGTAGGCTGGCACTAGCCTCAGGCCCCCTGGGTCACTCAGCCAGCTGTCAGAACCAGCCCCACCCACCAGCAGGCTGATACCAGCTCTGGGACCTTGACATCACAGCCAGATGCTCCAGGACCTAGTTCCACCCACCACTAGATCAGCACTAGCCCTGGGACCCCCTTCCCCCAGGTCTCTGGATCTAGCCACCTTGTGTCCTAGGCCCACTCACTACTGGTCAAGCAATAGGACTGGGGACACCTGGGCTGTCCCAAGCTGTGCCAAGACCAAGTCCCATTCACCAACAAATGGCAATAGACAGGGCCTGGTAAATAACCTGACCAGAGTCCAGCCACACATACCAGGGTACCCACAGTAGTTAGCCTGACACAGTAGGAGGGCCCACACATCCCACAGAGAGGGCGCCACTAGAGCATATAACTATGGTGACAAGAGGGGAGTGCATTGCTGGGCCCCCTAGGACAGCTCGTACAAAAGGCCACTTCTCTAAGATCAGGAAATGTAAACAACATACCAAATACATAGAAATAAAAGCAGAGAATTAGGCAAAATGAGGCAAGAGAAGAATATGTCCCAAATGAAGGAACATGATAAAACCCCAGAAGAAGAACTAACTGAAGTGGAGATATGCTACCTACCTGATAAATAGTACAAGGTAATGATCATAAAAATGCTCAAAGAACTCAAGAGAAGAATGGATGAACACAGACATTTGCAACAAAGGGTTAGAAAATAAAAGAAGAACCAAACAGAGCTGAAGAATACAATAACTGAAATAAAAATACTCTAGAACAAATCAAGAGTAGAGGAACAGATCATCAGATTAGAAGATAATGTAGTGGAAATCACCCAAGCTGAACCGAAAAAAGAGAAAAAATAAAAATAAATGAGTTTAAGAAACATCTGGGACAATATCAAGCATGCTAACATTCACATTATAAGGGTCTCAGAAGGAAGAGAGAGAGAGAGAGAGAGAGAGAAAGGCGAAAAGAATATATTTGAAGACATACAAGTTGAAATTTTCCCCAACTTGGTAAAGGAAACAGACATCCAGGTCCAGGAAGCACAAACAGTCCCCAAGAAGATGAACCCAAAGAGGATCACAACAGACATATTGTAATTAAAATGGTAAAAATAAAGATAAAAAGAGAATATTAAAAGCAGCAAGAGTTAGCAAAGGAAACCATAAACAAAATGAAAGACAACCCACAGAATAGGAGAAAATATTTGCAAACGAAGCAACAGACAAGGGGTTAATCTCCAAAATATACAGGCAGCTCATGCAGCTCAATATCAGAAAAACAAAAACTCAATCAAAAAATGGCATAAGATCTAAATAGACATTTCTCCAAAGAAGACACACAGATGTCCAAGAGGCACATGAAAAGATGCTCAGCATCACTAATTATTAGAGAAATGTAAATCAAAACTACAATGAGGTATCACCTCACACACATCAGAATGGCCATCATCAAAAAAATCTACAAACAATAAATGCTGGAGAGGGTGTGGAGAAAAGGGAACCTTCCTACACTGTTGGGGGAATGTAATTGGTACAGCCACTATGGAGAACAGTATGGAGTTTCCTTAAAAAACTAAAAATAGAGCTACCATATGATGCAGTAGTCCCACTCCTGGGCATATATCTGGAGAAAACCATAATTTGTAAAGATACATGTATCCCAATATTTATTGCAGCACTATTTACAATAGCCAGGACATGGAAGCAACCTAAATGTCCATCGATGGAGAAATGGATAAAGAAGATTGGCACATATATACAATGGAATATTACTCAGTCATAAAAAGAATGAAATGATGCCATTTGCAGCAACATGAATGAACCTGGAGATTGTCATGCTGGGTGAAGTTAGACAGGGAAAGACAAATATCATATGATATCACTTATATGTGGAATCTAAAAAAATGGTACAAATGAACCTATTTGCAAAACGGAAATAGAGTCACAGATGCAGAAAACAAACTTATGGTTACCAAGGGGGAAAGTGGGGGGGGGGATAAATTGGGAGATTGGGATTGACATATACACACTACTATGTATAAAATAGATAACTAATAGCCTACTGTATAGCACAGGGAACCCTACTCAATAGTCTGTAATGACCTATATGGGAATAGAAGCTAAAAAAGAGTGATTATATGTGTATGTATAACTGCTTCACTTTGCTGTACAGCAGAAACTAACACAACATTGTAAATCAACTCTACTCCAGTAAAATTAATTTAAAAAAATAAAATAAAAGCAGCAAAAGGAAAGCAACTAGTTGTGTAGAAGGGATATCTCATAAGAATGTCAGCTGACTTTTAAGCAGAAACTCTGAAGGCCAGAAGGGAGAGGCATGATAAATTTAGAGTGATGAAAAGAAAAGTTCTACAATAAAGAATACTGTACCAGCCAAGGCTGTCATTCAGATATGAAGGAGAGGTTAAGAGTTTTACAGATATGCAAAAGTTAAGAGAGTTCAGCACCACCAAACCATCCTTACAAGAAATGTTAAAGGGACTTCTCTAAGTAGAAAAGGCCACAAGACTTGGGAAAATTATGAAAGAAAAAAATCTCATTGGTAAAGGCTTATGTATAGTCAAGGTAGTAGACCAACTACTTATAAAGCTAGTAGGAAGTCAAAAGTAGTAAAATAATCTATATCCACAATAGGTAGTTAAGGTGTACGCAAAACAAAAAGATGTAAAACATGACGTCAGAAACATTAAATGTGGGTGGGGGAATATATTATATATTATTATTGTATAATTAAATAATTATATTTTATAATATATAATTAAATAATATATATTAAATTTATATATTATATATAACATATATATATTTATACACATTGCTATATATAAACCTCATGTAAGTGAAATAAATGCTCCAATCAAAAGACACAAACTGGCTGAATGGATACAAAAATAAGACCCATATATAAATATATATATTATACCCTATAAGAGACTCACTTCAGGTCTAAACACGAAAGACTGAAAGTGAAGAGATGGAAAAAGTTATTCCATGCAAATGGGAATCAAAAGAATGCTGGGGTAGCAATACTTATATCAGACAAAATTGACTTTAAATCAAAGATTCTAACAAGAGACACAGAAGGACATTACATAATGATAAAGGGATCAATCCAAGAAGGAGATATAAGAATTGTAAATATATATGCATCCAACCTAAGACCACTTAAATACATAAAGCAAATACTAACAGATATTTTTTTTTAAAGAAGGATATTTATTTTATTTTTTTTAAAGGAATTCCTTTATTTTTATTATTTATTTATTTATTTATTTACTTTTGGCTGTGTTGGATCTTCGTTTCTGTGTGAGGGCTTTCTCTAGTTGCGGCGAGTGGGGGCCACTCTTCATCGCGGTGCGCGGGCCTCTCACTATCGCGGCCTCTCTTGTTGCGGAGCACAGGCTCCAGACGCGCAGGCTCAGTAATTGTGGCTCACGGGCCTAGTTGCTCCGTGGCATGTGGGATCTTCCCAGACCAGGGCTCGAACCCGTGTCCTCTGCATTGGCAGGCAGATTCTCAACCACTGCGCCACCAGGGAAGCCCACAAATACTAACAGATATTAAGTGAGAAATTGACTGTAACACAGTAATAGTAGGGAATTTTAACACCCCATTTACATCAATGACAGATAATTCAGACAGAAAATCAATAAGGAAACACTGGCCTTAAATCAACATTTCTTTTAAAATTTTGTTTATTTTGGGAATATTCTTCAAGTACACTGTGGTTGAGAATTATAATTACTACCAAACTAAATAAAAAATATGTTTCTTAACATCTTACAAACATATGTGAAAATTTAATGAAGAATCTAAAGTTTATTGACAGGCACTGCTTCCAACACTCTTTCAACTTACTTTTGAAAGTACTGTCAAATATCCTTGTGACTGTCATGTGGAAATGATCTATGAGTAACTCATGTAGACTATGAGTGGATCCAAACAAGAAATCATTCCTGAGAATGTTTCTAATTCATGGCACACTAAAGATACAACAATGTTTCCTACCCACATGACATGACCGTGATGAGATAGTTGATATGGGTGTTTTTACTTAAGAAACACTGGTACGAATTTCTTCAATTTTTAATTTTGAACAAAGAATCTGAGAAGAACGATAGTAATATCCTACTATGCATTTCTTGATTAGTTAAAACACATATGAAATTTACTGTGATGCATCCAACATACACACATCTGGTTTGTTTAGTCACCCCTCCCTTCTCATGCAGGCCTTGTCCTCCTAGGTTGTTGTTTCATTCTGCCAAGAGTAATACTGTGAAGCATTTAATAGCAGGGCTTTAAAAAAATCTCTTCTTACATGAAGATGGAAAATTCTACTGCCCTATGTTTTTCTGTTCTAAATGCTGTTGCTATCTATCTTTCTATCTTTCTATCTATCTATCTATCTATCTATCTATCTATCTATCTATCTATCATCTATCTATCTATCATCTATCTATCTATCCATCTATCTATTTATGTTGTGCCCTGTCTTAGTTGTGGCTCCAGGGCTCCTTAGTTGTGGCTCGCTGGCTCCTTAGCTGTGGACTTTTGGCTCCTTTGTTGTGGCATGGGAACTCTTAGTTGTGGCATGCATGTGGGATCTTGTTCCCTGACCAGGGATTGAGCTCGGGCCCCCTGCATTGGGAACATGGAGTCTTATCCACCGTACCACCAGGGAAGTCCCTGCTGTTGCTATTCTACTTCATTTCTCTTTCACCTCTTGTTCCTTTCTCTTACCTGGCTTTTTTGACTTTTTATCCCAGTCATATGTTGCTGAGTGATTGACTAAAAGAGACTTCTCTCTGTAGAAGAAATTTTTATCTTTGTAATGTGTGTTAGGCTCTGTTTCCTGATGCTACTCGAGTTTTTATTAAAATCTGCTTCTTCGTGAGCCATTTTCTTTATTCCCAAGGCTCTTCTTTAGTCAACTACTCTGTAAAGTAGGACTCTATGAGGTCCCATTATGATTTCACAGACATAGGGTTGATGACCTAATTGGACACATGAATGAATTTGAAATGGTCATTTCTATTCTAACTTCTTCAGAATTATTTGTAGCAACAATATAATGTTTCTACAAACATTTCTCCTTTCTTGTCATGGAGACAACAGTGATTTCAAATTTATCTAAAAAAAATTTTTCCCTCCCTCCCAGAGTGTGGAACCATCCACACATTAATATTTCTTATTTTAAAGGAGTCAGTTTTCTGAAGGAAGAAATAAGTAATAGTAAGGGAAGCCTACATTTAAGTAAATCCCAAGCTCTTTTCCCAAATGTTTTGATCTACACACTGAACGAATTTGAGGATATCTTCTAGGCACTATAGCTGGAAACTGAGAAAAAAGAAAAAAAGAAAAAAACAGTAATTGCCAAAACAAGCACAATGTCTTGCTCTGTGGTTTAGTTTAATCCCTGTATAATTGAACTTCTTTGGTAGACATCCCAGAATACTGTCAAAAGTGGTGGTGTGATGAACTGGGAGATTGGGATTGACATATGTACACTAATATGTATAAAATGCATAACTAATAAGAACCTGCTGTATAAAAAAAATAAAGTTCAAAAAATAAAGTATTCCTAAGATGATAAACTCTAACTGTGGAATTATCCAGTACAATAAATGTCTCTTTAAATTTGAGCAAATTCTAAGAAACTGGGTTTTCCTGTGGTGAAAATTCATTTCCCCAGCATATTGATCAAAGCCCCCAAATATATTGCTGTTTGTAAGCCAAATTCTCATTCTCTCTCTTACTGATTTGGTACTGAAGGTAGAGCTCAAATTGGGCTAGGGCAACTCTACATGATTATAAGCTTATATTGGTCAGAGTTCCAAACAGTTCATTTACTGGGAATAGTAAACGATAAACCAAACAGATGGGCAAGTGCATGTTTGTTTATGTGCAAAAACAAAAACATTAACAGACACACTCTGGTGTAGAACAAAGATTTTTCAAAACTGGTCAGCTCTTGAAAGCCTGAGGCCATGTCTGTGCTGTCAAGGCACAGCTTGCCATATGAAAATATGAGACTACTGCAAGCTTCTGATCCAAACATAGTGGATTATTTACAAGAAATCCAGGCGTATTATTTTCTGGTAACTATAAAAAACACCTGTTTTTATTCTGACTCACTTTTGCCTGCAACAGTAATTTTAGTGCAGGTTTAGACAAAACTGGCAAGTTATTTAGACAGAAAAAACAGCTACCTACATAGTTGTGTTCTGAGGGTTGTGAGGAAAATGTCTCTCTACCTCCCACTATAAAATATAGAGCCTTCTCTTATTACTAATTGCATATCTAAAATTCTCACATTTTGATTAAGGTTAATTTTAGACATGCACTAATTACTAGCTCTGTGATTTGGGGCATGCTTCTTTATAATTCTGAACCTTAGTCTATTTATTTTTCAAAGGGGATAACATAAGGATGTCACAAAATATTTTTGAGGATTACATGAAACAATTCATATAAAGTGTTCACTACTGTTGCTAAAAAGTTAGCTCTTGTTGTTGTAATTATTATTACTATAATCATCATCAGGCCTTTACAAATCCTAATGCTTTTTAGAGTGCTCAGTGTTCAGCAGCAGGAGGAAGGAGGGAAATCAATCAATGGAATAAGCAACTATAGTTGTTAGTAGCTCAAGCCAATTCAAAACAGTTACCTGAAGAATGTGCATTTCTGTCACTCAGGGCTGTGGCTGATGCCCATATACCAATGGTTCTAGGTAGAAGAAGTGAAACCTCATTGATACATTCAGGTCTGGCACCTGTGCACTGACTGCCCTCCTGTCAGTGAGCGAGGCACAGATCCACGTGCATGAAAAATTCTCCACATTAGGACTTCAGCAAATTTTTGAAAAGTTATCACCTGTGGTCAAAACACTGTGATTTCACCCAGCATTCACAGTCAGAACTCTTTCCTGTACAGTAAGTCCACTACATACGAACCTTCAAGTTGCGAATTTTCAAAGATGCGAACATGCGTTCCCATGTCCAATCACGTAAGTTAGTTCACGTGTCTGGTGTACACTGTCATGTGTGTGCATCCTCTACAAGTGGTTGTGCTTTTGTGTACTTTATTGTACAGTACTGTATACAATACAGTAGTACAATATCTTTATTTCAAGCCCAGGATGTCCGGAAGCAAGCATAAAAGCAGTGGTGATGTAGCTGGTACCGCAAAGAAGTGCCAAGCAATAACGATGGAAACAAAAGTGAAGATAATTGAGAGAGTGGAGCGAGAAGAAAAGATAGCTTGCCCTCTGTCTCCTATTGCTGACAATCCTTCAGCTCTGCCATCTCCCACCTCCTCTCCCTCCTCCAGTCAGTAACTCTTCTTGCCTGTTCACCTGATGCCAGCCCCCTGTATGCCAGCTGTTGTACTGTACTACTGTGCTTTTCAAGGTACTGTACTGTAAGATTAAAAATGTTTTCTTTATTTTTTTGTATTTGTTTTTATGTATTATTTGTGTGAAAAGTATTATAAACCTATTACAGTACAGTACTATATAGCCAATTGTGTTAGTTGAGTACCTAGGCTAACTTTGTTGGACTTACCAACAAATTGGACTTACGAACATGCTCTCAGAATGGAACTTGTGCGTATATAGGGGACTTACTGTACCCTACATCCTCTATCCTAAATTAATGCTATCATTTATGTGTGGCATATTTCATCAGTGTATTATTATTTAGAGGAGGATGCCCACAGCAAGGGCAGCCAGAAATTGTGCCTGTGAATTTCATTTTTTGTGGGACACTCTTTTGCACTTGAATAGACTGGAGATGATTTTTCTAGAGGTATAATTGGCATATATTAGTTCCAGGTGTACAACATAATAATTTGATATTTGTAAATACTGCAAAATGATCACCACAATAAGTCTGGTTAACATCCGTCACCATGCATAGTGACAGAATTTATTTTTCTTGTGATGAGAACTTTTAAGATGTACTCACAGCAACTTTCAAATATGAAATACAGTATTATTAACTATAGTAGCCATACTGTACATTATATCCCATGACTTATTTATTTTATAACTGGAAGTTTGTACCTTTTGACTCCCTTCAACTATTTAGCCCACCCCTCATGCCCTGCCTCTGGCAACCACCAATCTGTTAACTGTATCTATGACCTTTATTTTTTTTTCTATAAGTGAGATTATATATTTGTCTTTCTCTGTCTCACTTATTTCACTTAGCATAATGCTCTCAAGGTCCACCATTTTGTGACAAATGGCAAGAGACTATCTTTTCCCCATTGTATGTTCTTGGCTAATTTGTCATAAATTAATAGACCATATAAGTGTTGTTTTGGCTAATCAGGGTCTTTTGTTGTTCCACACAAATTTTAGGATTTTTTGTTTTTCATCTGTGAAAATGGCATTGAAATTTTGATAAGGATTGCATTGACTCAATAGATTGCTTTGAGTATGGACATTTTAACAGCATTAATTTTTCCAATTCGTGAGCACATAATATCTTTTCATTTATTAGCATTTTCTTCAATTTTTTCATCAATGTTTTATAGTTTTCACCTCCTTAGTTAAATTTATGCCTAGGTATTTTATTTTTTTGGATACAATTTTAAATTGGATTGTTTTCTTAAATTCTCTCTCTGAAAGAGAAGTTTATTTTTAGTGTATAGAAACACAACTCATTTTTAAGTATTGATTTTATATCCTGCATCTGTACTTAAGTTATTTATTAGTTCTAATGGTTTTTGGATGGGGTCTTTAAGGTTTTCTAAATATGATATAATGTCGCCTGCAAATAGTAACAGTTTTATATTTTCCTTTTCAATCTGGATGCCTTTTATTTCCTTTTCTTGCCTGATTGATTATACCAGGGCTTCTGATACTATGTTGAATAAAACATCCTTGTCTCATTTCCAATCTTAGAGAAAAAGCTTTCAGCTTTTCACCATTGAGTATAATGTTAGCTGTGATCTTGTCATAGAGAGCCTTTACTATATGGAGGTATGTTCCCTCTATCCCCACTTTGTTGAGAGTTTTTATCATAAGTGGAAGTTGAATTTTGTCAAATGCTTTCTCTACATCTGAGTTGATTATATAATTTTTATTCTTCATTTTGTTAATGTGGTATATCACATTGACTGATTTGATGATATCGAACCATCCTTGCATGTGTGGGATAAATCCCATTTGATCATTGTGTTTGATCCTTTTAATGTATTGTTGAAGTTTTGGTTTTTCTTTTTGGCCGCGCTGTGCAGCTGTGGGATCTTAGTTCCCCCCAGGCATTGAACCCAGTCCCTCGGCAGTGACAGCACAGAGTCCTAACCACTGGACTGCCAGGGAATTCCCAATGTATTGTTGAATTTGTTTTGCTAATATTTTGAGGATTTTTGCATCTATATTCATCAGGGATATTGACCTATAATTTTCTTTTTTGTGGCATCCTTGTCTGGTTTTAGTATCAGGTTAATGCTGGCCTCATAAAATAAATTTGGAACTGTTGTCTCCTTTTCCATTGTCTGGAAAAGTCTGAGAAAGATTGGTATTAATTTTCTTTGAATGTTTGGTAGAATTCACCAGTGAATTTACCTTGTAATGACTGGTTATTTGGGAGTTTTAAAATTATTGATTCAATCTCCTTACTAGTAATCATTCTGGTCAGATTTTCTATTACTTTATGATTCAGTTTTGGAGGTTTGCATGCTTCTAGGAATTACCCATTTCTTCTTGGTTGTCCAATATTTGGTGTATAATTGTTCATAGTAATCTTTCATGATCCTTTGTAACTTTTGGTATCAGTTGTAACATCTCTTCTTTCAGAAATTTCTGATTTTATTTGAGTGTTTTCTCTTTTTTTTTCTTGGAGATTCTAACTAAAGTTTCATCAATTTTGTTCATCTTTTCAGGTGCCAGTCTTTAATTTCATTGATCTTTTATATTGTTTTTTTAGTCATCAGGTGTCAAGTGTCTCTTTCATTAATTTCCACTCTGATCTCGGTTATTTCCTTCCTACTTCTAAATGTGTACTTGCTTTTTTCTTTTTCTACATCCTTCAGGTGTGAAGTTACTTTTGGTATTCATTTGCATGGCATATTTTTTTCATCTTTCACTTTCAGTCTTTATATCTGAAGTGAGTCTCTTGTATTCTGCATACAGATGGATTTTAGTTTGGTTTTTAAAAAAATAATCCATTTAGCCATCTATGCCTTTTGATTGGAGAATTTAGTCTATTTACTTTTAAAGAAAGTATTAATGGTTATGTACTTATTGCCATTTTGTTAATTGTTTTCTGGCGTTTTTGCAGTTCCGCTGTTGCCTTCTTTTCTTGGTCTCTTCCTTTGTGGTTTGATTACTCTCTTTATTGTATGCTTAGATTCTTTTCTCCTTATCTTTTGTGTATATATAGGTTTTTGCTTGGTGGTTACCACGAAACTTACACATAACATCTTATATTACAACAGTCCATGTGATAACAACTTAAATTTGAATGCATTCAAAGCTCTACGTTTTTACTCTCTCCTCACAATATTTTATGTTTTTGATATCTTTCAACATCTTTTTATCTTGTGTACTCCTTAACTAATTACTGTAGTTGTAGTTATTTTGGCTACTTTGGCTTTTAACCTTCATGCTACCTTTATAAATGATTAATCCACTGCCTTTACTGTGTATGTACCTTTACCAGTAAGATTCATACTTCCATATGTTTTCTTGTTACTAATTAGTACCCTTCCTTTTCAATTAAAAAGTCTCTGTAACAATTCTTATACAGCCAGTTTATTGTTGATTTATCTCTCCTTCAATTCTCAATGATAACTTTGGTTGGAAGCTTTTTCCTTCAGCATTTTGAATATATCCTGCTGCTCCCTTCTGTACTGCAAAGTTTCTGCTAAAAATCTGCAGATAGTCTTATGGGGAACTCTTCTGCCATTATATTGTTAAATAAGTTCTTTTCTCTTTTCTTTCTCTCATCTCCTTCTGGGACCCCTCTAATGCAAATATTAGTACTTGATGTCCCATTAGTCCCTTTTACTATCTTCCTGTTTTTAAATTCCTTTTTCATTTTGCTGCCCTGATTGGGCGAGCTCCACAGCTCTGTTTCCTAGGTCACTGATCCTTTCTCCTACTTCATTTAGTCTGCTGTTGAACTCTTCTCATGTAATTTTCAGCTCTATGACTTTGATATGGTACTTTTTTAAATTTCATATTTCTGTTGAAGTTTTCACTGTGTCCACCCATTCTTCTCCTGAGTTTGTTGGGCATTTTTATGACCATTACATGGAATTTTTATCATGTAAATTACTTTTCTCTAATACATTGCATTTCTTTCTGAGGTTTTAATTTTTTCTTTTATTTGGAACATATTTCTCTGTTTCTTTATTTTGCTTGACTCTCTGTATTGGTGTTTCTGCATTAGATGAAACAGCCATGTCTTTTAGTCTTGAAGCAGCATCCTGTAGGAGATAAATCTTGTTGTTCAACCCTACCCTGGCTCTTCAATGTCTCGCAAACCTTTTCACTTGTCCAAACAGGCTATTTTATTTTTAACAGCTCCAAGTAGTGGAGGGTGTGCCAAGATCTGTCACTGTCTCAAAGGAGAGGATTTCAGTTAACCTTTACCTGATTGGAAACCAGAGCCTCAGGCAGCAGCTTTTAATGAATGCAAATATATACAGTCCTATGGGACCCCAAGAATAATCCTCACTGGCCACCAGAGCCAGGGGATCTGGAGGTGTCCCTTGGTTAGCAGTCAAAAAATTTGGGGCTATAAGTTCTTTCATGTGAGACACCAATGAGGTGTAGTGAGGCAGAGGGAGAGCACAAAGATGGCATCCTTTAGCCTATGATTTCTGAGAATACCTCCATAGGCTTGCAGATCAACAAGGGGAGGTGATAAGTTGAACAGATTTACATAATTTCAAGAAACACAGGGGAAAAGAAAATGCAGTAGAGTTGTGAAGTAGGGACCACAGTATAAAGATTGAAGGTAAGTAGAAAGACAAGCATCACATTATTTCTTTTCAGTCTCACCTTCGTCCCTGGCCATTAAGATATACTATTATTATTTGCATCTTTTAAAAACTTATTTTAATTGTTTTCACAGAATAGTTTTGCCTCCTCCTGAGAATTCTCTACATGATATTTTATTTTTAAAGTTTAGATGATTGAAATAAATTTTATTACAAATTTGTTTAAAGTTCTGGGATATTAATTAAGATAGGTACAAAGTTCTCCTCTCCTGTGGCAGCCTCTGACACTCCCTGTTGGCTGGAAGAGCAAGGAAATGTAGTACTAACCTGAAAGTCTTCTACATTCATCAACAACATGCCATACTGCTGTGCTCCCACACAGGTTATTCTCTTTGCACTCCTCAGCAAACCAGTTCTGTTCTCTCCCACAGGATGTCATACACAGCATAGGCAATTTGGTATGCTAGAACTGATTCATCCTCTCTCAGCATTTGTTGCTGGTCCCAAATATTTGTTTTAAGTCCTATAATTGTAACACTGGACCATTTATCCTGTTGAAGTTGATTCATAGCTTAGCTGAAATGTGTTTTCCCAGTGTTGAAGTAGGATAGAAATTTCTAGAATTAGTCTTTACAAGTTTTTCTGGATAGATGAGTTTCTAAAGCTGCTCAAAAGTATGGGGCCAGAAGGATATTTTTTAAAAACTTACAGAAAAGCAGTTTTTTCTTTATAAACCAGTCCCCATGGCTGTTCTCTAGTGATAATTTCCATCCACAAATAATATGCAGTTACAGCGGTGTTTACTAAAATCTCATTTTAAATGAAAAGTAATGCCTTCATTTACATGTTAAAAAAAGACAGCAAATGATGTTTTTCTTTAGAAAAAGATACAATATTTATTTTTTAAATTTAATACTGTTTTTAAATTATTTTTTTTTCTAGAATTTTGAAGCTCATGTGCAAGCAATTTCATGCTATCACATCACAGTTTCTTTTTGCTGCCAGAGGTTTTGCCATGTCAAATGTTATTTGAAAAATAGGGGTTGGAAGGTGATAATATTAATTATCTTGGGAAGAGTAGGTACACTGAGAACACAGTCAGTTGCTAGTGTTCTAGGACTAAGTGCAAAATATCATCTCAGTTGATCTGGTATCAATAATCATAGTGGAACTAGACAAGTTGTACTTCCTTCATCTCTCTTCTTGGCTTAAACATTCACTGATTCTATATGGACCGTGATATGTATGAGATACTGATAAAAGAACTCAGTAGGGCTGGACTCACCATTATAAAGATAATTTGGGGTATTTTAAGCATTCCCTGACTGAGATCTGTGCTGTAGTTTTTCAGTGTACTTGTTATAAGTTTGTTAGAATTCACTTGTGATGTGGAATTTTCTTTGTGTGAAGTGTTTTAATTATGGATTTAATTTCTTTAATGACTATAATGCTACACAGTTTCTATTTCTTTTTTGTGAGTATTGGTAATTTGCATATTTCTAGGATTTTTTTTTCATGTTATCTGTATTAAAAAAAAAATTGCCATAAATATAATTACAGTGTCATCTTATGTTTCATTGCCTGTAAGATTTGTAGTCTTCTCCCATGTTTAATTACTGTTATTGATTACTTATGCTTTCCCTTTCTTTCTTTTTGTTTATCTTTTTGTTTAGGCCTTGCTGATACTTTCTATTGTGTATTTTCAGCCTTTATCTTTTCTACTATGTGCATTTTCCTTTTAAGTACAACTTTAACTTCATCCTACACATTTTCATATGCTATGTTTTTCATTGATTTCAAATTATACTATTTTACACTTTTCATTGTGATGTTTTCTTTGACCCATCGTTTATTAGTAACTGTATTCTTATCTTCAAGCACATGGAAATTCATGGAAAGATTCCCTATTTTTTTTCTCTTTCCATTCATAGGTAGAGTAAGATCTGTAAAACTCATGCTGAGAAATTTTATTTGTTATGAAGTCAACGATTTTCATATTTTTCTCATCCTCAGTGATGATAAACATTTTGGAAGGTACTCTCTTTCACCAGACACAACTGTGCTAAGTTGCATATTTTGTATGATTTCATGGAGGAGTAAGAAAAGCATTCCTTGTTTATTTTAGACAAATCAACATTATATCTTGGAATAAAAGAAACATAGTGGATATAAGATAATGTTTTCAGCAATGGACATTTATTACTTGCAGTAGAAATATTTCCATTTTATGTGACAAAAGATTGTTAACTGTACATTTATATTATTTTTCTTTTTAAAATATTTTTTCACATTTTTATTTTTGGCATGTCTCCTTTCCACTATCAGTTGTCACAGTTCTCAACCTTTTCTAACCTGTACTTGTTATTCATTCCTTCATTCATTTCTAACCTGTTTATTCATTCATTTCTAGCCTGTATTTGTTAGATTTATATTACTTTAATTGGAACATGTCGTTTCTTAAAAAAAAAAAAATCAGTAAAAATATTAACTAGCATTCTTTCAAAGCCTTGCATTTACTATTGGCATAAAAACTTCTCTTTTTAAAGTTAATTTTCAGAGAATAGATTAAAATGTACTCCTAAAGACAGAACATCTACTTATTTGCATATGTAGGATAAAATGATCCCAATATGCAATCAATGACAGAAAGCCATGCACACCAGAAGTCCAGGCTCAATGAGGACAGTAATATATGAGACCAACCATATAATTTGCAATTTGAATACAGCTGGTGCTAGATGATGACATATATTTTCCCATCTTTTGGTATCTGGCAGTACTTTTCCTCAGCTTTCTTTCTTCTCTTTGGTTTATTTCAACAAACTATGAAATAATTCTAAGCGAAGGGGGAAAAAAAAAAGAGGTGCAAAACACAGAAGAATCTATAATTCGTTTCTATTATTCCATTTATTTATACCTTATGACATGATAAAATGCTCCTTCTTCTTGGAAGAAGAAATGCCAGTGGCTATAAACCTGTTATACCAATAGATTGTGCATTTACAACAGTAGTAATGTCTTATAGTCAAGTAGGTTCATTACTGGAAATATTAGATGTGAAGTAGCAATTAATACTACAGGGATGTTAATACCATTGTGACTGGTTTTATTAGAGAAAGATTCTTGAATTTTACATCAAAGTTAGGATTTGTTTCATAAGAAAATAATGAAAGTGAACAGTAGTGGATACCTGTCATATTCTGGATATAATAAATATGTCAACTTTTAAAACATTAATTGTGGGGCAAAATAACTTTTCACATGTTATCAATTTACTTGTCTACATAGCATATAAGCAGTTAATAGGTAAAATGAATTGGCTTTCTGTATAAAATCATCTAAATGTTTGCTCTATGTTTTTATTCTTCCCCCAAACCAGTATATATGAAGCATTTTCAATGCATGACTGCATGCCAAAATGCATTTCTGGATATGTTTTGGTCACTTAAATCAGCAAGCTCAGGAAAATAAAACAGGGTAGAAGTTTTATTTGGGGCATAGTCATATTGCTTCATGCCTTGTCTTATATTTCTAGTAAGCCCTATTACTCACCTTTCTTGTATACACTTACTCTTATGATACCTCCTATTTGATCTAAAGTCTTCACTACATATATATTTAGAAACTCCAAATATATTTTAATATTTTTTTTTGCAACCACAATGTTATGACTTAAAATTTTGCTTCTGCTAGACTTTTCAATCCACTTGCTCCCTTTTTCAATGTGGTTTCAGCTAAGAGTTGAGTGGAGCATTCACTTATTTATTAATGTATTCTTGAATTAATAAATTCATGCAATTCAATATTTGTTGATCACTTACTATTTGGCAATTACATAGGTGCAATTGGGTTGAAAAAGTTCTCAATAAATTATGAATGAATGATAACTTTCTTACTTTCCTTCCTGAACCTGAAATGATCATGTTAAGAAAGCCACGTTTTAAATCAGCAATGAAGTCCTTTCCTATAACATGTGTGAAGAATTTTCTTTTTTTGAGAAAAGTGTATCATTTATATTTCTTAATATTTTTTGTCAATTCTAAATACAATGGTCTCTTTTAAAAAATTATTTTCAATGTCCAAAGAAGTGGAAACAAACCAACAGATCTCTTGCATCCTCATATAGCCAAGTGCTGGTGCTGTCAAACTGGGAGACCACCACACGATGTATGAAACAAACGACAAACACATCATGCTGAATTTATTGCAAATATAAGTAAGAGTCATTATATTGGTAGGGCACGTCACTTCCAGAAGACCAGGCTGCTGATTTTATAGAGGGATTTTAGAGGGTGTAGCAAATAGGGATTGACCAGCTTTCATTGGCATGGGTGAGTTGATGCCATTTGTAGAAACATGAGGTTGTTTATTGGTTGGTACTGAGAAGTGTGTTCATTAGAACAGAGCCCACTTCATAATTTGAAAGGCCCAGTGCTAAGTGAAAATGTAAGGTTCTTTATTCAAAATGCAGGGGGAAAAAAACTTTTTTTCCTTTTTTTACATGGTCTGTCTCTTAACCTGTCATGGTATTTTTATTTTGTTATATAATATCACATTCTTTTGAGGACAGTAAATGTAGACCCTCACAGGAGGCTGAGGCCTGATACCTGGACCCTTCTCACATCAGTGCCCAAGCCCCAGTAGAAAGGCAGAGATTGGCAAATGGTCATTGAGTGGGATTCGGGGAGAGGGTGGCTGTAAACCCTCCCAAGAACGCAGAGTGGTGATGGGAGTGGGATTGTGCATGAGCCAAGGATCCTAGCTGCTAACTCATGCTTTACTGACCTACTGGACCTCATTTATAAATAAATTTAAGGATAAAATTATTACGAATTATAAAATAATGTCCATAGGGCATTAAATCCCAAGTACTGAACCTCTTCTGAGTACAGAATCCTATGTGCCTATGCTGGTCACATGTTCATGAAGCTGGCTGTGCTTTGGAGTGAGTTTTTTTCCTGATTGGCTAGAATTAGAAGCAAAGAGCTATAATTGCAAACAACTTGCCATGGTGTATTCACTGGGATAAGGTAAGCCATCAAAATCTGCTCCATATAGTATCTGTTCCCAAGGCTTTAGAAAGCCGTCATTTATTGTTTAATCAGGCTGATGGCTATAAGACAATCAGCCGTTTCCTGGTAATGTGGGAGCATTTTTAAAATTTTTATTGCTTAGGCTGCAGGAGAGCCCTTCAAGCGTTGTCACATCTCCACCATTCTTACTGAATTCCTTGAAGATAAAGGTTAGCTTGAGTAGGTCTCACTTTTAGTTTGAATTTGATTAACGTGAAAAGTTTGCATCGCCTGTTAGCACAGTGAACACAAAGAAGCACTTAGGACTGAGACAACATAATTATATAGCTGTGAAACAATAGGTATAACTAAAAATACTGTAAGAAGGATATTGAAGGCTTTCCAGAACTATGATCTGATATTTCTCTGATTTAAGCAATTTGTAAGCTGCAAGAACTGAGCCGGTATGAATTTTCTCTCTTTTTTAAAAAATTTTTATTGGAGTATAGTTGATTTACAATGTTGTGTTAGTTTCAGGTGTACAGCAAAGTGAATCTGTTATACATATACATATATCCACTCCTTTTTAGATTCTTTTCCCATATAGGCCACTACAGAGTATTGAGGAGATTTCCCTGTGCTATACAGTAGGTCCTTATTAGTTATCTATTTCATATACAGTGGTGTGTATATGTCAATCCCAATCTTCCAATTTATCCCTCCCCCACCCCTTACCCCCTGGTAACCATAGTTTTATTTTCTATATCTGTAACTCTATTTCCATTTTCTAGATAAGTTCATTTGTACCTTTTTTTTAGATTCCACATAAAAGTGATATCATATGATATTGGAATTTTCTTTTAGCTTAGATATAGATTGTACCATCATACCCATGATGTTAGTCCAGAAACAGCATGAAGTGTTAGCAATGGTACAGATACCCTCTGGTGGGCAAAATGAAATCCAATGCCTTTTTTTTAAATAATGACTTTAGCTAAGAAATATAAACTTGTTGGTTTGTTTTGCCCCAAGGGGATGGGATTTAGTATCAACAATGTTGGCCCAAATGAAGAACATATTTTTGATTATCTCTTTGAGTTTTCCAACTACTGTGGATAGAATTATTATGTTCAAGAATATGTTCTATGAGTTATCATTTAACCCCCCAGAAAAGGTTTTATCCCTTCAAACTGTTAGCAAAGAGACAAAGTCCTTAAGGGTATTGGGAGTCATATACTTTGAACAGTCAGTAACTCAGTGAACAATTAATCTTGGCCCTGATTTGGCATTTAAAATCCAGATTCCCACATAGGGAAAATAATCTAGTAGCTACAGAGGAAATATGTTCAAATTTAGAGGATATGTGGACGGACATACTGTATGTGGGTGTTGTTGACACAGTTACTGTGAAATCCCAAGAAATCTCTATCTTTCTCTTGGGGAGCAAGGATTTTCCTGTATTTATTTGTTGTCTATACCATGTATCATTACTGCTAAGGTTAGCGTAACATACCTTTATATCATTGTTTAAGTTGGCTACACTAGCAATAAAGTTCAGGTTGACGTTCTGTACATAATAGAATTTTCTGAATCTTATGTAACACCAAAATATACATTCTTGAAATCAAAAAGCAAATTAATAGAACTTCCTCCAAGTAATAGATGTGAGACAATAGAATCACAGCAAAGTATGGCACAATTAAATCTACACACTGATTTATAAAATTATTTTACTTTGTGTAGTTTAAATAGATTCTTAGGAAAATATACTTTGTGTCTTAGCTCTCAAAAAGACCTTGACTTATTGGTCCTGCTGTTGTGAATACAATCATACAATCCTCTCTTCTCCCCACACCAAAATAAATAATCAGTTATTTTACTACATATCATTTGGGGATCCAACAGAAAAATCAATGGCACTTGAAAAACTGGTTAAATTAAGGAGTATTTATTTACAAAAGGTCTATTTATGAAGGTGCTTTAATAAGGTAACTACAAAGCATAGTGCAGTACCCTTGAACTAACTTTTGCCATCCCTAGGCCTGAAGACAAGAGGTATATATTCACAAGAGGGATCTATTCCATTAACTAACTGAGAAGAAAAACCTCATTCATTCATTCATTTTTATATTCACAAATTTGTGCAACCATTACTAGAATGTACTTTTAGAACATTTGCATCATCCCAAGAAGAAACCACTGTACCTATTAGCTGTCATTCCATATTCCCACTCCACTCCCTCCTCAACCACTTTCTGGACCTGCACCAGCCCCACTTTGTCTTTATGGATTTGCCTATACTGAATACTTTACAGATATACTATATTTTGTTTATTCATTTATCAAGGTGATGGACATTTAGGATATTTTCAGTTTTGGTTATTATGAATAATGCTATGAACATTCATGTACAAGGGGACATATGTTTTCATTTCTCTTGGGTATATACCTAGGAGTGGAATTGCTGGGTTATAGGGTAACTCTATGCTTAACACTTTGAGGAATTGCCAAAATACTTCACAAAGTGGCTGCACTGTTTTACATTCCCACCATCAAAATATGAAGAATCCAAATTCTGAACATCTTCACCAACACTTGTTACTGTCTTTGATTTTAAACATCCTAGTGGGTGTCAACTGATACCTCAGTGTAGTTTTGATTTGTACTTCCCTAATGACTAATAATATTGAGCATCATTTCATGTATTTACTGATCATTTGTTTATGTTCTTTGGAGAAGTGTCTACTCATACCCTTTGATAATTTTTTAATTGGATTATTTGTCTTTTTGTTGCTGAATTGTAAATGTTTATACATATTCTAGATACAAGTCGCTTATCAAATATGATTTGAAAATATTTTATCCCATTCTGTGTATTGTCTTTTTACTTTCTTGGTGGTATTCTTTGAGCACAAAAGTTTTAACTTTTGATGAACTTCAATTTTACTATTTTTTCTTTTATTGTTTGTACTTTTGGTGTCACAGCTAAGCAATCATGGCATAATATAAAGTAATGAAAATTTATTCATATTTTCTTTTAGGAGTTTTATAGTTTGAGTTTTTACATGAAGACATGTGATTCATTTTGAGTCAAATTCTGTGTATGGTGTGAGGTAGAGGTTCAAATGCATTCTTTCACAGGTGGATATCCAGTTGTTACAGCACTGTTTGTTGAAAAGATTATTCCTTCCCCACTGAATTGTCTAGGCACACTGACTGAACGTCATTGATAACTGTGAAGGTTTATTTCTGGGCTCTCACTTCTGTTCTAGTTATCTATATCACTATCCTTATGTCAGTACCATGTTGTCTTGATTACTCTAGCTTGGTAATAAATTTTAAAGTAGGGCAGTGTGAGCCTTCCAACTTCTTCCTCTTCTTCAAGATTGTCTTGGATCTTCATTTCCATATCAATTTTAAGATCAGATTGTCAATTTATGAATAAAAAAGAGCTGGAATACCGATAGGAATTACATTGAATATATAGATCAATTTGGGGAGTATTGTCATTTTAAAATGTTTTGGCCCATGAATATGAGATATCATCCAACTTTTTTAGATCTTCTTTAATACCTTTCAACATTTTGTATTTTTCACTGTACAAGTTGGGTGCTTTTTTTGCTAAATTTATTTCTACTTATCTATTCTTTTGTTGCTACTATAAATGAGATTGTTTTCTTAACTTCATTTTTGGATTGTTCATTGCTAGTGTATAAAAATGCAATAGATTTTTATATACCAACATTCTATCCTGCCACATTGTTATACTAGTTTATTCTAATTAGCTTTTTATTATTTATTTATTTATTTATTTTTGGCTGCATTGGGTCTTCATTGCTGCACGTGGGCTTTCCCTAGTTGCAGCGAGCAGGAGCTACTCTTTGTTGCGGTGTGCAGGCTTCTCATTGCGGTGGCTTCTCTTGTTGAGGAGCACGGGCTCTAGGCGCACAGGCTTCAGTAGTTGTGGCATGTGGGCTCGGTAGTTGTGGCTCACAGGCTCTAGAGCGCAAAGTCAGCAGTTGTGGCGCACAGGTTTAGTTGCTCCATGGCATGTGGGATCTTCCTGGACCAGGGCTCGAACCTATGTCCCCTGCATAGGCAGGCAGATTCTTAACCACTGCGCCATCAGGGAATCCCCTCTAATCAGTTTTTTAGTTGATTTATTGGGATATTTTTTATATAGGTTCATATCATCTGTAAATGGAGAAATTTTTACTTCTTCCTATCTAATCTGAATGTCTTCTATTTCTTTGCATTGTATTATTGCCCTGAGTAGTAAAATGTTGAATAGAATTGTTAAGAGAGGACTTTGTTCCTTATTCCTGATAATAGAGGGAAGGCATCCAGTTGTTTTCCAATAAGTGTGATGTTAGCTAAGGGTTATTCATAGATGCTCCTTATCAGGTTGAAGAAATTCCATTCTATTCCTAGTTTGTTGAGTGTTTTTATCATGAAAGGGTGTTGGTATGCATCTGTTGAGATGATCATGGGATTACTGTCATTTATTCTACAATCCCTTGATTGATTTTCAGATGTTAAAACAACACTTTGTGGGGCAGAACACCACTTGGTCATGGAGTATTGCTCTTTTTATAGGTTGCTGGATTCAGTTTGCTAGTTTTTATGAGTAGTTTTGTACCTATATTTATAAAGGATATTGGTCTGTATTTTTCTTGTTATGTCTTTATATGGTTTCGGCTTCAGAGTGATAGTGTCCCTAATAAAATGAGTCAAAAGGTGTTGTCTCCTCTTTTAATTTTTGGAAGAGTTTTGAAGAATTTGTATAGAATTCTTCTCGAAATATTTGGTAGAATTCACTAGTGAAGCTATCTGGCCCTGAGGTTTTCTTTGTTAGATTTTAATTAGTACTTTAATCTCTTTACTTAGTATAGGTCTATTCAAATTATTTCATTCTTCTTGAGTCAACCTTGCTAATTTGTGTCTTTCTAGGAATTTGTCCATTTCATCTGAGTTATCCAATTTGTTGGCATATAGTTGTTCACAATATACCCTTATTATCCCTCTTATTTCTGTAAGGTCTAGTGATTGTCCCTCTTTCATTCTTTATTTTAGTAATTTGAGTCTTCTCTCTCTTCTTGGTAAATCTAGCTAAGTTTTATCACTTTCGTTGACCTTTTCAAATAACCATTTTATTATTTCATTGATTTTTTTTCTCTACTGTTTTTATATTCTCAATTTCTTTAATTTCCACTCTAACATTTTTATTTCCTTCTTTCAGCTTGGTTTGGTATTAGTTTCCTCTTCTTTTTCTGGTTTCTGAAGGTGGGAGTTTAGATAGTGATTTGCAATTTTATTCTTTTTAAAAAGAGTAAATAAATTTACAGCTCTAAATTTTCTTCTAAAAAGTGATTTTGCTGTTACTGCCAAGTTTTAATATATTGTGTTTTTGGTTTCATTTGTCTCATTTTTTTTCTAATTTCATTTTTCTTCATTTTTGCCTCATTGATTATTTAGGAGTGTGTTGTTTCATTTCCACATATTTATAGATTTATTTTTTTTCCTTTTACTAAGTTCTAATTTCATTCCACTGTGTTTGGAAAACATCCCTGTATGGTTTCAATCTATTTGAATTTATTGAGGAATTTTTGTGACTTAACATATGATCTACCCTGAAGAATGTTCCATGTGCACTTGAGAAGAATATATATTCTGCCATTGTTTTGTGGAGTGTTGTGTTGATGTCTGTTAGGTCTATTTGGTTTATCGTGTTGTTCAAGACTTGTATTTCCCTGTTGTTCTTTTGCCTAGTTATTCTATTCATTATTGAAAGTAGGTTTTAAGTCTCTATTATTTTTCAAATGTTTATTTATTCTTTCAATTGTTAGCTTTTGCTCCATGTATTCTGAGGCTCTTTTGTTACAGTCATATATATTAAATTTGAGATATAATTGACATAGACCATTCTATTAGTTTTATGTGTACAACATAATGATTTGATACTTGTATACATTGTGAAATGATCACCATAGTAAGTCTAGTTAACATCCATCACCACACTTAGTTACCATTTTTTTTTCTGGTGATGATAACTTTTAAGATCTAGCTGTCTTAAAAACTTTCACATATACACTACAGTATTGCTATATTTTCCTGATGGATTGACACTCTTGTAATTATAAAATGTCCTTCTTTGTTTCTAGTAAACATTTTTGTGTTAAAATGTATTTGTCTGATATTATTAAAGACACTTTATCCTCCTTTTACTGCTATCATGCTGTAGCATTTTCCATCCTTTTAATCTATTTGTGTATTTGGTTCTATAATGGGTATCCTGTAGAAAGTATACATTTTTGTTTAATCAGTGCTGCTAATCTGTCTTTGATTGGTGTGTTTATCCATTTAAATGTAGTATTATTACTGATAAAATAGGGTTTACAGATGCTATTTTGCTATTTGTTCCATGTATGTCTCAATGTCTTTTCTGTTCCTCTATTTGATTCCTACTTTGTGTTAGGCAGACATTTTCTAAGATAACCTTTAAATTTCCTTGTTGTTTTATCACTACATTTTTTTAAATAAATGGGTATTTATTTTGTTGAAATATATTTCACATATAACATTGTATAAATTTAAGGTGTACAACAGGTTAATTTTATACATTTATATATTGTAATATGATGCCATTGTAGAGATAATTAGCACCTCTGTCACTTTATATAATTATCTTTTCTTTTTTTTTTAATTGAAGTATAGTTGATTTACAATGTTGTTAGTTTCAGCATAGTGATTCAGTTATACATATATTCATTCTTTTTCAGGTTCTTTTCCCATATAGGTCATTACAGAGTATTGACTAGAGTTCCCTGTGCTATACAGTAGGTCCTTGTTGGTGATCTATTTTACATATAGTAGTGTGTATATGTTAATCCCAAACTCCTAACTTATCCCTGACCCCCTTCCCCCTTTGGTAACCGTAAGTTTATTTTCTATGTCTGTGGGTCTATTTCTGTTTTATATATAAGTTCATCTGAATCATTATTTTTTTATAGATTCCACATATAAGTGATGTCATATGATATTTGTCTTTGTCTGGCTTACTTCACTTAGTATGATAACCTCTAGGTCCATCCATGTTGCTGCAAATGGCATTATTTCATTTATTTTTATGACTGAGTAATATTCCATTGTGTATGTGTGCATGTGTGTGTGTGTATACTACATCTTCTTCATCCATTCCTCTCTCAGTGGACATTTAAGTTGTTTCCATGTCTTGGCTATTGTAAATAGTGCTGCATTGAACATTGGGGTACATGTATTGTTTTGAATTATGGTTTTCTCTGGATATATGCCCAGGAGTGGGATTGCAGGATCATATGGTAGCTCTGTTTTTAGTTTTTAAAGGAAGCTCCATACTGTTCTCCATAGTGGCTGTACCAATTTACATTCCCGTCAACAGAGTAGGAGGGTTCCCTTTTCTCCACACCCTCTCCAGCATTTATTATTTGTAGACTTTTTGATACTGTCCATTTTGACTGGGGTGAGGTGATACCTCATTAGAGTTTGATTTGCATTTCTCTAATACTTAGCGATGTTGAGCATCTTTTCATGTGTTTTGGGGCCATAATTATCCTTTCTTTTTAGTAGTTGGAATGATTAAGTTCTAGTCTCGTAGCAAGTTTTATGATTATAATACAATATAGTTGTCTATATTCATTGTATAGTTGTCTATGTTCCTTGCATTACATCTCTAGGACTTATTTACTACTCATTGTAAGTTTTTACCCTTAAACAACATCTGTTGTATCCCTCTATCCTCCATACCCTGGGAACAACCATTTTATTCTCTGTTTTTATAAGTTTGGCTTTTTAAAACTATACATAGAAGCAATGTCATATAGTACTTATATTTCTCTGTCTGACTATTCTCACTTAGCATAATGTTCTCAAGTTTCATCCTTTACCCAGGACCTCACTGCCCTAGATCTAGTGCCATGCTGTGGTGTAGAGTGAGCAGGGTTGGGGTGATCACTCGGTTGGGGTGATCACTCGGTTGGGGTGATCACTCAGTTTGGATTGGGGAGCACAGTGAGGTGTTAGCCACTACGACAGACCTCTCTCCTCCCTGTCTGGTGGGAAGCCAGCACCAGCACACTCCTCACAAGTGAAGACTAGGCTTCTCCAGCCTTTCTTTATGTCACAGAGGTTCTCCAAATAGCCAAGGGGGCTTGTCTTCTCCTTGTAAGACCCCAGGACTGGGATGCCCAGTCTGTGGCTTGACCTGCTGGCTCCCCAGGGTAAATGTCCACCCACACAATCTCCCTTTTCCTCTTAGTTTCTTCCCAGGGGCACAGGTACTGACTTGACTTTTTTCTTCTCATCCTACCCAATTATGTGGGAATCTTTCTTGCTGCCTTGGTTGTATAGGAGTTCTGAAAATTTCTGGTTAGTTTTCCATGAGAATTATTCCACATGTGCATGTATTTTTGATGTGTTTGTTGGGAGGAGGGGAGTGAGCTCCAGATCCTCTTATGCTACCATCTTGATCTACCTTCACCTCTTGTCTTCTTGATGGACATTCAAACAGGTATGAGGTGATATCTCATTGTGGTTTTTGTACACATTTCCATGGTTATTAGTAATGTTGAGCATCTTTTCATGTACCTGTTGGCCACTTAGATGTCAACTTTGGAAAACTTTCTACTTCGTTCTTTTGCCCACGTTTTTAATCAGATTTTTTGTTATTGAGCTGTACAAGTTCTTTATATATTTTGGATATTAACCCCTTTTCTGATATATAGTTTGTAATTTTTTTCTCCCATTCTATAGGTTGCCTTTTCATTTTAATTGTGTGTGTGTGTGTGTGTTTTACTGTGGAAAAGATTTTAAGTATGATATAGTTCCATTTGTTTATTTTTGCTTTTATTATTTGTACTTTTGGTATCATATCAAAAAATTATTACCAAGATCAATATGAAGGAGCTTCTTCCTTATGTTTTTTTTTTTTTGTGGGAGTTTTAAAGAATTGGGTCTCATGTTTAAGTTTTGGGTCCATTTTAATTTTTCTGAGTGGTGTAAGGTAGAGGCTCAGTTACATTGCTCTGCATGTGTTTATCCAGTTTTCCCAACACCATTTCTTAAAGAGACTATCCTTTTACATTTGGTGCTCTTAGTTCCCTTGTCAAGTATTAGTTGACCATATAAGTGGGGGTTAAATTCTGGGCCTCTCTTCTGTGCCATTGGTCTATGTGTTGATTTTTGTGCCAGTGCCATACTGTTTTTTGTTACTGTAGCTTTGTAGTATAGTTTGAAATCAGAAAGTTTGATACCTCCAGCTCTGTTCTTTTTCATCAGGATTGCTTTAGCTATTCAGGATCTTTTTATGTTCTATACAAATTTTAGGATTCTTTTTTTCTATTCCTGTGAAGAATGTCATTGATATTTTGAAGGGGATTGCTTTGTTGAATCTATAAACTGTGGGTAGTATGGACATTTTAACAATATTCTTCTGATCCATAAACATGAGTTCTTTCCACTTGTTAGTGACTTCTTCAATTTCTTGAAGCAGTCTCGCAGTTTTCATTATACAGAACTTTCACCTCAGTTAAATTTATTCCTAAGCATTTTATTGTTTTTGATGTTAGTATGAATGGGATAGTTTTCTTTATTTCTTTTGCATATATTTCATCTTTAGTGTATAGAAATGTAACTAATTTCTATGTGCTGATTTTGTATCCTGCAACTTCACTGAAATCATGGATTAGTTCCAACAGTATTTGATTAGTCCTTGGGATTTTCTGTCTACAGAACCATCTGCAAGTAGTGACAGTTTTACTTCTTCCTTTCTAATTTGAATGCTTTTTATTTCTTTGTGTCACATAATCACTCTACCTTGGACTTCCAGTACTACATTAAATGAGTGGTGAGAATATGCATTGTTGTCTTGTTCCTGATCTTAAAGGAAAAGCTTTCAATTTTTCTCCATTGAGTAGAATGTTAGCTGTGGGATTGTCATATATGACCTTTTTTATGTTGAGGTTTGTTCCTTCTACACCCAATCTGCTGAGGGTTTTTATCATGAAATTATATTACATTTGCAAATGCTTTGCTTTTTTATATCCATTGGGAGGACCATGTGATTTTTATCTTTCATTTTATAAATGTTATGTATTACATCGATTAATCAGTATATGTTAAATTATTTTTGCATCCCAAGAATCAATCTCACTTGGACTTGGTTTCTAATGCTTGTTATGTGTTCTTAAATTGGGTTTGCTAGTATTATCTTGAGAATTTTTCCATCTATATTCATCAGGAATATTGGTCCGTAGTTTTCTTGTGGTGTCCCATCTAGCTTTGCTGTCAAGATACTGCTGTCCTCATAGGATGAATTTGAAAGTGCTCAAACCTCTTCAGTTTTTTTGAAGAGTTTAATTGGTGATAATTCTTCTTTGGATGTTTGGTAGAATCCACCAGTGAAGCTGACTGGTCCAGGGGTTTTCTGTGTTGGAAGGGTTTTAATTACTGATTCAATCATTTATTATTAGTCTGCTCAGATTTTCTGTTTCTTATTATTCAGTGTTAGTAGCTTGTGTGTTTCTATAAATGTATCCATTTCTTCTGGGTTATCTAATTTTTTGGCTATTAGCTTCATGGAATTATATGTTCAATTCCTTCTCTAGGTTTGTGAAGTTCTCAGCTATTATTTTACTAAATACAATTATCTCCCCTTCTTCCTCTTCTGGTAGACAAATTGTTCTTATATTCATTTTTTATCATCATACCTGATAGCTCTTGTAGGGCTTCTTGAATTTTTAAAAAATGTAGTTCTCTCTTCCTCTTCTGCATCATTTCTTAATTTCTATCCTCCACATCACCAATTCTTTCTTTAATCTGATCTTTCCTATTTCCTAAGCACTCTAATGCATTCTTCATCTGATTCACTGAATTTTTCTGCTTCAGAGTTTCTGTCTGGTTATTTTTTAAGATTTGGTAAAGAACTCCTATTAATTTCTAAGTTGGATTGCCTTTTTGAGTTTTCTTTTAGATCATTGAATCTTTTCTTAACAGCTATTTTGGATTCTTTATCAGTTTGGTTACAATATTCTGTACCTTTGGTTTTGGTTGCTGGTGAATTATTTTCTTTTTGTGATACTGTATTACTGTGATGTTTCATACTGTTTGATGAAATGTATCTATGCCATCACATTTGAAGTAGCATACACCTTTTCAACTTGTTTACTTTGACTTACAGTTTCACAGATTGGCAATTTAAAGCCTTTCTTTTTGTTTTTCCAGACGGTGGCACTATAGTTCAAGTTTTGGGTTACTCTTTACCTGAATTGGTTCTGCTGCTGCAGTCTTGGGAATGCATAAAAAAAGCTGGTGTAGAAAAACTGGGATAGAGTGTAGAGAGGTAAGGGCTTAGCACCTGAAGCTTTGTGGGTGCTCACTGCCCAGTAGGGAAGTCCAAGTGGTGGTACTCCCATAGTTACTGGGACAGACCTTTTGCTGCCAGCAGACAGCAGGAAATATATTCCTTCTAGGCCCTTTGTTATTTTGTCTGCCTCTTTCCCTTTCATTTTCCTCCCCCTGGTTACAGAGGTCCCTCCTTAGAAATCATGCTGCTGGAGTGAAACTGGTCTCTCTAGCTGTGACCCATGCAGCTGTTGGTCAGTCACTCACCACTTTTGCTTTCCACCTCCTACGTGAGGAGGTCACCATGGTCATCACTGGCAAAAGCCCAGCAAATTGCAGTGTCACCCTGGAAAGGGGGACTGGCTCCTCAAGATCCTCTTTCTCTACTGCCTTCAAACTCATCTCTATCCCACTCAGTGGCATACCAGGTTGCCATCAGGCTGGCTGAACCTCCACAAATTCCTTATTTCCCTTGTGTGTCTGCTCTGTTTTACACTCTCTTGGTTTGCTTTTTCTCTGATCATGGCAAGTAGGGGTGGTGCAGGCTCACCAACTCCCTTGGATCTGCAGCCCCCTTTGACATTGTATCCACTTCCTTTCTGAAGCACAGGTGAGTAGAGTTCTCCTGGGTGTTCTGCTGTGATGCACAGAGGCACTTTTATTTGGTTATTAATGAATCATTAATTGTCCCTTTTCTATCTCCCCTTTATTTACAACTCACACCTCCACAATGCTGATGTCACTCCTACCACATGATTTTGAGTTATTTTCTTATTAGTTTTCTTGGGAATTATAATTAGCATCTTAATTTAAAACAATTAAATTTAGAAGAATTTTAATTTAATGCCAGTAGTATACAAAAACTTTGCTCCAATATACCTCTGTTGTCTTACCTCTCCTTTGTAATATTATGTCATGTGAATTACAACTTTATATGTTATAGCCATGCAATACAGTTTTATAGTTGTTGCTTTATGCAGTTGCCTTAACATACAGGAAGAAAACAAAAATAAGTTATACTGTCTTTCATAATATCTGTGTAGGTACCTTTACTGGTGCTCTTTACTTCTTCATGTGGATTCACATTATTGTCTAGTATGCTTTTACTTTAGCTTGAAGAACTTCCTTTTGTATTTTTATGTAGCAGGTCTGCTGGTGATAGTATTTTTGAGAATGCAATAACTTCTACTTTGTGTTAAAAGAAAGTTTAGAGTTCTTGGTTAAAAGCCTTTTACTTTCATTTCTTTAGAGATGTCTCCCCACTATCTTCTGGCTTCTGTGGTTTTTGATAAGAAGTCAGCTGTTAATCCCTTGTATTTGATAAACCATTTTTATTTGCAGCTTTCAAGATTTTCTCTTTGTCTTTGAATTTGTCAATTTCACTATGACCTGTCTGTGTGTAAATCTCTTTGAATTGATTCTACCTAGAGTAAACTAAGCTCTTGTATATGCAGATGAATATTTTTCATAAAATTGGAGAGTTCTATGCCATTATTTATTCAAATACTATTTTCTGTCCCTTTCTCTCCCTCTTCTTTTGGGACTTCCATTATGCATTTTTTCGTGTAAGTGATGGTGTTCCACTACTCTTTGAGGCTCTGTTTTTTTTTCTCATTTCTTTTTCTTTCTGCTCCTCAGTCTTATTAACTTGCCATCAACTTCACTGATTCTATCTTTTGTCAGCTCAAATCTATTTGAATCTCTCTCCAGTGAATTTCTCTAGTAAGTTTTTATTTTTTTAATTTAATTTTAAAATTTTAAATTTTAAGTAAAAAATTTTAGTGCATTTTTCATAGCTAGGATTTTTTTTTTTATAACTACAACTTCATTATTGATATTCTCTCTTTGATGAAATATTGTTGTTATACTTTCTTTTAATTCTTTGCACTTGTTCCTATACTTTTAAAAAATATTTATAATAGCCTATTTAAAATCTTTATTTACTAAATCCAAAATATGTTCCCTCTCATGGACATTTATATTGGCTAATATAGTGTGTGGCACACTTTCCTGTTTTTTTGCTTATATCATAATTTTTTCATGGAAACTGGACATTTTACATAATATAGTGTAACAACTCAGTGTTGACTCCTTCCACTTCTCTCAAATCTGCGTTATTACTGGTTTTTGTTTGTTGCTTGTGTGTGTGTGTTCTTAAACTATTGCTGCTTAAATATTTAGCACACTTTCTGGAATAATGCTATAGATCTTGTCTTCCCTGCAATGTGTAACCCTGGAGTACTATGTTGGCTGTATGTTTTAATACTTTTAAAAATATGAAGTCTGACTTCTTAGGTTTCATACCTAAGGTTGCTGACTGGTTGATAGATTTCCTTCATTTCTTTGTGGGCATTTCACCCCAGGAACAGGTGACCTGTGTGAGAAAGCATGCCTTAGAACTTTGGCAGTTTATAAGAAAGCCTTAGCTTTCATTTTTTGCTTTGCAAGGCTTGAGGTTCAGTCAGAGAGCAATGACTGGTGTCATCTTCTTTCCTAGGTCTTTCCTGTTGACTGTATGCTCTGAGGATGCTTTTAACTGGGATCAAATATGTTCATATCCTTCTATTTTTGTTTAAGGTTTTTTTTTTTTTTTTGGTCATGCTACTTGTTTTGGTTGCTGTACCACTGAGGTGGAGAGGTAAGGGAAACGGGAATAGTTCCAAGTAAAAACATCACAGATCTCACTGTTTTATCAAGGTTCAGTAGTTTCTCTTGGGTAGATTATATTCTTTTATCTATGTGGCTTTTTAATTGCCAGAGTGCTGAAATGGTTGATTTTAGTTGTTGAATTGTTTGAGAGGGAGAGCAATTTCACTGAGATACTCACTCCACTGCCATTTTAGAAGCTGACCTCCCTGAAGAGTGTTCTTTTATGATTAGCAGTGACCTTTAGTCGGATTCAAGGGAATAAATACACTGGCCTCATTGTTCTTATACTATCTGATATCCTTTCAGAATTCTCCTTTGGTCAAACAAAGCAGAACTCAGAAGCTATGGAGTCCCACCCATCATCCATGCAGGCATGGCTCCCAAGAAAGAAAGGAAAGAGAAAAATTAATTTTAGAGCAATTTGAGTTATCATCTATACTGATATGTTTTTTAATATTGTAGATTATGTATTACTTTCTTATTTAATTTGTTTTCTTGAGGATTTTTGCATCTATATTCATCAGTAATATTGGCCTGTAATTTTCTTTTTTTGTGGTATTGTTGTGTGGTTTTGGCGGCCTTGTAGAATGAGTTTGGGAGTGTTCCTTCCTCTGCAATTTTTTGAAATAGTTTGAGAAGGATAGGGGTTAGCTCTTCTCTAAATGTTTGATAGAATTCACCTGTGAAACCATCTGGTCCTCGACTTTTGTTTGTTTTTAAATCACAGTTTCAATTTCAGTACTTGTGATTGAACCAGGAAGAAATAGAAAATATGAACAGACCAGTCTTGGAAGGTTGTACCTTTCTAAGAATTTGTCCATTTCTTCTAGGTTGTCCATTTTATTGGCATGTATTTGCTTGCAATAGTCTCTTATGATCCTTTGTATTTCTATGGTGTTTGCTGTAACTTCTTTTTCATTTCTAATTTTATTGGTTTGAGCCCTCTCCTTTTTTTCTTGATGAGTCTGTCTAAAGGTTTACCAATGTTCTTTATCTTTTCAAAAAACAAGTTTTTAGTTTCATTTGGCTCTTTTTCATTTATTTCTTCTCTGACCTTTATGATTTCTTTCCTTCTACTAACTTTGGGTTTTGTTTGTTCTTCTTTCTCTAGTTGGTTTTGGTTAAGGTTAGGTTGTTTATCTGAGATTTTTCTTGTTTTCTGAGGCAAGATTGTATTGCTGTAAACTTTCCTCTTAGAACTACTTTTCTGTTGTCCCATAGGTTTTGGATCATTGTGCTCTCATTTTCAGTTGTCTCTAGGTATTTTTTGATTTCTTAAGTGATCCATTGGTTGTTTAGCCTTCATGTGTTTGTGTTTTTACAGTTTTTTTCTTGTAGCTGATTTCTAATCTCATAGCATTGTGGTCAGAAAAGATGTTTGATATGACTTCAGTTTTCTTAAATTTGCTGAAGCTTGCTTTGTGGCCCACCAGGTGATTAATCCTGGAAAATGTTCCATGTGCACTTGAGAAGAATTTGTATTCTGCTGCTTTCAGATGGAATATTCTATAAATATCAATTAAGCCTATCTGGTCTAATATGTCCTTTAAGGCCTGTGTTTCTTGTGGATTTTCTGTCTGGATGATCTGTCCATTGATGAAAGTGGGGTGTTAAAGTTCCCCACTATGTATTACTGTCGATTTCTCCTTTTATGGTTGTTAACATTTGCCTTATATATTGAGGTGCTCCTATGTTAGGTGCATATATATTTACAATTATTATTTCTTCTTCTTGGATTGATCCTTTGATCCTTATGTAGTGTCCTTCCTTGTCTCTTGTAACAGTCTTTAAAGTCTATGTTATCTGATGTGAGTATTGCCACTCCAGCTTTCTTTTGATTTCCATTTGCATGGAATACGTTTTTCCATCTCCTCACTTTCAGTCTGTTTGTTTCTTTAGATCTAAAGTGTGTCTCTTGTAGACAGCATACATATGGGTGTTATTTTTGTATCAATTCACCCAGTCTATGTCTTTTGGTTGTAGCATTTAATCCATTTACATTTAAGGCAATTATTGATATGTATGTTCTTATTGCCATTTTGCTAATTGTTTTGGATTTATTTTTGTAGGTCTTGTTTCATCCTTTCCTCTTTTGTTCTCTTGTGATTTGATGACTGTTTTGATTGCTTTTTTGGTGTATCTATTGTAGATTTTTGGTTTGCAGTTCCAATGAGGTTTTGATATAGCAGTCCATATATGTACAAAATTATTTTAAGTTGCTAGTCTCTTAATCTCTAATGCATTTCCAATTGCCTTTATTTGTACTGTTCTCTTTTCCCAATTGCTGGTTTTGATATCATATTTGTGTGTGGACAATTTCGTACCTTTATTGTATGTTTGCCTTTACCATTGGGCTTTCCCATTCTTAATTTTCTCATTTCTAGTTGTGGCCTTTTCTATTCCATCTAGAGAAGTTCCTTTAGCATTTTTTGTAAAGCTCGTTTGGTAGTGCTGAATTCTCTTAGCTTTTGCTTGTCTGTAAAGCTTTTGATTTCTTTGTTGAATCTGAATGAGAGTCTTGCTGGGTAGAGTAATCTTGGTTGTAGTTTTCCCCTTTCATCACTTTAAATATATCCTACCACTCCCTTCTGGCCTGCAGAGTTTCTGCTGAAAAAAATCAACTGATAACCTTGTGGGGATTCCCTTGTATGTTATTTGTTGCTTTCAATATTTTTTCTTTTTCTTTCTTTAATTTTTTTCAATTTGATTAGTTTGTCCTGCCTGGGACTCTCTGCACTTCCTGGACTTCTGTATTTCTTTCTCATGTTAGGAATGTTTTCATCTCTTATCTACCTCTTCAAATATTTTCTCAGGCCCTTTCTCTTCTCCTTCTGGGACCCCTCTAATGTGTATGTTGGTGCATTTAATATTGTCCCAGAGGTCTCTTAGATTGTCCTCATTTCTTTTCATTCTTTTTTTCTTTACACAGCTCCATGACAGTGATTTCCACTAATCTGTCTTCCAGCTCATGTATTCGTTCTTCTGTCTAATTTCTGCTATTGATTTCTTCTAGTGTATTTTTCATTTCAGGTATTGTTTGTTTGTTCTTTAAGTTTCTATCATCTTCTTTATTAAACATTTCTTGTAGCTTCTCAGCCTGTGCTGCCATTCTTTCTCCAAGATCTTGGATCATCTTTGCTCTCATTACTGTGAATTCTTTTTCAGGTAGATTGCCTTTCTCCACTTCACTTAGTTGTTCTTCTGGGGTTTTATCTTGCTCCTTCATCTGGAACATATTCCTCTGCCATATCATGTTGTCTAACTTTCTGTATGTGTGGTCTCTATTCCTCAGGTTTGTAATTATTCTTGGTTCTGGTGTCTGCCCACTGGTGATAGCAACTGGTGGGTAGAGCTGGGTCTTGTCCCTCTGGTGGAGAGGGCCATTTCAAGGAGTGTGTTTAGAAGTGTCTACAGGATCAGGACGATTTTAGTCAGCCTGTCTTTCTGATGGGTGGGGGCTGTGTTCCCACTGTGTTGGTTGGTTGTTTGGCCTGAGGTGTCCCAGCACTGGAGCCTGCAGGCTGTTGGGTGGGGCCAGGTCTTGGTGCTAAAATGGCAACCTCCAAGACAGCTCATGCCAATCAATCTTCCCTGTGGCCTCTGCACAGTGTCCTTGCCCCCATAGTGAGCCACAACCAATCTCTGCCTCCCCAGGAGATGCTCCAGTACCTGCAGGTAGGTCTGGCCCAGGCTCTGATGGAGTCACTGCTTTGCCCTTAGTCCCAGTGCATGTGAAACTGTGTGTGCACCCTCCAAAAGTGGAATCTCTGCTTCCCCCAGTCCTGTGGAACTCCTACACTCAAGCCCCACTGGCCTTCAAAGCCCAAGGCTCTGAGGGTTCCTCCACCCAATGCCAGACCCCCAGTCTGGGGATCCTGACATAGGGCTCAGAACTCTCACTCCTGTGGAAGAACCTCTGTGATATAATTATTTTCCAGTTTGTGGGTCACCCACCTGGCAGGTATGGGATTTGTCTATATCATGAAAGTGCTCCTCCTACCGTCTTGTTGTGGCTTATTCTTTGTCTTTGGGTGTAGAATATTTTTTTGGTATTTTCATGAGAGGAGGTGAGCTCAAGTCCTTCTATTCCACCATCTTGTCTCCCAATTATGTATTAATTTGAAAGGTGTTGACATTATTTTTCCTATAAAATAAGTTACAGAAGTTAGAAATCAGAACTCATTTCTTAATAAATTAATTTTGTTTGTGAGTGTTACTGCAAATGAAGGTATTAGGAAAAAAATCAAAACAATAATTATTTGGGTAAGATATTAAAATGACACATTTGCCAAAAAAAGAAAAGTTAGTTACAGATAAAATTTGTTTGAATAGTTTTTTTTCTTTAATTTGCCTCCCTGAAGTCCTCATATATAAGGAGTTTTAAAATGTTTGCTATCATATAGTCATGTCAATAAACTGGTCTAAGACTGTGTTTTCAATTCTGCATTTAAATTTGAACACTGTCTAATCAAAAATTCATGAGCTAACTAACTGGAGAAAGTTGACTAAAGATTTAGACAGAAATGATTGAGAACTGATTTATGTGACAAGATGAAAAGTGTTCAATATCTGCAGTCAGTCAAAGGATGAAATGAGTAACTGCTTTCAAACACTAATCTGAGGCATAAAAAGGAAGAAGGGCAAATAATATAGAGAAAAAATGATGGAAACAGTTTGAGAAGATCTTTAAAAGTGGACTAATGTCTGGAGCATTTCTCAACAAAGTTCTATCGAAATGCATGACTGCTGAGTCTATCTAGTGGAAGTGTGAGTCCAATAATACCTGATTGATTCATCAATAATTTGGAAATCTAGAAAATTCTTTGAAGGCAAATTCATGACTATATATTATTCTACAGTATTTATTTGTTTTTATTTTATTGGCTAGGGATTCAGATTAAATTTATTTGGTGAGTGAGTCTATGCATTTCATGTAATAAAAAACACTAAAATATAGCTGGAATGCTATCTGTAATCCTAAAATACATCTACTGGAAAGCATAATGAAATTTGCAAAACTCCCCAAAAAGATGAGTTAAAGCATTATACTGTACAATGAGATAAAAGCATTTGAAAATTTAAGGGCTAAAAACATTATTATAAGTGCAATGTAACAATTAGCTGTTTATCAAATAAACATGCTGGAATTAGGCAAAATACTTTGAAGTTTAAAAGGCTATATATACAAGTATTTATTAATTCCACGAGGCACACAGTACTTGTAGATCGTATGCAAGGTCTTTGGTATATAACAACAGTAAATGGAAGTCTTGGTCCTCAAGTTTATATCATAGTGAGGGGACAAATAGTAAATTGTGCAATGATAAGTAAGTGCAGAATGTTGTAGGAGCACATTGGAACAACACCTAACAACATTTATAAAAGAAGTACATGAAGATTTTAAGGAAGTGGTGCCACAGAAGAGTTGAGGGCAATCTGAGGATTGAGATAAAGTTTTCTGAATGTAGATAGCATTTTCAAAAACCCAACTCAAAAGATATTATGATGTGCCCCTGAGACAACTAGAAATTGAGCACAGACGTAAAATAATCTGTGTGTGAGAGAGAGAGAAAACAAGCAAAAATGACACTGATTAGGAAAGCTTGAGTCAAATATTGAATAGCAACTGAAAGTTTAAACTTTATCCTGAGGACAAATGATGAAACATTGAATACATGGGAACAATAAATCCAAATTCAGAGTAATAGTTAGTTATCTTAATACTTTTCCTGAAATTATATTTATCTATAGGCAACAGTTGACACTTTTGTATGTTTTTAAGTTGTACAAAAAAAATCTTCTGCTCTACATATGATTACATGAAGTACAGTTAAATTTAGGTTTTTGAATTCAATGAACTGGGACTTAATCTGCTATCTATATATATACACATAATATATTATCTCAGAAATATTTATTGAAAATAGAAGTTATATCTTACATTTGGTTATTATACACTAGTTTAAATGTAAAATATTTGTAACATATCTAACACCATGTAACTGACACTCAGTTGTGAAACAATTTCCTCAGTACTATTAAAGGCCTTATTCTCTCCCCTACTGAATCTCATCTTTCTTCTTGCCTACAAATCTAATAGTCCAATTAATCATTCCTAGCACATTTTATGAATATGCATGCATCCCTAAAAAGCACAGGGTTGGATTACATATGTTTTTTGAAACCATCATATTGAATGTACTCTTCTTCTGCTTATTTTTGTTTAATATTGTGTTGTTTTTGAGATTAATATATTTTGTTTCCTGTGGAAGCAGTTCATTCTTTCCATACTGTGTGGTATGATATTATATCACTATTACCACCCCAAGCATACAAGGATTTTGAGTTTTTTTCAGTTTCCTGGATAAATTCCTACAAGTGGAATTGATAGGTCATATGGTGGTGTATGTTTAAATTTAAAAGATACTGCAGAACGATTTTGCCAAATATTGAACTATTTATACTTTCAGAAATGTATATGTGTTCTAATTGCTCCATGTACTTGTCAATACTTGGTATATTTAGTGTTTTAAATTTTAGCTATCCTAATTAAATTCTAAAATTATATACTATCTCATTATGATTGAAGTGTGTATATCCCTGAAGGCTAATGATGGAGGGCATCTTTTCCTGTACTATGGACATATATTTAATTTTGAAGTCTCTATTGCATTGTTCTTTTGCCAATTTTTGAGGACTAATGGACATATAACATTACTTTCAGGTGTTAAAGATTATTTCAATTTTTGTAAATATTGCAAAATGGTCACTATACAGACTTAGTTTTTTTTCTTGTGATGAAAACTTGTAAGAGCTATTATATAAGCAACTTATAAATAAATATACAATACAGTATTATTAACTATAACCACATGCTGTACATTACATCCCCATGACTTGTAACTTTTGACCTTCTTTGCCCATTTCACCTACCCTCCAACACCCAATCAATCAGTTCTCTGTATCTAAGAGCTCTTTATATCTATCTTTTAGATTTCACATATAATCAGGTCATATGATGTTTGTCTTTTTCTGTCTGACTTATCTCACTTAGCATAATGCCCTCAAGTTCCACCCATGTTATTGCAATCCTTCATATATATTCCTATATATATGTCTCTGTGTGTGTGTGTGTGTGTATATATATATATAATTTGACATTTTCTTTTTCTTTATTCATTCATCTGTTGATGGACACTTAGGCATTTTCCATATCTTTGGTATTGTAAATAATGCTTCAGTGAACATGGAGGTGCATGTATCTTTTTTAGTTAGTGTTGGGCTGACTGGTGAAGATCTCTTTCTGCCAGAACAAACATGTAAAACCTGGGAGAGGAGCCTAATTACCCAAATATGCAGATACCAATGTAAGGAACTGAGAGAAACTAATAAAGCTCCAATAGCTGACCCTAAAGTAATGGATATCTATGAACTATCAGTCAAAGTGTTCAGCATAAAACTATAAGAACACAAACAAAATGAGAAGTTTAACAGAGAAATAAAAACCATCAAAAAAACACACAACTAGAAATCATAGAGTTGAAAAATAGAGAAACTGAAGAATTCAACAGAGTGTTTCAAAAGTGGACTAGATCACAGACAAAAGAATTAGTCACCTGCATGATAAGGCATTTGAAATTATCCAGTCAGAGAAACAAAATGAAGAAAAGAATGACAAAGAATGAAAAAAGCCTATGGGACTTTGGGACACAAAGAAAAAAAAATTTGCATTATGGAAATCCAGAAGAAAAAGAGAAAGGTACAGAGAGTATACCTAAAGCAATAATGGATGAAAACTTCCTGAACTTGGGAAGAGAAATGGATATCTAGACCCATGAGGCACAAAGGACCCAAAATGGGTTGAACCTAAATAGTGCTACAAATTATAATTAACTTGTTAAAAGTCGAAGACAGAATTTTAAAAGCAGCAAGACAAAAGAGAGAAGTCTTATGAGTGTTCCCTAACTATCAATGGACTGCTCATCAGAAACTTTTTAGGCCAGGAGAGAATAAGGTGACATATTCAAAATACTGAAAGAGAAATAAAAACTGTCAACCGAGAATTTATCTCTCTCCTCCAGTTCTGAAGGACAGCTTTGCCAGGTAAAGACTCTCCAAAAGAATAAAAGCCAAGGAAGTTCATTACCAGTAGACCTGCTTATAAGATATGCTAAAGGGAGTTCTTTGAGTGGTAGTAAATGATGCTAATTAATATCATTAAAAAAAAAAGGCGGTGTAAAACTCACTGGTAATGGTAAATATATAATCAAATTTAGAATTCGTAATATGGCACTGGTGGTGCATAATACACTTACAATTCTAGTTTAAAAGTTAAAAAACTAATGTATTAGAAATAACCCATAAATAAAATAATCTGTTATTAGTTACATGGTATGAGAAATACATGAACTATAACAGCAATAACCTGAAACGTGAGAGAGATTACTTGTTATTAGTTTAAGATAGTGTGTTATAAGCTTGAGGTACCAAAAATATCAAAACATGAAAAATGACAGCAGGAACAATGGATCTACAAAATAGCCAGAAAACAATTCACAAATGGCAATAGTAAGTCCTTACCTATAAATAATTCTTTTAAATGTAAGTGGATTAAATGGCTGAATGGATTAGAGAAAACAAAAACCAGGTCCAATGTTATGCTGCCTACAAGACTCACTTCAGCCTTAAGGACACAAACAGACTGAGAGTGAAGGAATGGGAAAAGACGTTTCAAGTAAATGGTGACCTGAGAAAGTAGAGGTAGCAATGCTTATATCAGATAAAATAGACTTTAAAATCAAAATGGTAAAAAGAGATAAAAATGGTCATTATATGATAGATGTCAATACATCAAGAAGATTTGTCAATCGCAAATATCTATGCGCCCAACACTGAAGCACCTTAATAAATAAATCAAAAACTAATACAGCTAAAAGGAAAACTAACATTTGGGGACTTGAGTGTCCCCCTCTCAACAATGGATAGATCATGCAGACAGAATCAACAAGGAAACAGCAGATATTAACAACACTATAGATTAAATGGACCTAACAAATGTATACAAAACATTCTATCCAACAACAGCAGAATACAAATTCTTCTCAAGCACACATGCAACATTTTCTAAGATAGACCATGTGTTAGGCCACAAAACAAGTCTTAGCAAATATAAGAAAACTAAAATCATACCAAGTATATTCTGTGACTACAATGGCATGAAACTGAAATCAATAACAGGAGGAAAACTGGAAAATTCATGAATATATGAAAATTAAGCAAAACTTTCCTGAATAACGAATGGATTAAAGAAGAAATTAAAGGTTATATTAAAAAGTTTGAGATAAATAAATAGGAAACACAACATACCAGAACTTATGGGATGCAGGAAAAGCAGTTCTAAGAGAAAAGTTAATAGCAATAAATACATTAAGAAGCAAGAAAGATCCCAAATAACAAACTAGTTCTATGCCTTAAGGCACTAGAAAATGAAGAATACACCAAGCCCAAAGTTAGCAAAATGAGGGAATAATGAAGATTAGAGGAGAAATAAATAGAGACCAGGAAAGACTAACCACAGTAAAAAAAAGAGGGGACCCAAATCAACAAAATTATAAATGAAAAATGAGACATTACAACTGATACCACAGGGATACAAAGGATTGTAAGAGGCTAATATGAGTAACCATATGCCAGATTGGATAACCAAGAATAACTAGATAAATTGCTAGAAACATACAACCTATCAAGACTGAATCATAAAGAAATAGAAAATGTCACTAGTCCAATTACTAGTAAGGAGATTGAATCAGTAATCAGAAATCTCCCATCGAATACAAGCCCAGGCCCCAGTGGTGAATTTTTCCAAACATGTAAAGAGAAATTAACACCAATCCTCAAACACTTCTAAAAAATTGAGGAAAAGCTTCCAAACTGATTTCATGAGGCTAGCATTTTCCTGATACCCAAATCAGACAAGGACACTACTAAAAAAAGAAAACTATAGGCCAGTATATCTGATGAATATAGATGAAAATACCTCAACAAAATACTAGCAAATCAAATTTGGAAGTATACTAAAAGGAGCATAAACCATGAACAAGTGGGATTTATCCCTGGGTGCAAGGATGGTTCAACATATGCATCCAAATCAATCAATGTGACACATCACATTAATAGAATGAAAGTAAAGAATCACATGATTATTGCAATAGATGCAGAAAAAAAAATTTGACGAAATTCAACATCCATTCACAATAAAAACATTTAACTAAGTGTAGAAGAAACATATCTCCACACAATAAGAGCCACGTATGAAAGCCCACAGCTAAAATCATACTCAGTGATAAGAGGTTGAAATGTTTTCCTCTAAGATCAGGAAGAAGAAAAGTGTGCCCGTTTTCACCACTCCTATGCAACATAGTAATGGAAGTCCTAGCTTTAATAAACAGGCAAGAAAAATAAAATAAAATAAATCAGAATTTGAAAGAAAGAAGTCAAACTGTATGGGCAGATGACAAAATTTTACATACAGAAAATCCTAAAGAATCCATCAAAAAAACTGTCAGAACTAAACAAATTGAGTAAAGCTGCAAAATACAAAATTAAAATACAAAAATTAGTAGTGTTTCTATACACTAACAAGAAGTTATCTGAAAAAGAAAGAAATCAATCCCATTTACAACGGCATCAAATTAATACTTATAAATTTAACCAAAGATGTGAAAGATCTCTACTCTAAAACTGTAAGACATTGATGAAAGAAATTGAAAAGGACAAATAAATGGAAAGTTACCTCATATTCTTGAATTGGAAGAATTAATATTGTTAAAATGTAGGTTCTACCGAAAGCCATCTATAGATTCAGTGCAATCCCCCATCAAAATTCCCACAGCATTTTTTTTTTACAGAGATAGAAAAAAATAAAAATTTATATGGAACCACAAAAAACCCTGAATAGCAAAAAAAAAAAAAAAAAAAAAAAAAAATCCTGAGAAACAAGAACAAAGCAGGAGGCATCATATTTCCTATTTCAAGCTATACTATAAAGCTATAGTATTTTAAACAGTATGATATTGGCATAATAACAGACAAATAGACCAATGGAGCAGTATTAAGCACCCAGAAATCAAACCAAGCATATATGGCTAACTAATATTTGACAAGGGAGCCAAGAACACTTGATAAAGAAAAGACAGTCTTTTCAGTAAATGGTGTTGGGACAACTGGATGTTCACATGTAAAAGAATGAAACTGGACCCTTATTTTATACCACTCACAAAAATTAATTCTAAAGGGGTTAGAGACTTAAGTTTAAGAACTGAAACTGTAAAACTCCTACAAGAAAACATAGGAAAAAATCTCCTTGATACAGGTCTTGGTAATGATTTTTTGGATATCACACCTAAAGCACAAGTTACAAAACAAGCAACAACAACAAAGCAGGACTATATCAATCTAAAAAGCTTCTGCATAGCAAAAGAAACTGTCAATGAAGTGAAAAGACAACCTATGGAATGGGAAAAAATATTTGCAGACCACATACCTAAGAAGGGGTTAATATCCAAAATGTATAAGACCTCATACAACTCAACAGCAACAAAAGCAATCTGATTAAAAAATGGGCAAAGCACCTGAATAGACCTTTTTTTCCAAAGAAGTATACACATTGTCAACAGGTACATAAAAAGATGCTTAACATCACAAGTCTTGTCACTAGGAAAATGCAAATTAAAACCACAATGAGATATCACCTCACACCTGTTAGAAAGGCCATCATAAGAAAGACAACAAATGCTGGTGTAGATATGGAGAAAAGGGAACACTTTGTGCAATGTTGATTGATTGTAAATTGGTACAGCTAGTGTAGAAACATTATGAAGTGTCCTCAAAAATTAAAAGTAGAAGTACCCTATATTCCAGAAATTCCACTTCTAGGAACATATCCAAAGGTAACAAAAACACTAACACGAAAAGATATCTGTACCCCCATGTTCATAGCAGCATTATTTTCAATAGCCAAGACATGAAAACGACCTAAGTGTCCAATGATGAATGAATGAATAAAGATGTGGTATATTTATATATGTATATATATATATATACACACACATATATATATATATATACACACATATATATATAAAGTATATACACACACACAAATACACAAACACAATGAAATACAATGAAGTACTTTTTGGCATAAAAAATGAGGAAATCCTACACTTTTCAATAAGATGGATGGACCTTGAAGGCATTATGCTAAATGAAATAAGTCAGTCACACGGAGAAAGAGAAAAACTGTTATGACCTCATTTTTATGTGGAATTTTAAATAAAGCAAAAACAAAACTCACAGCGAAGGAGATCAGATTTGTGATTAGTGGGATGGGAGACGGGGAGGAGGAATTGGTGAAAAGTGGTCAAAAGGTACATACTTCCAGTTATAAGATAAATAATATTACAGATGTAATATACAACATGTGACAATAGTTAGCACTGCTGCATGATAGAAAGGGAAGTTGTTAAGAGAATAAATCCTAAGAATTCTCATCACTAGAATTTTTTTCTTTTATTGTGTCTACATGATGCATGTTAACTAAACCTATTGTGGTAATCTTTTCACAATATACTTGTCCCTCAGTATTTGCAGGGGATTGATTCCAGGATCCCCCTATAAAACCCAAAATCTGTGGGTGATCAAATCCCCTGTATAAGATGGTGTAGTATTTGCATGTAACCTACATACATCTTCCCATATACTTTAAATCATCTCTAGGTTACTTATAATATCTAATACAGTGTAAATGCTGTGTAAATAGTTGTTGGCACATAGCAAATTCAAGGGTTTTTATTTGGAGCTTTCTGAACTTTTTTTTCTTAATACTTTTGATCCATGGCAGGTTGAATCCACAGATAGAGAATCTGATGGATAGAAAGGGCAAGTTGTATATATAAATCAAACCATTACGCTGTATACCTTAAACTTACACAAGGATGTATGTCAGTTATTTCTCAATAAACTAAAAAAAAAAAGAAAAAAAGAAACCTGTATGATCTGTCAGAATTTTTTTAAAAAATCAATGTAAGCAACATATAGTCCACTGAATAAGAAAAACAAAATTTAATGCCTGAGGCTAAAAGAACCATGAAGGGATTCAAATACTCTGTCACTGATGGGCTGAGTTGTTTCATATGAAGCTTTTAAGTGTGAAAGTCCTTAAGTTAAGAGTTAGGAAACAAAACTTTCTGCTGCATAAACTAGACTGTATTGAGAGAAGGGTCAAAATGTAGCCATATGAGGAGTTGGTGAGACTCCTTTTCAAAATCCACATATATAAAAAGACAACAAACATCAAAGGTTCAATTGAATTGCAGTGTGTTAGTCCCTTTACTATGGTGGCAACAGTCAATTTTTTCCTAAAGAAATGCTCCTCACTGAAATAACTGAATGCTGAATACATAATGACACGTAAGGTAAAAAGCTAAGACCAGATGGAGGCAGAACACACGACAATTCTGCAGTTTGAAAACGAGCTTAAACTTTTAGGATCGTTAATCTGCTTGGTTTTGAAGTCTCTTTTGCCAATATAATTGAACAAAAGAATTAATGCACAATAATGAGGACAGCTTTTACATGCTTTCCTTTTGTTTAATTTTTATCACATTCTTGATGGAGTGCCAGAATTTTGATTTTTCTGTTAATGTAGAGTGCTCTGCATGTTGGATTTCTTTCTCCTTGGAATGTGGGAAAAAACTACTTAAATTTTTTTAAAAGAAACATAATTAATATTACTATATTTCTTCTTTTAACCTTAGACTTCTGATAAATAGGCATTCCTGATCATGTTTAAGGCCTTTATTAAATAGTTCATATCTTTTCACAGTCCTTGCACTAAAAAACTGAAGGCTAGAGAGATTAATTCTGTACCTGAAAATGGCCAAGTTCATGTCTACCTAAGAGATTTTGTACTTTGTTTTCTCTCTGAAATATTCATCCATGAAGTCTTCACATGGCTGGCTTTTTCTAAACATTCAGGTTTTTGTTTATTATCACCCCCTTAGAGAAGCCTTCCTCAACTAACCAACCAACTACCACACTTTACTCAATGTTTATACATAATTTTGTTTTGTTTTCCTTAATATAATGATAAAAAATACATATTTCCATAATTGTTCATGTCTATTTTCTCCTACTAGAATATAAGCTTCACAAAGAGATCTTATCTGTTTTGTAAACTTCTTTATTCCCATTTCCTAGACCAGTACCTGACACTCGTGAGTACACAATAAATAATTTCTGCTAAAAGAATATATGGATGGTTTTGTTCATAGAGAAAAAATAAAATTCAAATCCTAGTTTGAAGAACATCAGTAAACCTAAGCAGGGACTTAATTTTGCTTTAAAAACTGCATAACAAAAAAACAAACAAACAAACAAAAACTGCATAACATTCTAAAAGTTTGTTTGTCATAGAAAAAACTCTTCTCATTAAGAAGAAAAAGAAAGGAGAAAAGAAAAGTGAAACCAAGAAACAGAAAAAAACAGAAATAGCTATTCAAAGCCTTTTTTTCACTGACTACTTGTAATAAAAGTGTGGTAAATCCACCCCCCCGCCAAGAAAAAGAATGTATGCATGAATGGAAAATATTTTGCAATGTTGAGTAGAAGAAGTGAAACAAGACACCGTGAAATTGTAGCCTGATCAGCTTCATCCTCATCCTGGCTCAAGTTCTAGAATGAATAAATAATCAGATAATTTGTGAACAAAAGAAAAATTAGTAATTCTTAGGACTCATAGATTCATGAAGAAAGTGTGAAATGTTATGACACATGCTTATGAACAAATATAAGAAAACAATTAAGGAAAAACACTTAAATTCATAGATAAGCCCATCCTTCGGTGATAACCTGAATGTTTTAGTCTCCACCAGAGGATGAGAGTACCTGCTCTGAACCTGACTGCCTCCTTAGGTCCTAATTCTACCACATAATAGTTTGGTGTCCTTGTGTATGTTTTCTGGCCTTTCTGATTAAACATTGCAATTTATTTTCCCCATATTATAACTTCATAGGGTTAGGGTCAAGATTGGGTAAGATAAACAATGTAAAGTGCTTCATGCAGTGCCTGGCATATGGGTGCTTAATAAATGTTATTGTTATTATCAGCGTTGTTAGTATTGTTAATAGGTCTCAGTATGTTTAAATATTAAGTTGCAATAAATAAGATTATCTGTATCCTCCTTTCAGTATTACACTCTTTTCGATTGCTATAACGTGTTCACATTAATATAAATTCGATTATTTTTATTACTGTATAGCATTGCATTTTATGAACACCCCAAAGTTTTTCTAGTTATCCGCATTGTTGATTATTAAATTGTTTAATTCTTTCTTTTATAAGATATTACATTGTTAAACCTTCGATATGAAATAACATCAAATGTCTCAAGTAAAATGTCAGAGTACACCGAACTATTATGAGCAAAACATAGAACTGGGACCTAATTGCTCTCAAAGAAATTTTAAAAAACTGATTCAAGAATCGCTACTAGATGTTTCAAGGATATAACCATATATCTGATGCCCTATAGAGGAAAGGACTTCAGATCTCAGAGGAGTAAATCTTCTACCAGGGAATTTGCAGTGTGGGTCAGTATGCAGGACTTAGTGCCAAAGTCTAAGTATTGGACAAAAGAGATGGATGCAGGCCTGAAATCTAAGTAGGATCTTCTAAACTTCTCACAGTTTAGACACTCTGGTGCTGAGGTGGCAATGTAGGGGAAACACTGGAAAATTACAAATACTTTGAGTCCAAGGCTACTAGGAAGAAGGATATGCTTCCTCTGATTTTGCCAGACTTGACTAGGGGGAACCAGAGGAGATTATATTCCTGGCCTGGAGTACATGCAGAAATCTTGTAGTTACTGTGTTCCTGTAGACCTTCAGGGTTGGCACTGTAAAGTTCCTGACTAGCTGTCTTTGGTACCTATACCCTCTTAGGGATTCCAACTTCCTTTGTTTGTCAGCAAATCTCTGGAGTTGCCATCAGAACTCTACTTTTTAGCACCTTAAGACTATGATGATGAGTGATGAACCCAGAGCAGGTTTTGTCAAAAACTGGAATCCAGCCCAATGTTGGGCTATAAGGACTCATTGCTAGGCAGCAATATATGAAAAATAAAAGTTTTTTCTTTCACTGTTACAGATAAATGTCATGCATCCTTAATGGTTCAATTTTGTACATAGGAGTAAGGGAGTATTTGGTAGTAATTATTATACTTACTGCATTACTATTACTAATAGTGAACACATACAGTACTTCTCTGTATCAAGCATTGTTTCAAGAACTGTTCATATGTTGATCAATTTAACCCTTAAAAAAACTCAGTTAAGAAGGGACTTTTATTAGCCCAACTTTCTCAAATGAAAAACTGAAACACAAAGGTGAAATGACTTACACAAGGTTAAGTGTTGGAACTAGGATTTTATCCCCAAACTATTAACATGTACTTAAATTTGACATTGACTAAAATAAAATAAATAATAAAAATAAACTAATTTCAAGTTTTTCCTTTAATTTTTAGAATATCAAAGCATGTGGTCTTTAAGTGATCTTTCAGCTGTTTTTTTTTCCATCTATAAGGTTCATGGAAAAATCATTTAAGAACTGATAAACTAGAACACTTCCAATAGGGAGTGAGAAGATGGAGAGACAGAGAGTGTGTTTGTATTTCTACACCTGAGTAGTGGCAGTAGCGAGAGAACAGGCAATGATTCATACCTCAGAAGACAAAGGGAAATTTTGTGTAAGAAGGAAAAAGAAAAACATAAAAGAGATTAACACCCAAGTAGGCAGGAGCTCAGAGTGTTGATATTTTGTGATTATATTCTTGTCCCTAATTTGTACTCATCACAGTAAGGACACCTGGGAACAGTTTCTTGCAGTTTAAAAATAACTTAGGCCACAATTTTATATGATGACCATAATAATCAGTCAACAATTTCAATTTGGTTAAAATGAATGTATCTCCCAAATGTGCTGTTTTTATCTTTCAGGCTAGGCAAGTTAGGCCATATGATATTACGTAAAGAGTTCTAATCATGAAAAAATTAGGTGTTTGAAAATGATAAGCATCTGAAAAAAGGTAGTTGCTGGGGAATTTGGTATTAACCTTTAATTAGCAGAGTTGCCACAGTGATTATTTTAATTATAATGTTATTTCTAAAGTATTCTGGGAGAGTACTTAATTATTTTCTAGGATAAATGCCCCAGTGTCCCCAGTTAAAGAAACAGCAATATAATATTGAAATACTAACACTACATATAATTTAAAAGTTGAATTAATAATGCCTATAACCCAAAAACATGACTTAGGACTTGGCAACATCACATAATCACTAATTATGACCTTATAAATAATTAGTGATAGAGTTAACTACACTAAATTTGTCTCATAATTACATTCGATAGTAAAGTATTAAGGAAAGCCAACCTTACAGTTTACTGCCAGCACAGAAAAATCTAAACAGGTAAGCATTCAATTCTACAAATCTTTAACTTCACATAGAGTAACATCTGCCACATTATTTTTTTCTAATAAAAATATATGAAGAAAAAGTATCTAATAATGAAAATTGAAATATTTCATGTTTGATGTTCTATTTAACATTTTTCCTATATTTTAATTTAATACACGAGTAAGATCTATGAGTAAGAAAATATTTATTACTGTGTTGTCATATTAATAGCTTACATATCTGTCTCATGAATTGTACTGTGATATTCTTGAGTACATGGATTACATTTTATTCATATTTTTATTTCTAGTAACTATATCTGTGCCTGATATAAAATAGGTATCAAATAAGTTATTAACTTATTTGTAATTTAATTTATTTTAATTTATTTTAATTTATTAATTAATTTAATTTATTTTAATTTATGTATAATTTAATTTATACAACTTAAGACTTTATAAAATAAGGCAAATAAATGGATAATGTCGAATTCTGGCCTATAAGTAGATATGCAATTGTACAGTGAAACCCTTATCTATATTAACAGGATATCAAAACTAAAGTCATAATGTTTCTATAGAATATTTTCTGTAATTTTCTTTGTTTTTGACAGCATGTTTCTGGAACTGGTATGAACACTCAGAACTAGTTGAATTTCAACACTATTTCAGTATGGAAAAATAGTAATTTTTGTTTCACATCTCAAAATACAGTATTGCATTCTAGGGAAAGTTAGCATTTATGAATAATAAAACACAGTTTAGATTAATTAAAAATTCACATTGCTTCCTCTTATTCTCTTCATCTTACTGATATAAGATGACTTGAATGAGATAAGCCGCACCAAGAAGAAACAAGCAGCTTCTACACATTCATTTACAACATCTCTCCAACATCCACACTGCCTTAGCTCTAGTAGGGTAGAGCTATCTAGTAGACCTAGGCTATCTTCCTGTGGTATTCAAGCACGTTCACATTTGCCTCTGGGTACATGAGCACTGCTGTCAGCTAAGAAAAGATAAATTCCTTGCACATATGTGCAGATCTGAAGGCAGGATCGTCATGGTCTCTTGTGAGCAAAAGGTCTGTACAGATTTCTCACTAGTGAATGTTGTTGGCATAGCTACCAGAAGATGAAAGAGTCTCCACAATTACTAGCATAAAGCAAAAGGCCCAGAGCATGAAAGAGAAAAGTACGTGGTAGAGTTCAAACAAAGGAACATTGGCCAACCAATCTGAATTAAATCATAAATTCTCTGTTATGAATGGAGCTTAGCTTTCCTGATACATCAATGACATACAGCTGGGAAATATGAATATGTAGAGGTTGCAGAGCTATGGAAGCCAACTAACTGAGCCAGAATAGCAGCATAGGAATGAGGATGGTATTATTTTTCATTAAGTCTAGTCTGTCTATTAGCTTATATAAACATGCATGCTGTATCCATAGAAATCTAACTAGCAACTCCTGCAAGTTATCCAAGTGTTTAATTTTTGTTGTTCAATTCAGAAAGTGCCTTTTCACAGTATTCATTTATAACAATCAATTTTTTTTTCACTTTTCCCTGCCATGTAATAAGAATTTAATAAAAGCTAGTTATTATGATTAATATTATTATAGTGTTTATTCTATGAAGGACCTAGTAGAAAATATAAAGATATATAATTTGTGGACCTGCAATACAAGGTCTTGCAATCTAGTTGAGAAGACCAAACACAGAGGCAAAAAATCAATATACTGCAGGAAGTTTAAAAATAAGGGTAATGACTAAGTTATGGAAGAAATTTTCAAATAATGAAGTACTTCAGTGGGAACTTCAGGAATGACTTATAGCTAAAAATGGACTTGAAATGCATTTAAAAGAGAAACAGAGGTACTGAGGACAAAGATTAGCAACTTGAATGAGTATACTATATTCAATTGCATGAGACTAGAAATACAAAGATGATAACTTTAATGTGTATTAAGGATAGGATAGGATGCAAATGTTTTGCATGTCGCAGGGTCTTTGCTCATATTATTCTTACCACCTTGATATATCCTTTTATTTCATAGGTTGGGAAGCAGGATATACACATGAAAAGAATGAAGTTGGACCTTGTTTTATAGCATACACAAAAATCAACTCAACATGGATTCAAGACTTAAATGTAAGACCCCAAATTTTAAACTCCTAGCAGAAAACATAGGGAACAATCTCGACACTGATCTGGGCAATGAGTTTTTTTGATGCAACGCCAAAAGCATAGGCAACAAAAATTAAAATAGACAAGTGGGATTATCTCAAACTAAAGGGCTTCTGCAAGGCAAAGGAAAGTGTCAACATAGTGAAAAGGCAACCTATAGAATGGGAGAAAATATTTGTAAGCCACCTATCCAATAAGGGTTAATCTCCAAAATATATAAGGAACTCCTACAACTTAATAGCAAAAGCCAAATAATCTTATTTTTAAAATGGGCAAAAGACTTGAATTGACATTCCTTCAAAGAAGACATACAAATGGGCAACAGGTATATGAAAAGATGGTTAATATCACAAATCATCAGGGAAATGCAAATCAAAACCACAATGAGATATCACCTCACACCTGTAAGGATGGCTATTATCAAAAAGACAAGAAATAACGAGTATTGGGGAGACTGTGGAGTAAAGGAAACCCTTGTACACTGTTGAATGTAAATTGGTACAGCCATTACAGATAATGATATGGAGGTTGTTCAAAAAATAAAAAAACTGAACTACCTTATGATTCAGCAATCCCACTTCTGGGTATACATATCTAATGGAAATAAAATCAGAATCTGGGAGAGATGTGAATTTCCATGTTCATTGCAGCATTACTCACAATAGCCAAAATATGAAAAAAACCAAGAGTTCATCGATGGATGAACGAATAAAGAAAACATGAGTATATATGTATATTTATGTATACACACACACACACACATGCAGTTGGATATTATTCATCCTTAAGAAAGTAAAATTCTTCCATTTGTGATAAAATGGATGAACCTGGAAGATACTATGCTTAGTGAAACAAGCCAGACACAGAAAGATAAATACTGCATGACCTCATGTATATGTGAAATCTAAAGTAGTCAAACTCATACAACAAGAGTAATGGTAATGGTAGTTACCAGGAGCTGGGAGGAGGAAAAAATGAAATAATGTTGGTTAAACCATACCAAGTTTCAATTATACAAGATGAATAAGTTCTGGATATCTAATGTACAGCAATGTGACTATAGTTATCAATAATGTAGTGTATACTTTAAATTTGCTTAGAGGGTAGATCTTAAAGGTGCTCAAAAGTAAGGAAGGAAGGAAGAGAGAGAGAAAAAAGAAGAGACAAAAAAGAAAGAAAGGGAGAAAGAAAGGAGGGAAGGAGGGACAATAAAAAAGGAGAAGGGGAAGGGGGAAAGGAAGAAAATGCTAACTAAAATAGTAAGAAAGAAAAATGTGGTATATATATATATACAATGAAATGTTATTCAGCCATAAAAAGAAGGAAATCCTGCTATACACAATAACATGGATGAATCTTGATAACATTACGCTAGGTGAAATAAGAAGAACACATACTTTATGATTCCCTTGTATGAGGTATCTATAGTAGTAATACTTATAGAAGCAGAAAGCAGAATGTCATCACCGGGAGCTGGAGAGAGAAAGAAATGAGGAGTTGCTGTTGAACATGTATAAAGTTTCAGTTATGCAAGATGAATAAGTTATAGAGATTTTCTGTACAACATTGTGTTTATGGCTAAAACACTGCACTATATACTTAAACCTTTATATATAAAAGATAGATCTCATGCTATTGATTCTTACCACAATAATAAAATTTTAAAAGTCCTTGCTATTATAATGCACACTAGGCATTGCTTCACAAAGCTCATTGTTATTTCTGCAACTGAAGTACACCAGAACTCATGGTTGATGGAGTGTAAAGTAGTATACTGAAGTAGTATAAAAAATGCTCACATTTAGGTATACAAAAATAACATAAAATATTTTACAGCCTAGAGATCATATTAAGTTCTGTTCATAAATAGAAGCAAAGAATATACTGTTTTTGCCACTTGAGGGATACTATAAAAAAATCCATATGAATGTGATGAAACAATGGATGAGAAATGAAATCTCTAAAGCTGCAAGATGTTAACAGAGATTTTTTAGGCTGTTCACTTAAAATACTATCTATTAAGAAAGAAAAAAGACATGGACAGATTAGAAATTAATAATGAGTTTCATAGATATGCACTATTATTCTGAATAATGAATTTCCATTTTATACTTTTTCTTACTTGCTCAGAAGAAATAAACAATTGTAGGTAATTAATAACATGTATAATTATACATCATTTGTTATTCAGTGAAAAATGATAACGCATTAAATGAGAATGATCCATAATGTGTCTGTCACACATGAAAAATGGAATACATAATTTAATATGTCACAGTCATAGATTAATGAACTCAAGTCATCTAACAGTAGCATTTCCATCCATAAGTTATCATGTGGTTAAGTGCTCAAATTCAAGGTGTAAAAGACATCTGAGGCAACAATAAATCAAATTGAAAGACAATATATACAGTAATAAGTTGAAAGGATATATTGAAGAAAGAAAGCCTTGTATATGGCATTGTCTTTTCAAAAATCAATCCAAATAATAAAAAGAATGAAGAGAAAAAACTTATCTTCAATTCATTAGGAAACGGTCACATGCCAAACCATAGAAACTTAGAATAACTGATAAATACAAGGAAATTTGGACCAAATAAAGGGATAATAGCTATAGCAGATCATAGACCACCAGAGATGCACAGGACACAGAGTAAGTTAAGTATATAGAAAAGCTAATCCAGAGTCCTTAGAGAGTGAAGTCTAGTATCATTAGCCCAAGAGAACCTTTATGCAGCACATTCTATACGCAAAAGGGAAGCTGTAATGAGGCTAAGAATGAACCATACTGATCTAAGCAAAATTAGGTGGTAAACCGCTTTATAGCTGCTAATCATAGAAAACTAAACAAATATTAATGAATGCCAAGTTCATATACACTTAAGCCAATAATATATGGGGTTTTACTGGAGACCCAGAGAGAGAGAGAAAGCACCCTCATGTCCCAATGGATGGGGGTGGCACTAGGCATGAAATGAAGAAATGCCCCCAGGAGAAAATGCCGAGAAGATGAGATGAGCTAGTGTAATGAAAGATTATATATGCACAAATTTCTTCATAATGTATGATTAAGGTATGTCTAAAGTTAATTAATTGTGAAATTATAAATATAACCATTAAAAATAAAAGCACAGTTTAATGACAAATCCTCAAAATCATAAAAATTCAAACAAATTATAATAAATGAGGCCCACGATATGCTGAGGGAAAATTAAAAAAATATAGAACACTATATGTTTTCCTCAAGTGTTTAACATAGAAACACCATACTTCATTAAATTGTTTTAAAATATATTTCAAAGGTGGTAGCTTGTAACATAGGAGCACCAAGCAATCAGGGAAGGGGAATGATCAATGTCAGTTGGTCTTGTCAGTGATAAGTTTCAGTTAGAAAATACTCCTTCTGCTGTGTTTTGCACAATGTTTAGAAGTTGTGAATAAATAAATCTCAAAGAAGTGAAAGAATAGACACGAACCCATACTAAAAATAAGGAGTATGGCGACCTTGGAAATAACTGAGGTGGGACACATAACAGAAAGCTTAAAAATCAGTCGTGGATATGGGTCTTCATGTTCTAAGTAACTGATGTGAAACCAGTTAATTCATTGCAGAAATAGTGTAATTGCTTCATCTTACATTTCTTTATCCTCCTGCTTATAATTTCGTGATTCAAGAATATTTTACAGTGGCAAAGAGTGGTAGTTTCTTGATCATTGTCTATTCTCATGTTTTGTCAACATTTACACACTCTGAAAGATACTAGTCAATGTTCTAGGAGAGGAGAAAGAACATGATTTGATAGACAGCCAAAAAGAAAAGAGAATTTTCCTGCAGGCAGATTTGTCTATATGCCCAGCAAGCACTATGCAAGCACTCCAAGGCACTCTGCAGAGAAATAAACCTTTCTCAGAATATATCTATATATAGATATATATCCCCCCTCCAAAGAAATGATCTAACTCTTGTTAATTTTTTTGGAGTTTTTAACCAAGAGCAGATGTTAAATTTACAAAATGCCTTTTTAATATCTATGGAGATAATTGTATGCTTTTCCCGTTAATACAGAAAATTATTTGAAAAATTCTAGAATTCATAGATAAGTCATACCTGTTAATAGTATATCATTTTTTTAGAATGCTTTTGAATTATCTGTAGTTGTCTGTTTAGTGCTACTTTTCTTAGGTTTTGATACCAATATTATGATAGCACCTTAAAAAGAATTTTAAAGGTTTTCTTCCTTCAAATTGTTTAAATACAACTGAAATTTTTATTTCTTAGAAGTTTAATAGAATTGCCCCATGAAAACATCTGTGTGCTCTTTTGGAGGGTAGTTCTTCAATAATTTTCTTTCTTTTATTTATTGTGATCGGTGAGTTTGCTTTCTGTCTTCTAAGGTCAGTTTTATAATTATATTTGCATATAAAGTTGTCTATTCTACTGATATTCTAAAATTTATTTGTATAGTAATCAATATTGTTTCTTAAGATTCTTTTAAACCAGTTTTTTATGTGTGCATGTGTGTTGATATTTCCTTATAAGCATTTCTTATTTTGTGATTTATGCATTCTTCCTCTTTTTTACTGTATTATCTAAAGGTTTATCATTTTCCCCCAAAGATCAAATTCTTGCATAAATTTATTAGTGCTGTCATTTTTTAAATTTTCTAATTGTAAAATCTCTATTTCTACCTTTATTAAGCTTGGTTATGCTTTCTTTGGATTTATTTTGTTGTTGTTGCTCTTCTAACTTTAATTTGCTCAATTCACTTATTTTCATCCTATCGTTTATGAACATATACTTTTTAGACAATAAATGCTTATATGAATGCTGCTTTAACTGTACCTAGGGCTGTACTGTATAGTTGTTAAGAATCCCAACACTGGAGATAGACTACTTGGGTAAAAATCCTCTTTACTTCATTTACTAGTTGTGAGATTAGGAAGCAAGTCACTATGCTTTGCTGTGGCTATATTTTTCCTATCAATAAAATGTGGATAATAACAGTTTCTTTACTGAATAGTTATCATGAGGATTAAATGGATTAACACTAGAGCAATTCCTGGCACCTAGTAGAAGCTTAAAAAATAGTTCTTGAATGAAATAACTACATGATAGATATGTTTAACCTCAACTTTAATTCACATTTTTCAGAGTAACTAAAAAGGCTAGTCTATAAGCCAGGCACAGAGACTTCCAGCTGCATCATAAATTTCTAGATCTTAAGCATAATTCAAAATCTAAAAAACACTGGATCTGATGGAACTATCTTGGTTAAGGAACAGCTCTCCTGGAAACTAATATATAGACTCAAGGTAAATGGACCCTCCCTAGCGAATTGCAGCATGATCTGGTTGGAGGTGGTAGAATTAAAAAGCAAAAATAACTGAGTTTTATTTTCAGAAGAGGTTAAAACTATTGGAATTCAGAAAAATTAAGTTGAAATGAAGTAAATAAATAATTATCATCTACCCTTTATGACAATGGCTTAACAGAATCAGATTTAGCTTTCTGTCCTAAGCAGATAGAAAACCAAAAAAAAAAAAAAAGGAAACAAGTTTTTAAATATTGGCAACACAGGACTATAATTCTTGAGTAAATGGAGGAGAAAGAAAAACTCTAGAAATATACCACCTGATGGCAGTTTCCAGGGCATGAGATTAATTCCAACCCAAACCCACCAGTTCAGATGAATTGAACTGAAATAGATAAGAGTACCAGCAGGTGAAGGTGACTAGAATTTATGAGAAAGAGTACCAGGAAGGAGAAAGCTGCACACTAAGAGACATCTCTAGAGATGAGGGATCTCCTCCAGGCTTTGGATATATGCTGAGCTAGGCTATGAGAAGAAACCTCACTCTCAGGAAAGAACCCCCAGAAAGAAGTAGGTGGAAAAATTTTTGGAGCTCACAAAAGGCTAAGAAATATTTGTGCTTCCATAAGCCAGAATATAAAGACCTTGTAATACAAGAGTTTTGAATAAAATTATCTAAAATGTGTTTGCAAAGTAGGGGGTCAAAGTTAACTCTGTATTAAAATGCTCCTTGGCATCCCTCAACAAAATTTAAAAACAAGCCTGAAAAGGATTAAAACTGATTCCAATTAACTGCATAACAGAAAAAAAAAAAAAAAAAAAAAAAAAAAAAATTAACCGAGCACTCACTTAGGAAAACAGCAAGATGTAACATCAAATAATATACAATTTACAGTGTCTAGGATTCAATTTAAAATTAACGTTCATGAAAATGAGCAAGAAAGTATGACCTATAATCAAGAGAAAAATCAATCAATAGAAACACACAAAAGAATGGCATAAATAATACAACGGACAGACGAGTAGGTTAAAAAAGTTGTAAATATGGTCAATATCTCAAAAAAGTAGGGGAGGAAATACAGATGAAGAGTTAACCCAAATTAAACACTGAGTAATGAAAAAATAGTACCAGAAATGAAAATTAATACTACAAAAGACACTATAAAAAAGATTAGTGAACTTTAGGACACAGTAATAGAATCTATCCAAATGAAACAGGGTAAAAAGGACACCACCATGAACAAAAAATTCTGGTGACCTGTAGCACCAGAAAAATCAGATTTTAGAGTACCAAACAGTCAATAGTTTTTAACAATTGATGAAAATTATTATAATCATACTGGTCTCAGAATCTTAATTAAGCTCAGAAACATTATTTAAGAGAGGAACACAAATAAAAATAGAATTCTTGTCAGAAATAATGGAATCCAGAAAACAATAGAGCGATACCTTTAAACTACAAAGGGGGAAAGTGCCAATATAGAATTCTACACACCCCAAAATTATATCTCCGAAATAAAGGTGAAATAAAGACGTTTTAAGGCTAAACAATAAAAAGCTGATAGCATTTATCATCAAAAAATGTGTAAGATAGATTGCAGAAGTTTTTTCAGATCAAAAGAACATGGAATTTGGACCTATACAAAAGAATGAGCACCACAAGAAATAGCAAATATGTGCATAAATATGAAAGATTTTTCCTCATCTTAAATTCTCTTTAAATAATAAGTGACCATTTAAGGCAAAATAAGAGAAGTGTAGTATGGGTTCAAAACAATGTACATGTGAAATGTACAAAAATGGTATCATAAAGGATGGGCAGGGAAGTGAATATATACTGTAAGCGTCTTTAAAAATATATGAAGTATACAATTATTTGAAGGTAGATTGAGTTAAATATATAGTGTAAGACATAGTAAATACTAAAAAGAGATATAACTAATAATCTAATAAATAGCAGGCTTAAAATAGATTCATAAAACATTCTCAATTCATTCAATGGAGGACAAGAAAACTGTTAAAAATGTATGAGGAACAAATGGGATACATAGAAAACCAAAAGGAAAACAATAGACAATTCAAAATATGTCAATATTCATGATTAAATATAAAGGGTCTAACTATCCAATTAAAAACTAGAGATGGTCAGATAAGATAAAAGAACAGTATCCAATCATGTGCTTCTGAAAGATCTACTTTTACTATAAAGCCACACATATGTTAAACGTAAACTGCTTGAAAAAGATATACAATGCAAACGCTACACACAGGAAAGCTGGTATGACTATATTAATATCAGCAAAGCAGATTTTGGAATAAAAATATATCTAGGGATAAGAAGAGACATTTCATGATGATAAAGTGCTCAAGTCATCAAAATGGTTTCACAATTCTAGAAGTATATATGCACTTAAACACATGAATCAAATGTAATATAACAGAAAAAAGCAAATTCATTATTATAAATGGAGTTTTAAGCTTTCCATTCTCAATGATCAATGATAATAAGTAGGGAGAAATTCAATAAGAATGCAGGTGGCTTGAATAACATTATCAACCAATAATGACAGGACACTTCATCTAATGACAGCAGGTTAACAATTATTTGAAGTGCACATAAAATATTCACCAAGATAGACCATATTATTGGACATAAAACAAATCTCAATAGATTTTTAAAAACTGAAATCATACAAAGAAGGTTGACCACAAGGAACTTATACCTGAAATTAAAGCACAAAGATGAAAAAAAAAGAGTACTTCTAGAAAAAATATTTTGAAGTTGAATAATACACCTTAAATAACCCATTGATTAAAGAAAAAAATCATGAACAAGATGATGAAACATTTTTAACTGAATGTGGGGGATAGAAAAATTAAATATCTTGACTGTGATAGTGGTTGCATGAATATATATGTATATAAAATACAAAACTTTGAACTGTACATTTAAAATTGATGATTTTTAAATATGTTGTCTCAATAAAGTTGAATTAATTAACTAATAATAGTATTTTTCCATACTTGAATTTTCTCATTGAATATACACCACTAAAAATAAGAAAACTATATTTAAACACAGTTTTAGTAGGAATTCTGGAAAAATTTTTTCCTCCTTTGCACTCAAATTTTTATTACATTCATTTCTACCACCCCTTCACATTAATCACACTTATTTTTGCCACCATGCTAGTTTTATTGACCACACTTTAGTCATAGCCAATTAATCTTTTATCTATTGATATATTTATTCCACCACCAATATTAATTGTTTAGTCAAGTATTATGTTGGTATCTTCACTTATGTATCCTAACATCTCACAATTTTGTGGCTTTCTGCCCCTAATATACAGGAAATTAATATTAGCTATTTATGTTCTATTTCTTTATATCTTATATGGAATATCATATCTAACTCAAGAGTTGCTTTAAGAATGCTTTCAGTTGAAATGTGTATGAACCTTGAACAATAATTACCCTTTACAAGTTATTTCCTACAATTATAACACTAAGTAACATTAAAGATAAAATATGTTAAACTTTCTCAAAATAGCATTTCTCATTAATTTTTTGCCTAAAATAGAATAAAATTAATTGTTTTCTATCTTAAGAACAAGGAAAATATCTAGGAATAACATATTGTATAATGCAAGAATATGGAGGCTACAGATTCACAGTATAAAATAAATAGAGCAGAGCTTAGCAAAACGTATTCAGCCTTTAGCTTGGGGTATTCCCTGGCTTTGCTTCAAGAATGAGACAAACTGAGGAAGATAATAAAGCAATTGATCCATGACCACTTCACTTTACTGCAATCAAATACATTCTGAAACATTCCAGAAAACAGCTAACTAAAAAGTAAAAAACACATGATGGAAGCCTGGTGAATTATAGTGTTTGTACTCCCTTCAAAAAAAAACACTATAGGTAGGGTTGAGGAAAGAAACCCTAGAGGCTGTACATGCTGAAAACAAGTATTTATGCAGTACCTCTATTCAGAATGTCACAGAAATAGTAGGGTAAGAGGGGTAAAACTGCATTTCAATGTTATTTTAATTTTTAAAATTACCTAGAACTGGGAATTAAACTCTGAGTTAGGTACCTCAATTTGTCCTACAAAATAAAGTTGATGCCTCAACAACAAGGGAGTTATGTGTGCCAACTCCTTGCACTGTGGAAAATCAGAGTATATCTTTATAGACAGTCCTCCCTATCTGTGTTCTACAACTGTGGATTCAACCAACCACAGGTCGTGTTGTACTACAGTACATATTTAGTGGAAAATAATCCATGTATAAGTGGACCCACGCAGTTCAAATCCCATTGTTCAAGGGTCCACTGTACATGACTATTTGGCCAACTTGTCTATAGTAAGAGCAAAAGGCCAAGGACGATCATTCATGGTGACCACTGCATTTCAGCTACCTCTGGGCATCTTTGATAATGAGTACAGAAACTACTGACTTTGTAATCATAAATTTATGAAAAAAAATGACAGAACATGGTAAAGAGCAAAATATCTAGATCACTAAATGGGAAGTCCTATGAAGTTAATCTACTGTAAGGACATTTCAGTAAATTAGTTTGTTGCTACCAATGGAATATGAATAGATATGAATCTAAAGAACAGGCATCAAATTATATTTAAGCTGAACATGAATATAATAAGGAATGGTGGCAAGGAGACCAAAAACCACACTATAGGAATGTAACCATAATGTAGCCATGGTTTTAATTGATGTTGCTTGAAATTTATCAATGACATGAAGAAATTCTTGAATAAGTAGAAAAAGTGGAAAAATTGACAAAGATATGAAAATAATGTGAAAGAACAGACGATGAACAGGAGTTACCAGGAAAATAAAAAATAAAATTTTCTAAAGGTGAAGAAAAACTGAAGGAAATCACCATTTTTCAGGCAATCAATGAATTGAATCTTAAACCTAGATATATGTCGTAAACATGTTTGATGCACAAGTATATTAAAATCTTACTAGCAGCAAGTAAAAATAAAACAAAATTCCTACAAAGAATAAAACATTTAAACATTCTCACTTAAAATGGTAATAAATGAATTGCAATTGAACTATACAACTTTGTGCCAGAAAATAAATGCTGTAATATAAAAAAAACAGATAAAAACAAAAAACAATTTTAAAATCTAATATAGAACAGTAAATGCCATTGCAAAGATCAAATAAATAGACAAACCAATATCTCAAACAGATAGAAACTATGAGTTTCTGAGTTGGTGTGCATATGAAAGAGTTTGGAGAGAAAGGCAGGGGAAAAGCAGCAAGAGAAAAGAAGAGAGGAGAGGAGACGAGAAAGAATAAAATTACAAAATGTACAAAAATAAAAAAAATTAGAAGTATTTAACTACAATCAGATATAAAATAAAAACAATAAGATGATATTTCATGTAACTCTTGTGATAATTTTTATATCCTATATCAAGTAAACTACCAAACTACATTAATAAATATTAGAAATCTTATTACAGTGACAGGAGAGGAAGGTCATTAAATAAAGTCTTCAAAGAACTAGTAATCGCTGTTTAAATTATTCCAGATCACAGAGAAGGAAGGAAATTTGTCAAATATTTTTCATGAAAATATCATTATCAGGAATCTAAAACTTGACAAAGGAGTCATGCATTTTTAAAAAATATTGATATCACTGAATAAAATATTAAAAATAATCAAGATGACTGCACATTAAAATCCATGATCATCTGAGATTTAGTGTAGAAACAATAGAAAGGTCTATTAATAAAATTTATCATTCATTCATTCAACAACATTTATTTTGTGCAAGACCCAAATCCTGGGCAAAGTCTTTGCCCTCAGGGAATTTATAATTGAATGAGTGACAGATAATAAATTATAAATTTAATAATATGTTAGATACAATCATTAATATGAAGAGAATAATATAAGGAGAATAGATGTGAATGGAGAATGATGGGAGTGGTTAGGGATGGCTTCTCTGAAGAAACACAAGTCGAGTGGAAAAAGAGTCACAAAATACCTGGGGAAACATTATTAGCAGAGGGAATAAAAATCCCCCCATTTCAAAATATGTACCTTTTAAGAATATAAGAACAAAAACAAAACGAGTCCTTAGTCAAAAATAAAATCAAAATTTAGAATGATAGTGCAAGCACAAAGTTACCTGAATATATGAGATAAAACAAGTGAAATCAAAGAAATAAACAAATAGTTATTGAGTACACAGGATATGTCAGGTACTATGATAAACAAAACAGGTTAGGTCCTGTTCTTGAAACCGTTGTAGTGTGGAAAGCTAAGGAGACAATGTAAGATACAGAAATGTTACAGGGCACATAGGAGCGGCATCTAAATGGTCTCGGAAGTCAAAGAAGATTTTATGGATTTAAGAGTTCTAAGTAGAATGAATAGCAGCTGCAAAAGACAAAGGGAGAGAGAAAAAACAAACACATTTTTGGAAAGGAATCCAGAATGCCTCAAATGGTGAAGGCGGGGTTAGAGGGAGAGGCGGAGGCAGAGATAGACAGCCTGGAGAGATTGGCAGAAATTATAAGACTTCTAAAATCTCATCTTAAAGTCAAGAGGCAGTGTGCAAAGGTAATAATATGACCAGGTTTTTGTGTTAAGAAGGTATCTCTAGTGGAAGTATGGATACTGGCTTGCATACCAGATTAGGACTACAGAAAAGAGCTTGACGGGTCTATTATAACATGAGTGAAAGAAAAACAGGGAATGGTTAGAATAGAGGTTTAGGGGTGGAGAGGAATCTAAATATTCAGAAGATATTTTTAAAGTTGAATATAAATAGCTCCTAATGCTTTATCACTTCCATTGCTTTCTCCTAAATTTCTCTTAAACAAATTTTTATAGCACTTTTTATCTTACATGCTTTATTTTCAGACTTCAAAAAAAAAATACTTCTTAGAAACATAGAGGAAAAAAAACAAGGATGGGAAAAACAATTCAGAGTTTCCAAGAAGTGTGGGACAATATCAAGTAATCTAACACAAATAAAATTGGAATACCAGAGGAGAAAAGAGAACATGAGGCAGAAGTATTTAAAGACGTAATAGCTGAGAATTTTTACAAATTAATGACAGACACCTAACAACAAATCCAAGAGGTTCTGAGAATATCATACAGGATGAATGCCAAACAAAAATAAACAACTAGATATATCTAATTAAATCAGCTGAATACAAGAGATAATCAAAAATTCCTGAAAACAGTCAGAGAAAAAGAGATATATTACATAGAGAATCAAACTCCTTCTGCAATATACTATTGAGGGAAGGGGACTGAATATTACCAGAGTCTCATTTTGTGTGCATGTGTGTGGAAATCTCATAAAACCCCAATTCAATAACTTTATTACTGTCTAATAATTTCACCTTAGCTTGAAAAAGTAAAACCAGTTAAACCAGTTTAAAATTGCTTCTTAAGAAAGGACATGGTAAACCAATTGGCACAGGAGCTCATTAATTTAAATTTATTTATTTACTTGCAATTCTACTAGAAAAGATCACTACATTGTCCAGTTATAAAAGGAGTTTGTCATCTGTAAGAATGTGAGCAACACTGAAAGTCTTAAAATGAGAATTGGTAGGCTTAAAGCACTTTGAAAGCCTTAATTTAAAAAGAAAATCTGTAACTACGTATGGTGTTGAATGTTAGCTAGACTTATTGTGGTGATCATTTTGCAATATACACAAACATCAAATCACTATGTTACACACCTGAAACTAATATATGGTTATATGTTAATTATATCTTAATAAAAAAAGAGAAAGTCAATTTAGAATCAGAAGAATTCTAGATCTGAGATTAGACATAATTTAGTTTATTGCATTAATTTTGCCTATGAAGAAAATAAAGCCAAATCAAATTATTGAGACTGTTGCCCAGGAAAGTGGCACAATGTTAAAAAACCCTCAAACATAAAGATAAACTTATTTAAACAATTGAGAGAGATCCTCAGAATACTAAGAACAGAACAGAACCAGGACCACAGAGTTTCCCTACTTATTAAGTCAGTGTCTTGACAACACAAAATGTCACTCCTATTTTAAAAATGATTACAGGCAACTAACATGCTGATTGAAATCAATATCATCTATTCATTAATTATGTACTAGAAAGAAATAGTTAGAATATATCATATTCTATATAAGAATATGTGTAATATACAGCATACATATATATTATATATGTATATAATAATAGATTTATTTTAGAACATTCTGTAATTGGTTCTTTTTACTAATTTAGACCCTTGTTGAGAATTTTGTGTGTCTTAAGGTTATCTATTGTCTTATCATAAAAGAGAAGAAACAACACACTCCAGAAAGTAGATAAAAGAAATATCATAAACCTATAATTTTTTTTACAGATTTTTTAAGGTGTAATTGATATGCAAAAACACTGCATATGTATATAATTTGATGAGTTTGGACATATGCATGCATACCTGTCATACCATCACTGCAAAGGAGGTAACAAATATCAGTTTCAAACATTTTCTTGTGTCCTTATGCTTTTTTTGTTGTAGTAAGAACACATAACTTGACATCTACCCTCTTGGTAAATTTTTAAAGACACAATACTGTATTGTTATCTATAGGAGCTCTGTTGCACAGCAGATCTCTAGAATTTACCCATCTTGTATAACTGTATCTTTATACCCATTAACAATTCCCCATTTCCCCCTCCCTCTGGCAAGCACCATTCTATTTTCTTCTTCTATGAGTACTGCTATTATAGATATCTCATATAAGTGGAGTCATACAGTATCTGTCCTTCTGTGACTGACATTCCCTTAGCATAATGCCTTCCAGATCCATCCATGTTGTTGCAAATCGCAAGATTTCCTTATTTTTATGGCTGAAATATGCTCCATTGTATGTATATACTATGTTTTCTTTAACCATTCATCTGTCATTGGGTATTTGGGTTCTTTCCACATCATGGTTATTGTTTTGTTTTGTTTTTTAATAAATTTATTTATTTATTTTTGGCTGCGTTGGGTCTTCATTGCTGCATGCGGGCTTTCTCTAGTTGTGGCGAGCGGGGGCTACTCTTTGTTGCGGTGCGCAGGCTTCTTATTGCGGTGACTTCTCTTGTTGCAGAGCACGGGCTCTAGGTGCACGGGCTTCAGTAGTTGTGGCCTGTGGACTCAGTAGTTGTGGCTCGCAGGCTCTAGAGCACAGGCTCAGTAGTTGTGGCACACGGGCTTAGTTGCTCCATGGCATGTGGGATCTTCCCGGACCAGGGCTAGAACCTGTGTCCCTTGCATTGGCAGGAGGATTCTTAACCACTGCGTCAGCAGGGAAGTCCACTGTTATTGTTTAATATGCTGCAATAAGCATGGTAGTACAGATTTGTTTTGGGATTATAATTGTAATGTTTTTGGATATATACCCAGGAGTGTGATTGCTGGATCATATGGTGGTTCTATTTTTTCACAAACTGCATACTTTTTTCCCCACAGTGACTGAACCACTTTACATTTCCACCAACAACGTATGTAAGGGTTCTAATTTCTCCACCCTCACTGACACGTTGTCTTTTGCTTTCTTGATAATAGCCATTCTAATAGGTACGGGATGACGTCTCATGTTAGTTCTGTTTTGCATCTCCATGATGATTAGTGATGTTGAGCATCTTTTCATATACCTACTGGCCATTTGTATGTCTTCTTTGAAGTAATGTCTATTTAGTTCCTTTGCCCTTTTTAAAATTCAGTTATTTTGGTTTTTTGCTATTGAGTTGTAGGAGTTTCTTATATATTTTGGAAATGAACTCTTTATCAGATACATGCTTTGTAAATAGCTTCTCTGATATTTAGGTTGCTTTTCCTCGCTGTTGTTTCCTGCGCAAAAGCCTTTTAATTTGATATAGTCTCACTTATCTATATTTTATTTTGTTGCCTGTGCTTTTTGTGTCATATCCATGAAATCACCGCCAAGATTAGTGCCATGAAAATTTTATTCTGTGTTTTCCTCTAGTATTTTTACAGTTTCAGGTCTTACATTTAAGTCTTAATTCCATTTTGAGTTGATTTTTGTATGTATGACATATATCAGACACAGCAAATGGCAATAAAGTGACAATTTTACAGTGTTAAAAGAAATTTTTAATCTATAATTCTATACCCAAAATATCATATGGAGAATTAAGACTATATGATAACAACAATTGAGAAAATCTATTACCACCAGACAAACTACAGAAATAAAGTTATTCAGTTAAAAAGAATATGATACCAGACAGAGCCTAGATCTGAACAACTACAACTAAAAAGAGCATTGAAAATGAAATAAATGTAGGAAATGTAGGTAAAATTAAATTTATATTTTTTCCTTTTAAATTACTCTATAAGAAAACTAACAAAAGATTAGGGTGAATGCAGAAATATCAAGGGAAATTACTGAGATAAGTGAAAATGAAAATACAACGCACCAAAATTTGTGGAGTGCAGTTAAAGCCATGCTTAGAAAAGAAAAAAATTCATAGCACAAAATGCTTATATTGGAAAAAAAGTAAAGTCTCAAGTCAATGACTACGGATACTACCTTAAGAAACTGAATAAAACCTAATCCAGCAGAATAAAGGGAAAAAACATAAGGCTGGAAACTAAAGTAATAAAAGACAATAAAAAAATTGAATATCCACACAACAAAAATTGGTTCTTTGATGTCAATAAGATTTATAAATTTATAATCAGGGTGATCATAATAAAGGAGACACAAATGACCAATAACAGAAATGAGACAAATGACATCACTACAAATACTTCAAATATTATAGGATAATTAATACTACCAATAACTTTATAATCATGAATTTGACAACTACATGAATTGTACCAATTTTCTGAATGATTCAGGAAGATATATATGTAAATAAATATGTAAATGTATTTCTGTATCCACTAAAGACTTTGAATGTATAGTTACAAGCTTTCCAAGAAAGAAAACTCCAGGGGGTACAGATGATTTTTATAGGCGATATTTTCAGAAAAGACAAAGAGCTTCAAAACTTAGTTTCAGGAAACAGAGCAAGTCCCAACTGTCTTGTTTCACTCTTTATATGAATCTTCTTGCTGTCATATAAATATCAGATGTATCATATATCTATGTAATTCTGAATAAATATCTGGCTACAATTCAGCTTACAGTTTACTTCCTAGTAGGTAGACAGAAGATAAGTGTAAAATAATCGAATACTTGTCTCATGAAATAACATATGATGAATACAAATTATGAGATATATTAGGAAGAAAAATTGTCTGCTTGTGTATCATCAGATCAAGGGAGAAAAAAAGGTGAGGGATAATCTCTTAGCAGTACCGGAAAGTGCTCTTAAACAGCACATGTTAAAATAATACTGTCATAGCACTTTAACTCATTTCTAAAATTTATAATAGATTTTTGCTTTGGAAGATACATACATAGTTAGACAAAGATGTAAAAATAGTGTAATTTCAAAAAACAAGATAGGTCAAGAACCACTGAATGAACACGAGATAAAGTGCAGAATTGATAATTTAATGCTTACAGAATAAGGGGAGATAAAATATAAGAGATTCTTCCACATTTCCTACTTTTTCCTTTTCTGATTTTTAAGGCATGTGGTCAGGAGCATGATTAACAATAATCTCTATTTCAATACATTTAGCACTTGGATGGGTATAGGTGTTTCATCATAGAAAATTTATTTTTCAGTTCAAGAAATAGTATCATTAAGGCTTTAACTAAATACTAATGATGGCTATTATGAAATCAGATTATTAGACCTGTGACTTTTCATAAAATAACATTTCACCAAGTGAGAATATTACATATAACACACTATTTTAATAATTGTCTTTGTAAATAAACACACTGATTGTTGTTGTCACTGAAACTCTGATATTTAAATCAAAATTGTTTACTAAAACTCTACTTTCTATATCGAATATTTTAGACGATTATTTTTCTCTAAACTTTAAAATGCTTAAATGCTGCTAAAGCACATACCTGTAAAACATGCTATTGTGTTCCTTTTCTCAACCTCCAGAAGAAAACTTCACATCAAGAAAAAAAAAAACACTTACATAAAGAGTGTTTATTGTAATAAAGAGTTGTGCTCTTATTACAATAGCAGTGAAGTAAAAATCATCACAATAATACGTAGTCAAACAAAAACCACACAAGATGAAATAGTACAGAACTAATGTCTATTTAACTGCTTTTTCAAATCACAGTAGTCATTTTGCTCTCCAAATAAAGGCAATTTCTTAGAGAAATTGTTTTTATTGTGATAAGAACCCTTCACACATGAGCTCTTTCCTCTCAACAAATTTTTAGTGTATAATACAGTATTGTTAACCATAGGCACTATGTTTTACAGCAGATCTCTAGAATTTATTCATCTTGTATAACTGAAACTTTATACCTCTTGAACAACAATTTTCCATTTCTCCCTTCCCCTGGACTCTAGAAATCACCATTCTACTCTCTGCTTTTATGAGTTTGAATATTTTAGATATCTCACCTTATATAAGTGAGAGCATATAGTATTCATCCTTCTGTGATTGGCTTATCTTCCTTAACTACTTTATAGTTCATTTCTCTCATTTTGGGGGGCCTTCCTTCAGATTAATTAAGTATCTTTCACTTATGCATGTTTGCCCTTATAGATTTCTTTTGATATACATTTTTAAACTATTAATTTAGTGCTTATCCTTGAGATTGCATTTATATCCATGTCTTAATAGATCTAAAATAAATGAAGTGTTTTGTGGTTTTAGCACTAACTACAACTACCTCCCTATTGCCTATTGTTTTATTGTTGTTCCTATGCATTTTAGTGATACATATATTTTAAACTAAGGTACTGCTTTGAATAATTAATGCTCAGTTAATGAATAATTAATGCTCAGTTAATCAGTTAGATGATCCCCTTCCAATTTTCATTTCTTCCTGCATCCTGGGCTTTAGTCTGGGATCTTTCTCAACTTATCTGAAGTACTTTCTTTTGGGTTTCTTCAGGTTGGGTCTTCTAGTGATGAATTTTCTGAATTTTTGTCTGAAAACATTCTTATTACACCTTTATTTTTGGATATTATATTTTGACAAGTATATTATTCTGAATAGACATTCATTATTTCTATTGAGATTTCAGCTGTCATTTTCATTTTTACTCCTTGTGTGTGGTTATCAGCTGTTTTTATAATAATGTGTTTCCATATGATTAATTTGTGTTTATCCTATTTGAGATCCACAACATTTCCTGAATATTTGAGTTGATGAATTTTACCAGTTTGAAATAATCTTAGCTAGTATTTCCTTATTTATTATGTCTGTCCCATCTTCTATGTTATTTCCTTCTAATATCCAAATTACACACCTGCTAAATCTTTTAACTGTGTCATATATGTCACTTAAAATCTGTATTTTAAATAAGACAACAATGAGATACCACTACGCACCTATTAGAATGGCCAAAATTCACAACACCGACCACACCAAATGCTGGTGAGGATGTGGAGCAGCAGGAACACCTATGCATTGCTGGTGGGAATGCAAAATGGTACAGCCACTTTGGATGACAGATTGGTAGCTTCTTACAAAACTAAACATCCTCTTAATATATGATCCAGTAATCATGCTCCTTGGTATTTACCCACAGGAGACAAAAACTTAAGTCTACACAAAAATCTGCACAGAGGTGTTTAAAGCAGTTTTAATCATAACTGTCAAATCTTAGATGCAACCAAGATGTCCTTCAGTAGGAAAATAGATAAATAGACTGTGTTACATCCAGACAATACAATCTTATCTAGTGCTAAAAAGAAATGAGCTTTCAAGCCATGAATAGACATGGAGGAATCTTAAGTGCATACTACTAAACGAAAGAAGCCAATCTGAAAAGCCTACGTACTATATAATTCTAACCATAAGACATTCTGGAAAAAGCAAAACTAAGGAGATAATAAAAAGATCAGTGGTTGCTAGGTTGGGGGTGAGAAGATGAATAGCAGAACACAGCAGCTTTTTAGTGCAGTGAAAATATTCTGTATGATATTATAATAATGGTTCTATGTCATTATACATCTGTCCAAATGCATAGTATGTACAACACCAAGAGTGAACCCTAAGGTAAACTATGGGCATTGGGTGATTATGATATATCAATGTAGAGTCATCCTTAGTAACATGATCTGGTAAGTGATGTTGATAATGTGGGTGTTCATAGATGTGTGGAGGCAGGGGGTATATGAGAAATCTCTGTACTTTCCTCTCAATTTATGTTGTAAACTTAAAGTGCTCTAAAAAATAAAGTCTTTTAAAAAATCTGTATTATCATTATTTAGTCTCTCTGATACAGGTTGGAAATTTTCTATTGAACTGTCTTCCAGTACAATCTCTTGTCTTCAGCTCTATTTAATCTGCTGCAAAATCCATCTTTTGGATTCTCTATTTATTATGGTTTTATTGAATAATTTCATTTGATAATTTTTATAGACTTTAGTCTCTTTGGACCTTTTAAAATGAACATATGTAAGTATATTTCTAAAATTTAAAATACTGTATTTCTTGTGGGTCTATTTCTAATGTCTGTTTCCTTCACTTGATTTATACTTATTTTCTCTTACATACTAGAATGCCAATTTTTGATTAAATGTGAGGCATTATAAATGTTGGATAGATAATTTGAAAGTCTAGATGATACTGTCTTACTCGAGAGAGGATTTTCTTTTGCTATTAGCATATGTATAGACTAGAGGCTTATCATTTTGACCTAGTCCACCAATATACTGATTTGAAGTAAGGATTTAGTGTTTGAAAAGTGGTGTATCATTGGATAATATTTACTCATGTTAGTATAAGTAGCCACATTAACCTTCAGGCATCTCAATCGACAGTCTGTGATGTATTCCTGGACTACTTTCTCTTGCGTGCTCTTTACTCCTACCTCAATAAAATTGCTTACAACTCTACTCAGTCTGTCCATATCTCAGTCATGAGTTTCCACTTGGTTCTCTGTCTCTCTAATCTTTTCCACGGGGCTTCTTCATCACTTGATTTTGTGTTTCAGATAATTTCAGCTACTTGGCTTCTATACCTGGATGCTTTAGCTTAGAAATGGTTTCACTTCAAGGTAAAAATCTACCCAGAATATTGTAGTCACTTCTGTTCTTTGTTTCTCTCTTTGATCATGGATCCCCCATATTTTCAGTGCATTGGTAGATCTATTCTTTTAGGGAATGTTTATTAAACATTACTCAGATTTTCCAGTTATGCATTATAAGTGGCTTTGTTTGATACAAACTATTCCTACATGGCTGGAGGTAGAATTCCTGCATTCTTGAATATATTTATTAACCAAATATGTTCTGAACACTTACTATTTCCTTATTCAGTATATATTTATATACCTGGTACTCTTCAAGGATGACTCTATTCTTATAAAGTGTATATTCTATTGTGGAGGCATGAACGAAAAAACATAAATGTACAGACATATAATATTATTTGTTATAGGTAGGTAAATATTCTGTAATGATAATAACATAGGGCAAGAAAATAGTGATAAGAAGTGTACTTTTAGATAGGGTGGGTAGGAGATTTCTCTTTGTGGAGGTAAAAGGAGCACGACGAATGAAGTGAGGCACTAAATTATTTGAGGGAAGATAATATATAGATAGAAGAGAAAGCACAAAAACCTAAAAGTAGAAGACTACTTGTTTTTCCTGAGATTAGCAAAAAGTCCAGCATGATGGAGATAAATTATTGAGTAATAACAATAGGATGTGAACACAGATAGATTTAGGGTACAGAGCATGTAGGGGCTTTCAGGTCATAGTAAGAACATGGGATTTTATTCTCATGTTCTTCAGTGACATGACACTAAGTTTTGTTTTCATTCAATGTAATAGGGAGCCGTATAAGAGTTTAAAACAGAGCAAACAAGATCAAATTTGCTGTTTTGAAGCAATCACTGTGACTGAATGTGTGGGACAACTTGGAAGAGAGGCTACAATGGACAAAAGTAAGTAACTTAGAAAATTAGAAAATAACAGTACCAGCAAGAGAGCCTGGTGCTGGACTAGGATGATGGTTATGGTGATGAAGATAGAGGAAAATGGACATATTCAAAATGATTTCCTTTATTTTCTACTTTTGGATTCTCAGCAATGAATAAACTGAATTAGGATCCTATTATATTTTCATGAATCTCTTCACATAAACTCTTTCAGAGATTCATGTGATTTTTGTGCTGACACTTTCAATAATTTCTTCCTGATGAGAGAAATGGCATGTAATACATTAATATAAACAATATCATTAGTATGAACTTATTATAGAATAATCTATGGACTGTTTTCATAAATGTGAGTTTTGAAATTTAGAAACAATACTATATGCTAGTAATATGAGTGCATAAAAGATAATTTTTAATACTTGTAGCCACATTTATTATTATTATTATTAACTTCTAAGTACATTACAGGAGATTACCTTTTTCTTTATTCTAAATTACTCTGTGAGGTATGTGTTTTTATTATGTCCTTTTTTTGGCAAAGAAGCTGAGAATAAGAGCTTAACTAATATTCTCAAGATCACAGAACTACTAAATGAAAGAGTCAGAATTTGAATTCAGAAAGAGATATTGCTCTAAACCACTACATTCTAGAGCTTCTCAATGCAGAAAAAAAGGATAATCCTAATAAAAAGAAAAACCTGAATTTTCTCAGTAAGTCTAACCTTAATTGTCCAAACAATGTAATTTTCTTACCTCCTAATTCACTTGACATTTGTAGCTACATTCAATTATAAAACTGAAATCTTTAGTTATCTTAAATAATGGTCCTTCAGAAACATTTAAGCATCTGAAGGCCACTGAAATAGTTTTTTTTTTTTTCATAACAAATGTATTGGTTTTTAAAAATTGTACATACATTTGAAAAAAAATTAATTATTAAGGTTAAATATTGCCCTGCTTCACACTTCACTTCTGGGCAAAAGCCCCCAGTTCCCACTTCTCCATAGTATTCCCTGCCCTGAGAGGTCCTGCAAGATTCGACCTGCCCCTGAGTAGATGTCAGGCATGCTTGCCTGAGGTCATCTATACTGTGATGATAAAGTGGCTGAGATGAGGCCAAGTTGTCAGAGGAGATGACAGAGCCTTCACTGAAAAGACAGAAAGAAATATACTGCATCTCAGGTTCTGCAACCTTTGCCCATGGGTGGTGCCAATCCCAGATCAGTGATCAATCATAGGTATAATTAGATCAGGTTTGTCACTCCACATCAGAATGGACCAAAGGACCAGGCCTTCCCCCATGAATTTAAACACTCCATCTTCTACTACTCTCCACTACTGAGGTCATATAAGAAAACTCATGGATATGCATCCAGAAGAGAAATGAAGATGGGTAGACCAGAAAACTATGAAAGCAGTCATCTGGGTCAAGCAAGTAAAACCTAAGGTATTTAAAGAAACAAACTAAATTACCAGACTAGACTAAAATATAACACTACTTCCTTAGACACACACTAACCTTAGTGAGTTTGCTACTCAAAAAATGTTCTAATTATAGAGAAACAAAATAAATAAATCTTACTTCAAAAACATTTAGAGTTGAGACCGTATTTTAAGACTGAAGAGTAATAATATGCATTGACTATGAATGTCCTGGAGTTGCAAAAAGAACATAGTTTATTTAACACTGAGTACAGGGAAAGAAATTGAATAACTTATCCAAAAAAGTTCGAAGTACCAGTTCAGTACTCATTGTTATCCAGGGTAAACCAGCAGCAAACACTGAGCAACAATATAGCCAACTCTTCAAGAACTATTTTCTGAAGGTAAAGAAAAACAGTTTATGTATATGAACATTACCAAACGTAAAATAGATAGCTAGTGGGAAGCAGCTGCATAGCACAGGGAGATCAGCTCGGTGCTTTGTGACCACCTAGAGGGGTGGGATAGGGAGGGTGGGAGATGCAAGAGGGAAGAGATATGGGGACATATATATATGTATAACTGATTCACTTTGTTATAAAGCAGAAACTAACACACCATTGAAAGCAATTATACTCCAATAAAGTTGTTTAAAAAAGAAAAAAAAATAAAGAACAAAGAAGAGGAAAGAGAGAGGGTAAGATAGGAAAGAGGAATTTCATAGAAAATCTGAGCACTAAAATGAGTTAACAATCAAGAAAAGAAAAAGAAGGCCAAAACCACACATACTGTAGAAAAATAGAACACTATTTGAAGGGTTTCTGTAGTTTTTTCGATAAAAATTTTTCTTCCTTGGTTGAAAAGAAAACCCTGGCCTCCAGCCAAAATGAGATGTTCTGAATGTAAAGAAAACTGGGAGTACCAAAATAATTTGAAAAATGTCAGCTTTAAAAATTGTACTATAATAACCAATTTTTGTAGGAGCTCAATGTTTCATTTTAATTATAAATCTGACAAGGGCAGTGGTAGAGGCTTTTGAAGAAATTTTATGATAAAAGGACCAAGCAGCAGCTTATCATGTTAAACACGTGTGTCTCCTAAAGGTATGCAAAACATATTTCCATTAGAAGTATATGCACCAGAGCATCAAAGAAATAATGCAGACAGACTGAAAGGTACTTGGGTAAATGAATGAGAAATTAAGTTTCTATATTACCCAGCATGAAGAAGTATAATGCAGTCTCAAGAACAGAGACTCTGGTGTCAGACTGATTAGATTCAAATGGTCACTGTGCCACTTATATGATGTGGAAAAAGGTACAAGGCAAGGTACTCAACTATCTTTCCATCCATTTATTCATTGATAAAATAGGGACTATAGTATGTACCTCACAGAGTTATCATGAACATTAAATAAGAATATGCATGTTAACACTGTAACTCAATTCCTGATAAATAGTAAATAGTCAATAAAATGCAGAGGTGATGGTGATGATATGATTCTTTAGTTGAGGATAACATTTTGGGAATTTCTACTTCTTTTACTTTTCAGAATATAAATAATATAAATATTGTTAGGACATCTAAAAAAGATCTTATTTTTGCCTCAGTTTGTATATGTTAACCAATCTACACATATACTGTAAGCAATTTTTATCGTAAATATAGCCACAATTAATATCTAGATATTCTTATTTTTTTATTATATGTTAGGTACTTCCTACATCAACAATAGAAGGTACTTGATAAATGTCTGCTGAACAATAGGAGGAAGGAAAAGATAGAGGGAGGGAGGAAATGAGAGAATAAAGTGATTTGACACTAATCCAATGTATTTAATGTATGCAAAAAATTGTATAGATAAAAGTTAACCCTAAGATTTTATATGAATTCTAAATAGCCTACATTAGCTATTAGCATAGATTAAGCCAGGTAGGTAATTAACACAGATAATCTCTACTAATACTATATTGACAAAGCAATACATTAGAAAATGTGTTAATCATATTTAATACTGTATCATTCATAGCATTATTTGATGGATACCTTTTGAATAAAAAAAATGTGAAACTAGATTTTCACACCTAATTTAGAATTAAGTATACAACGGAGTTCACTGCACTAATAACAATTTATTTGAAAAATCTACTTCAATTTTTAATAAAATATATATCTCGAATTCATTATATAGGAATGTTAATAACAGTTCCTGTCACTTGTATCCTAATAGGTAGGTGATTCAAATGACAATATCCATCCTACAGTTATTGTTTTCAAAATTTTGGTATGAAATATTATTTGAAAACCTAGTATGTACAGGAGCTATGGTGATTTCAGAGACCAAAACCTTAGTTAGGAAGAAGCAGCTTGGGGCCAAGTTTGACACTCATTGTTCTATACAAGCTTCTTCATAATTCTCAAGAAAGAATTCAACACACAGCTGAAGAAAATTACCAGATGGAAGCATTAGCAAAGTTATTCTCATAAGTAACAACTTCAAATAAGTGTGAAGCATCCTTGGGATTCCTTTCCTGATGCCATACTTGTTCTTTGGAAGTTATTTTTGTTTGTCTGCTTGTATTTTAGATTTGAAGATGTCACGTATAACTAGGTTAATTCTTTAAAATGGAATACGTATTGTAATTCCAATGGGACAGACTGGATCAAATATAAAAAATAAAGAGATGGAGTGAAATTTTTCCATTTAATTAATATCCCACTGAAATAAGGCTGAATTTTTTTTTAAGTAGACAACAGAGACGGATATTTCTTATCCATAGAATTATGGAACTATTTCAACGAAAAGAACTTACACAAGGGCTAAGGATCAATTTCAATAGTGAAAAATACATGTGGGTTAAAAGCACTCTCCAAATGTTTTCTTTCTTAAAGTTATTTCATCTGAGGAATCCTGAAAATACTGGAAAACCTTCGATAAAAGGGTGGAATAGTGTACACTGGGGAAATAGTTATACTTGTGAGTCAAAAAGTCTAATCAATATTTCACCAACCCATCTCTTTTTAATTAGGTAAAAACATGGCCCAGGAGCTTTTAAATAGTGAGTACTTTTAGCAACTTAACAATAAGCATTGCCAAGCAGACTGTCAAAGCTAAAAGAACTATAAATTGGGAAAATCTTAATATTGCTATTATTGAAAAGTTAATACAAGGTAATTAAGATAATTTTCTGATTTAATTAACCTATACGTGTCTAGTTCAAGATGGTGACATAGGATGATCCTGAACTCACCTCTTCCCATGGACACATTGAATCAACAACTATGTATACAAAACTTTACTCTGGAAAAAAATGTAAACACTAGGTGAGTGATTCCTATATATTGGGCAAATGAGAAAAAAACAAAAAAACAAAAAACATCAAAATGGATAGCGGAGGCTGAGACACAATCTCACCATAATACCCAACCCTGGAACTGCAATCTAGAATCGAGAGGGAACTCAAAACCTGGAGCTTCTCCCTAAGGAGTGAAGGGTTTGAACCCCACATCAAGAACCCCATCTTTTAAGACCTGCATCTGAGAGATGAGCTCAGAAACATTAATTTTGAAAACCACTGGGGCTCATCACATCCATGAGACCCACAAGTCTATAGCACACTGAGAAATGGCTCTTAAAGGGCTTGCACTTTGGTCTCACCCATCCTAGGGACCAATACAAAGGCTGTCAATTAATCGCACCCAAACTTTATGTGAAAGAGCCTTATTTGCTTATCTTAAAGCATCAGCCTGAGGAGTAGGTATGTAACTTAACACACATCTAAGGGCCTGCTGGGATACTCTCCAGGGATGAAGGCTGGCATGAGACATCTTTTCACTCTCCCTGCCTCATGCCAGTCAGTAGGCACCGTCTTCATACTCCAGCTCAACGATATCTCCCAGAAAGAAGGTTGTAACCACCTCTAGTTACTGATTTTTGTGGCTGCCATCCAGGAGACACCACTAGAATGCCTGGCTCTGGTGGCCAATGGGGCTTATGCTCCAGAGTCACACATGGTAGCAACCAAGGAGAAAGAGGTCCTCAATGATTATCACCTTCAGAGGACAGCAAGAGGCAACAGTCTCAAGGGCCCAGATTTTACAAGAAAGAGGCCTATTAGCTTATCTTCATAGCTGTGGCCTGGGGAGAAGGTTTCTAATTAAATACAGATCTAAGAGCCAATCCTTTCCAGACACCTCAGAAGTGGCAGGTCTATCTTCATACTCTCCCTCTGCCACACTCCAGAGCACTGGTGTCTCCTAGCAGGGAGCTTTTACATGCATCTGGTGCCCTAGTTTTTGTGGCTGCTGCCCAGGGGACACCCTTGATCACTTGGCTCTAAAGGCCAAAGGATCTTTTGTTCCTGGGACCCAAGGACTATAGCAATCAGAGAGACAGTTCATGATTGGTTAACACCTGAGGACACTGCATAGGTAGAAGACTGAAATATACTCCCAGGCTTTCTGTGAAAGAGGCCTATTTGCTTGTCTAGG